>NC_090233.1:34797841-35130341 GCF_024489055.1 Chanodichthys erythropterus | reverse complement strand
ATATTATTTACCACTGTGGATAAACGATGATCCGTATGGGAGCGTGTGGATTCCGAACAACCCACCTTCAGACGTGGTTATTGATGGTATGAGATCATGTTGTGATATATATTAATTTAATTCTTTTATTAAAGGTTTAAATTTAAAAAAGGAAGTTTCATATTACAAAATTTAGCCTAAAGCCTCAGTTTAGGACCAAAATGGTTGCTTGTAGTTATTAATAAACTTAAGGGTTAGTTCACCCAAAATTGAAAATTGTCATCACTCACCTTCAAGTTGTTCCAAACCTGTAAAAATTTCTTTGTTCTGCTGAACACAAAGGAAGATATTTTGAAGAAAGTTTGTAACCAGGCTACTTTGGGGCACCATTGACTTCCATAGTAGGAAAAAAATACTATGGAATCAATGGTGCTTCAAAACTGTTCAGTTTCCCACATTCTTTAAAATATCTTCAATATCTTCAAAATATGTTCAACATAACTAAAAAATATATATACTGGTTTGGAACAACCTGAGGGTGAGTAAATGATGACAGAATTTTCATTTTTGGGTGAACTATCCCTTTATAAGTGTCATACATACGATAAAATACTTGTATATAAATTAATAATATAAATGAATTGTAAAAATAATTATATATACAGATAAATAGTTTATAATAAATACATCAATATTCCTTTAAGAAAAAGAATAATCACTTTTGATTTCATGGTGACTTTAAAAACTATTTTCAAATAATAATAGCTTAAAAGAGTTGGATAATTGAGTCAATGTTGTATGTCAAAAATTGTGTACAAAAAATGAGAACAGTGAGAGAATTTACATGTTAATAATATTCAAACACAGCTGTTGTTTGGACATAATTTGTGTTATTTATTCCATTATATCTGGTTAATGTTGTTGTCTTTCTGTTTGTCAGTCTCTAGAATCACTCTTGTGGCGGATCTGGACGCATTCTTTCACAGTTCCAGGCGGCCTCTCCCACTACTGGTCCGAATTCTGCATAGGTCCAGGATCCGGTACTATGGAAAACCAGGACAAAACATTGACTTCCCATTTCAGGTGAGTTGAGGTTAAGTCACATTGTTTTTTGATTTCTTTAGCGGTTCAAAACACACTTGATTTATAATCTTTCTTTTTTTTTTTCGCTCCCTCTCTGTTTCAGGTGTACTGTGAGGTGGCTGATCAGAGTGGCGTCATGTCTATGGTTGTATGGAATGATCTTTGTCCTGAGTGGTTCAACCGACTGACAGTTGGCTCGGTTCTATATCTGCAGCAGTACTCGTTGAAACACAGTTATCAGAAGCGCTCTAGACCGCAGATCCGCACACTCTCTCTTATGACTTTCCACTCTATTGGTATGAACTCCAGAGCTTTTCCAAAGCTAACTTCCTTATGTTACAATTTCAGCTTGGTTTGTGTTATACACGTTCAGTATTGGACCATTTCATGGAAAAGTTACATTATTTCAGCTCTTTTGTATGGAGTCAAATTAATGCCTTAAAGTTTTGCACAAAAATAAAGTTTTGCAAAACAAAAAAAAGAATTGAGCAATAAAAAAATGTTTTGCAAACAAAAATAAAGAATTGCAAAGGAAAAATAAAGTATTGAGCAGAAAAAAATTAGTTTTGCAAACAAAAATAATAAATTGCAAAATAAAATAATGTAGTGCAAAAATAAAAATATAATCAATTACAAAAATCAATGACAGCTGTAATCCTATTTTATCTTTGCCACATATTTTTCATGCTCAAACCTACTAAATCATCTGCAACGCTCATTTTATTCTGCGTTTCAGTCAAGCGTGCGATCACGACACCCGTTTTCTTTTGCGCTGCACTTTTCTGTGCGGATCTCTTTATGGCACTGGTTTGACGTGGGGGTGGAGTCAAGAAACGGGGGCACGCCTCCGCGAAACACGTCATCGGCAGGAGACGCAGATCGGAACAGAACAGATCAAGTCCTGCATCCCAATGTGCATACTATCCACCCTATCCACCCTAAATAGTATTGAATAGTACTAGTGTCACATACTATTTAGGATGGATAGTATGCACATTGAGACGCAGGCAAGCATAGAGACAGAGCGCATTTATTATAATCTGAAAACCACGCCCACCGGGGGAAAAACAATCCAACCGTCTCCAGGCTGCCTTCTTGTCTTTTCTGACACATTACAAAAAACAGAACAATGCCTAAAAGGTGTTGTGTGACAAGGTGTACAGCTAACAAGCTAAAAAACCCAGAAATAAGTTTTTATAAGCTGTCGACCCCAAAAAACGAATGTTTAAGGGCACAAAAGTGGATACAGGCAGTGAGACAGAGCGAAACGGGTCATATTACTATAAGAAATGCATTGGAGGGGGTCGTAATCGGCGACAACATATGCTAAACAAACCAACAAAAACAAACCATTCATTATTTTTAACCATGTCAAAGAATTATTTCACCTGTCGCCGATTACGTTCCCCTCCAATGCATTTCACGGGGGTGTGCCCCCGTTTCTTGACTCCACCCCCACGTCAAACCAGTGCCATAAAGAGATCCGCACAGAAAAGTGCAGCGCAAAAGAAAACGGGTGTCGTGAGCGCACACTTGACTGAAACGCAGAATAAAATGAGCGTTGCAAATGATTTAGTAGGTTTGAGCATGAAAAATATGTGGCAAAGATAAAATAGGATTACAGCTGTCATTGATTTTTGTAATTGATTATATTTTTATTTTTGCACTAGTTTATTTTATTTTGCAATTTATTATTTTTGTTTGCAAAACTTATTTTTTCCGCTCAATACTTTATTTTTCCTTTGCAATTCTTTATTTTTGTTTGCAAAACATTTTTTTATTGCTCAATTCTTTTTTGTGTTTTGCAAAACTTTATTTTTGTGCAAAACTTTAAGGCATTAATTTGACTCCATACTTTTGATGTGGTTGTTTTGTGTGTTGTAGAGATCTGCTTAAATCCTCGAAGTCCTGCATCTGTAGTGACGGTGATTCCACCAAAAAGTGTTCAGCCTCAGTGGGGTCTGCCTGATGTCCCATACAACTTTGCCACAAGGTACACATATATCCGCCACTCACAAACACAAATTCATTAATTTCAATGTTTGGTTTCAATGTATTGGGTTAAAAAATACTAACATTTCAAGGGAGTCTTACATTTTGTTTTTATATTAGATGTAGACTACCATTCAAAAGTTTGGGGTCAGTAAGATTTTTTATTTATTTATTTATTTTTTAAACAATATTTTTATTCAGGAAGGATGCATTACATTGCTAAAAAGCTAAAGTATCATTTACTGTTACAAAAAAAATTCTTTCGAACTTTCTATTCATCAAAAATATATCAAGGTTTCCACAAAATTATTAATCAGCACAACTGTTTTTAACAATGATAAAAATAACAAATGTTTCTTGACCATCAAATCAGCATATTAGAATGATTTATGATGGATTGTGTGACACTGAAGAGTAATGGCTGCTGAAAATTCAGCTGTGCCCTCACAGGAATAATACGTAAATAATATATACATTAATAATAACAATAATATTTCACAACACTGTTTTTACTATATTTTTAATCAAGTAAATGCAGCCTTGATGCTTTTTCCAAAAACAATTAAAATGTATATCTTTCTGACCCCTTACTGGAGCATAATTAAAGTGCTAGGGTGATGTTATAGCATTATGGTTTTTAATTTTTATTACCTTTAATGTTACTCTTTTTCTCTTACTGACAATACATGTTCATTTTATTCATGAAGCCAAACAACAATTTTCCACATTGTGGATAATAAAGTCACTTAACTAAATGAAACCTCTTTCTGTGATCAGGTCAGAGGTGGACTCGATGAACAGTAACCAAGCTTGTGATGTCATTGGTCTAGTGACTTATGTGGGCCGGGTTGAGCGAATCAGGAGCAAGGAAAAGACAGGTATTATCAGTTATTAATGCAAGCTTCATCATTAATATTCATACTTAGGGTTGACTATTTTATCAAACCATCATTACATCTACATGTTTGTAAATGTATGTTTGTGTGTGTTTTTGAGGACCTGAAAAGTTTTGGGCGTATCGCTGGGTACATGCAGTGGATGGGACAACTGACTCTCCCTTTATCCTGGAGATCTTCTCCTCATCCCAGCCAGAGATCTTCAACAACATCTGCCCTAGTAAAACATCAGCCCATGGCTTTATGTCCACAAGCTTTATATTTCTCTTATGCTAAATAACCTTATTTGATTCTCGCTCACTCTCTCTCAGTGACGTATCTGGTATGCACTCAGATGAGAGTGTGTCAGACAGGCTGTTCTGTGTATCTGACCAGTAGCACAGAAACACAGCTCTTCATAACAGGTAATTTAAAATAGCTGATTTCTCTGGATTTAAACAGGTCATTTCAGCTACAATGAGGTCACAGATAACCAGCTCAGCTATAATTATATCTGTGTTTTTGCATTAACAGGCTGCCATAAAAAGCAGCCCTATGTCAATGAGCCAAAAGTTAAAGCGTTCATCCAGTGGACCAAGACACTGAAGGACAATGTCATGCTGCGGAGGACTGCAGTGGGAGGACACTACTGCTACCCTCCTGCTCCACCCACCTTCACACCAACCACCAATAGCAACATGACCAGTAAGATTTTACTTCCTTAAAGTCCCCATGAAATCAAAATTGACTCTTTTTTTTTTAGGGAATATCACAGTATTTATTATACATGATTTATCTGTTCACATTATTTTTTTATTTTAATTTTTATTTAATAGGTTTTTTTTTATTACATTTTCAATCAAGACTTCTCTGATAATATGTTTACTGCTCGAGGGTGGGACTACCATTCACTCACATGAGATCACAGAAATAGCCACAAATATCCAATCAATTCCCAATGGACAAAATCCCATCCAACACTTTTTCTTGCTCAAGAAGCCGTTTCACTCTTCTATACGTCACAATAGGAAAGAAATAATTTCCGTGTCATGTTGACTTTAAATTTAGACAGTAGCGAATAAGATCGTCACACACAGTCATGAGTTAATTG
Source organism: Chanodichthys erythropterus (assembly GCF_024489055.1). Lineage (NCBI taxonomy): Eukaryota > Metazoa > Chordata > Actinopteri > Cypriniformes > Xenocyprididae > Chanodichthys > Chanodichthys erythropterus. The sequence goes on along the minus strand of NC_090233.1, from coordinate 35,125,301 downwards.
ATTTCCAATGTTCAGTCTTCAGACAATATTTTTAAAGGGATAGTTCACCCAAAAATGAAAATTTGATGTTTATCTGCTTACCCCCAGTGCATCCAAGATGTAGAGGACTTTTTTCTTCAGTCGAACGCAAATTATGTTTTTTAACTGCAACCGCTGCCGTCTGTCAGTCAAATAATAGCAGTGATTGGGAACTTGAACAATAAGAGTCGAAAAAACTTCCATAGACAAATCCAAATTAAACCCTGCGGCTCGTGACGGCACATTGATGTCCTAAGACACGAAACGATCGGTTTGTGCGAGAAACCGAACAGTATTTATATAATTTTTTACCTCTAATACACCACTATGTCCAACTTCGTTCAGCTTCCAGCTAGTGAGGTCAGATCGCGCTCTGACAACGGAAGTGATGTCTCGCGCTCATTGAAGTATATGGGCGAGACATCACTTCCGTCATCACAGTGCGTTTTTTGACCTCACTAACAGGAAGCTGAACGAAGTTGGACATAGTGGTGTATTAGAGGTAAAAATTATATAAATAATGTTCGGTTTCTCGCACAAACCGATCGTTTCGTGTCTTAGGACATTAATGTGTCGTCACGAGCCGCAGGTTTTAATTTTGATTTGTCTAAGCAAGTTTTATTTACTGTTATAGTTGAAGTTCCCATCTACTGCTATTATTTGACTGACATACGGCAGCGGTTGCAGTTAAAAATCATAATTTACGTTCGACTGAAGAAAAAAAGTCACCTACATCTTGGATGCACTGGGGGTAAGCAGATAAACATCAAATTTTCATTTTTGGGTGAACTATCCCTTTAATGTTAAAGTTCCCCTGCAGTCAATCATTTTATCCCTTAAAATTCATCAAAATGACATTTAACCCTTTTTGTACAGTAAAAATCATTTCTTCCTTCCTTAAAATAGCTTGAAAGTAACCACACATTTGCTTCATTTTGTAAACATGGAATCATGAATATGCAAGTTAGTCCCCGTATCCACTCAATCACACCGGCTTGGACTACCTGATCCCCTCAGTCAACTGTAGTAAGGGTTTGTAGTAAGCAAGTGGAAATATTGGTTTTATTCAGCCATATATGTTTGAACCAGAAACTGATTCAGAAGAAGCAGAAGAGTGAACTACAGTATACAGGCTACAAGTCGACGTATCAGAATGGTAATGCATTTTATGTATCGCTCTCTACAACGTCAGACACATATCATTAATTGGCATGATTAGCTTTTGGCTTGACTAATTTAACAAAGAAAAGCAAATAATGTGTTGCTAATGTTACACAAACCATGTTGCCTTTCGCCATCTCAGAGTCAGACAGCTGCCTTCTAAAATTCAGCATCCTTAGAAACGCTTTGAACATCAAAGTCAGTCACGATAACGGGATTGGTTGCATGTGATGGTAGGACACTGGAGCAGTTTCAAATGCCATTTTTTGAGACTGTCTTTGGTAAACTGCAGTTTTAAAGGGATAGTTCACCCAAAAATGAAAATTCTATCACTTACTCCCATCAACTGTTTGGTTACTGTCATTCTTCAAAATATCATCTTTTGTGTTCAGTAGAAGAAAGAAATTCATACAGGTTTTGAACAGATGAGTAAATGATGACAGAATCTTCATTTTTTGGCGAACTATCCCTTTATGGAGAAAATACTAAGAAATGGTGTTGGCTGATGGATTTGCACATTTGTTTCGTCTTAAAGCATATTAAAAATACCACAGACATATAAACAGAATTAAAAGCTTGATTTGCACCACACAGGATCTATAAGAATTTAATTAAACGCATGAAAAATGTTTAATCCTGTGTGTTGTAGATGAGTTATCAATTACAGCCATTGCTGAGCTGAAGGGGGAGCTGGAGAGTCTGCAGTACAGGGAGCACAGGAGAGTTGCTGTACAGGGTTATATAGCTGCTGTGCAGTACCACACCTGGCCACCACAGCCTGAACTGCCACATAGTGAACAACAGGTCTGTATTTCTGAATCTAGATGAAACAGCCAGTCAGCCAAGAAATCTAAATGTGCTGACAAAAATAAAAACACCATTGGTGATATCTATAATAAAGCAGGAGGGCGTCTCAGTACAAGGGGTCAGTGACAATGGAGCTGCCATTCCTGCCTCCACAAAGGATGAAATGACTCTGTCACAGAGAGAAATGGATTCAACCTCACCTGATTCGGATATTACAGTCTCACCCAAACGCAGGAGAGTGCAGACAGGCACTAGGTAAGGCGTTCTTAACCAGTACAAGTGGCCATAGTGTATTATATATTTTTCATTATACACTACCATTCAAAGGTTTGGGGTCAGTGAGAGTCTTTTATGCTCACCAAGACTACATTTATTAGATCTGAAATACTGTAAAAACAGTACAATTTAAGTTTTCTATTTTAAAATATTACAAAATGTAATTTATTCCTGTGAAAGCTGAATTTTCAGCATCATTACTCCAGTCTTCAGTGCTACATGATCCTTTACAAATCATTCTAATGTGCTGATTTGGTGCTCAAGAAATATTTCTTATTATCAATGTTAAAAACGATGCTTAATATTTCTGTGGGAACCATGATACATTTTTAGCAGGATTATTTGATTAAAAGAACTGCATCTATTTGAAATAGATATTTTTGTAACATTATAAATGAACCCTCACTTTTGAACAGCAGTGTAAATGTTTAAGGAAAAATCTAAAGACAAATAATTCCATTGCGGAAGGGACAAAAATGTCAAAGAAAATAATACAAAATACTGTTTCTTGGCAGAAATGTATAGCTGGTTTACTTGCCAGTGGCAGGTGTGGCAAGAAAGCTAAATAAATATTGCTTAATTAGTGTAAATTAGAATGTTTTTAATTTCATTAGTATGTCACCAAATTTTTCCCCCTCTTTGTTTAGATTGCATCGTCAGTATTTCACCAGATCCAAAATGCAGTCCAACAGGTAATCTAAGTACATTACACTTTGTCACACTTGAATGAATGAATGAATGAATGAATGAATGAATGAATGAATGAATGAATGAATGAATGAATGAATGAATGAATGAATGAGGCAGAATTTCTTAGGAATTCATTATTAATTTTACATCTACATGTTGTTTATGTAAAGAATTCTTCTAAACTGAAAAATTGTAATCAGCTATTTTAACCAATGTAACAACCCGTGTCATTGTGTCGACCCGCCTGTCAGTGACGTCATATCCGCTTTACCCTCAATTTCCGAGCAACTGTTTGAATACATTTATCACAGAAAACAAATCATTGTTATATAGCTCAACATGGTTAGTCTTGTTTGAATCTCTTGTTTTCTTGATTTTGTCAAGTGGCTAACATAGCAAAATCAGAAAGAGCTTTATTTGTAGTGAAAATACAGCATTTTCTTCACCATACAATGTTTTAAAATGAATTGCCTGCCATTTAGCAACACAAGCCATCCAGCTTTTATTAATATGATTTTCTAATATCGATCTAGCTTACTGCAATGTGCATCAAGTGAAATAAAGTGACCTGTATGAGTAGTAATTCAACACTTGCAGCTGTTTCCTTTGAATTAAATAAAATAATGTGAATTTAAATGATCAGATGTCACTGGAACAGAGTTCAAGTCCAGAGAAGAGGTGAACATTAAACGTAACTTTAATCATATCTTTAGGTTAACAGTGCAGGTTAACGGGTCATAAAATGTACATAAAGTGCATAAGTGCAAATGTACATACAGTGCAGGTCATAAAATGTACATAAACAACACAACAAAAGTAGTTTTGAATAAGCGGCCTCTAGCGGCGAAACTTGCATACTGTGCCTTTAAGCATACTAATAATAACAGAACATCTATCTTTTTTTTTTTTTCACCTTCTAGTTAATATCATATATTTTAATCTGAAAACTTGCCAGTTGTTTTTTTAAGTTACACCCAGTCTTGTATTACTGAGATTGAAACGGGATCCGAGCAACAGAAATTAAATTTGATGTATTTTCATTCTATAGTCGAATACTGTTTATATTTAACATTTATTCAATTTCAATGCCTTGCCCTATAGACTTCCATTGTAAGTGCATAAAATGAATAATATGATTTTTTTTTTTTTTTTTTTCATTTATGTACAGTGCAGGTATCCAGGTGGCCTCTACCTCTCATGAAGAGGAGGAAGAACAACAATGGGACGAAGGGGATTTGGAGTCAGAGGAATCTGAGGGTGAAGATAAACACACATCAGTTAGAAAGTCAGCTGTAGGAAAAGGTGTTGCAACATCACTGACATACAGGGGTTGGACATTGAAACTGAAACACCAGGTTTTGGACCACAATAATTTATTAGTACAGTGTAGGACCTTCTTTTGCAGCCAATACAGCATCAATTTGTCTTGGGAATGACAGATACAAGTCCTGCACAGAGGCCAAAGGGATTTTGAGAAAAACATTAATAAATCTTATCTCAAACTTCTAAATGGTATTGTAATATCAAATATTGTTTTTGTTTTTTTTTTTCTAAAGAGACTGACCAGACCTCGCAAGTCCCAGGTGTACAGCAAGCTGCTATCCACCCCACTGCATTATGGAAGAGCAGAGTCTGGCCGTTAGTGAAACAGAAAGTGACAGATCACTTTTTCTGTGGCAGACTCGATCAGGAAAGCATTCCTGAAAAATTCCACTTCGATGACAGAGAAGTTCTACTACATGACCTGAACCTGAGTCCAGCCAGATGGAACCCCGATCTGACCTCACAGACGCATACGCACACACCTGTGGCCTGCACCGGCTACTTCATGCTCACGATTCTGGGTGAGAGCAGCACTTGCAGCTCACTATGATGTGGAATGGAGCTTCAGGTAATAACTGGAGCTCTCTTCTTCTCTCAGGGCTGAATCAAACGGCTGCAGTAGATGTTCTGTTGGTACCCGTTGTCTCATCTGATGACCCCAGAGCTGCTGGAGTGCCGCAAACTCAGCATGACAACTCACTGCTGTCCTGCATTTCATCAGGACGTCTGTGTGTTCAGCCAGACAGCAGCTGCCCCACACCAGGTGTGTATGTGTTTTATCACTCTGCTCGATTCACATCCTCAATCTCTGCTGAATAACCTGTGAGTCACAGTGACATACTGTAGCACTGAAGTTTTTTTTTTTTTTTTCCCCTGTAGGGTCGTTGATGAGTTCTACCCCTCAGCTGGAGTCAGAACGTGTGGTCTGTATTGTTGATCTGTGTCTGCTTGGAGAACGCAGGGTAGAAATGATCTGCTCTAAACTCTACAGGACAGCAGACATCTGCCAGCCCAGCAGCACTCAATGAGAGGCCACGCATCACAAAAACGATCATGGAAAAAAGAGTCAGATGACATGTGCTGGGAATGAAGTCAGTGTGTTATTTTAGGGGATTAGAAGACTGATTTTATTTGTAAAGTGACTTTTTTTTTTTGTAGTTATCTTTTGTTTGTACTTTCAGGAAATGTTTTAGAAAAATAAACTCAAAACGTTCTTTGAATCTATTTATTTTCTTCTCATGCTTTTCCTTTTGTACATTCAACAAAGATTCATGTAAAGACAGTATAAATTAACATAAACATGCACTCTGTCCTGTCAGTTCCCTCTGAGAAATACTAGGACTTTTCACATCTGAAATAGTTGACTACCCCGGGTAAATGGAATCCTGTGTTTATCTTTCACGTTCCACACTGTTCATACTTTACTCGGGGTTAACAATTAATCCTGGGGATTCACATTAATCCTGACATTTCATATTGTACATTCCTAAACCCAGATTTAATGTTTTTATTTGCATATTCGCTGTGTCAGTGTCATGAATTGCGCATCCTCATCCTCACAATATACTGCCGTTATTCCTGAAGGTGCTTTTCGGACTATAAATGTAAGAATAAATCACTCTCTTTACTCCAATTCACGTGTTTTCAGAATCAGAGTTTTATTGCTAAGTATGTTTACACATGCAAGGAATTTGTCTTGGTGACAGGAGCGTCTAGAGCAGAAGAAAGTACAGAGTGTGTCACTTTTTCCCTCAAACCCTGAAATGTTCATACAACAAGCGGTGTTTGTGTGACCATCCAAAGTACGTGAATGAGGCAACTGATTGGCTGTCTGTTGCCAAGCGTCTAGCCGTAATATGCAGTTTCACGTTGTAAACTTTTAGCACCACAATGCAGTGTTAAAAATGCAAAATTGGTGCTTCATAACCCTGGGTAAAAGCGGTACTAACCCCACTTCTGAATTACAAGTGTGAATCGTTTCTTTACCCAGAATCGTTTCTTACGACGCTAAGCACAGCTTGAAAAGCCCTTGTGAAATTAAAGATGCAGCATTAACACATTTTGGAATGGTCAAGACAGATTAACCGCACAGATCATTTTAATCACATTTTTTCAACTAATAGAGAGTCTGATTACAAGAATGAGTAGATAAAGCTTTATGTATTCTATCCTATCCCCTGTAAAATGCATTTTTAGAAAATACACGTATATATTGAACGTTTTTGTTCATATAAAAATAAGTATTTGGTGTGGTCCAGTTTTAAAAGTAATTTTAAACAGTATAAAATGAATAAACGTACTGTTGCTACAGGAATTTAGGTCAGAAATAAACCTGGAGATGAGACTAAGGGACCACAGGCTTTTTATTAAAATACTGTAACCCTGGATTTTCCTTGATAGTGTTACACTGAGAAAGAGCAACTATGTGTAGACAACATGTGTTAACACAGAAATGTGGCCTTGTGTGCGTGTGTGTTTGATATCCCTGCTGAGGTAAGAAACTTCTCATAAGAGTGAACCATCACAGAAAGAAAGAAACATAACATTACCTTCTTCACCACATCACATCATTGGTAAAACATGAAGCTAATTACCAAGCGATTAAACTCTGCTGGAAACATGGCACATTAAAACATCTCATCATTTCCAACTTTCTCTCTGCTGCACGGTTACTCTGTTGCTCATTCAGCTTCGTGTGCTGTACATGTCTGCGTCTTCTGGATTAGACTGGCCGTGGTCGAGCAGAGAAGGGTCAGGAACAAAGCGTGACTTCACTAAGATAAAAAGAGAGTGGGAATATAAGTACGTGGAGAAGAGGATGCGCTTATGCTGAATAATTGTATTTTTTAAGATACACAAGAAGATGCACAAAAAATTTCTACTTCAAATAAATGCGTGACCAAACAACTGTGTGGGAGCAGGAGAATGATCAAATAAAAATATATATAAAGCGTAAATTAAACACTTAAAGGTGCTAAAGAGGATGTTTTGTTTTATACATTTTTGCAATATTACTTGAAGCTGTCTTTACTAACTGATAAAAGACTATTTATTAGGTGCACTGAAAGTAATAATATTAATATACATCATCTGTGCACATCAGCCAATCGTTTACACGATCATCACGTAAACGATTGGCCCTCTGGCTTGTCAATCACTGCCGTGACGTTCCTTGTGAGAGACGAGCGCGGCTGCGCGCTCCAGTAACTTTCCACACTCCACAGGCGCCACATGCAATGTTTTTGTCAGGAGACAGGAGTAACAACTGCAGATTATGAGTTACCTGCGGTGAGTCCGACATAATGAATCCAAAAAACACGACACAGCGAATACCGGTGGTAAACACTCGTGTTCCAATACTCGTGCACGATTTTCAGGAGGCGTTCCTTTGAAGTGAGCTGTGAAGGAGGGGGGTTGTTCTTACGCATGCACTCATTTGAAAAACTCAGTAACAGTCTTTGGATTCTCAGTCGACGAAAAAATCCTCTCTATCACCTTTAATGTGCATGTTTTGCTCTTAATTAACCCTTGTCAGGTACTAAAAAAACTAGGAAGGCTACATTAGGAAGGATGGAATATTAAAAAAAGAAATATTAAAAGTTCTCTCACCTGTGGCTGGCTCAACTACAGGAGGTTCAGATGAAAGTGGGGCCTCTTCAGCTGGGGGCATTGAAACAGATGCAGGTCCCTCATCTACTGTGGTTGTGGTGGCTTCTTCGGGAAGGATGGGGGCAGGGGGTGTGGTTTCCTCTATTGCAGATGTAGTTGAGGGTGTAGCCTCTTCTATAACAATTGTAGGTGTAGGGTCTTCAAGTTCTGGACTAGTAGGGGCAGATTCTGTAGGTGTGGGGTCTTCAAGTTCTGGACTAATAGGGGCAGATTCTGTAGATGCAGGGTCTTCAAGTTCTTGACTAGTAGGGGCAGATTCTGGGATAATTTCAGGATCAGACTCCGCAAGAGGAATAACATCTGTTTCAGTGGAAAGTGTTGGCTCAGGATCAGTGTCTACAATAGGGTCAGCAGGTGGTGCTTCTGGAGCAGTTTTGACCTCAGGCTCTGGAAGAGGGGGCTCAGGGGCACTTTCTTTGACAGTTTCAGCAGCAGGCTCCAGGGTAGATTCAGGGGTGGATTCTGCATCTCGGACTGTACCATCAACAGGTTCAGGGGTAGTTTCTGTAACTGGGGCAGCCTCAAGAGCAGGGGGTGTTTCAGGTTCAGGGAGTGGGAAAGCAATTCCAGTTGTTAAATCAACAATAGAAGGAGGTTCTAAAGCATCTTCTGATACATTATCAGCTACTGAGGATAACTCCACTGATTTAGCTTCGGATATTGGTGTAACTTCCTCATCTGAAACAGCAGGGGCCGGCTCAGGCTCAGATGAGAGTTCAGAAAGTGCTTTAATGGGTGATTCGGTATCTGGGCTCGTTACTGAGGCAGCAGACTGTAAATAAAAAAAAAATTAAAAAAAATACATTTGAGTAAAATAAATGCAAAATTATCTTGACAGGCTAATTGCCTACTCTTATAAAGTATAAAACTTAATTTTTGAGTAAAGTTCTTAAGGTAGCAACAGATTTTCTCTTCCACATTGTGTATATCTCAATGAAACCGATTAAAAAAAGAAGGTCTTTTTACTGAAAGTTCAAATTGACACTTTAATCAAAAATTACAAGGTAAAAAAAATGCACGGATGAATCGTTTACAGTAAGATCAACAACATTTAGAAAATGGCAACTTTAAGATCCTTATATTTGCATTTGCATTTATTAATTTAGCAGAGACTTCTCTAAATTTGCAATATTTACTATAAATCCAACATAACTTGGTTTTAATATGAAATTTGTATTACCTCCACACTAACAGCAGACATGATGACATCTTCCTTTGGTTTGGATTTCAAAATTGAAGCAACAGATGAACTGACAGTATACACCTTTTTACCTGTGATCTATAAGAAAAATAGCAAAAATAAAGGAAAAATATATATTGAGATGACAGGAGAAAATATTTCATAGGTTTGGGAGCAATTTACATTAAGTCTGTAGAATTTGTTATTTTTTTTTTACATATTTTTGAGAGAGAGAGAGAGAGAGAGAGAGAGAGAGAGAGAGAGAGAGAGAGAGAGAGAGAGAGAGAGAGAATGTACCTTCAGGACTGCTACAGTCTGCGTGGGGTAACATACTGCAGTACCAGCGGTAGCCAGTCCAAGAGGTACGACAATCCTCTTTAAACGAGAGCCTGGGCAAAAACACACATACACACAGATGCTGCTTCCTAATCGATTTAAACAGTAAAACAACATGCAGTAACCATACACTCAGCATACCCTTGCGTGCCAGAATCAGGCCACCCAATCCGGACACACCGATGACACCCACTCTGGGCAGGAAGCCAGGGGGTGGATCTCGAAGGAAGTGATACGTGTCTAAAATGAGAAGGTCAGGGGTTAAAGGTCAGGTTTACAGACATTTCATGGCTCTTGCTCAATCGCGCACATCAGGCTTACCTTGTCCGGCCTGGTAAACAGATATCACTCCAAATTTGACTGAAGTGTAGGCGCTCTGTTAAAAGAAGAGAGAATAATAATAGATAGTCCTTAATAAACTCACACTTCTTCAATCATCTAACAACAGGAATGTTTCCATCCCAAGATGCGAAATTAACTTATATTCAAATTTGGAATATAGCATAGAACTTTTGCAAATAAAACAGCGTTTCCATCCCGTGTTTTCAAGAGAACAAAATCATCTCTTCCTGGGAATTATCTGTAATGAAAATGGAAGATGCTGCAATCAGGGAAGCCACTGTGGCTCTATTTTCCTCCATCATAAATGACTTGGAGCGGGCAGATAAAACACAATACACGCTGTCATGTTATCTTGCGTTCTGATGTTTGGTGTTTATGAATGCAATCGTGTGAGGTGGTTCTGGGAGGTCATTATACAAAATCATTCTGATGACAGACTTTGGCTCAGGCAATTCAGAATAACTAAACCAACCTTTGAGATGCTGTGCAATAAAATTGATCCAGTGGTTAGACCAGTTATCCAATCACATAGTTTTTTAGTTTTTTATTTGAGGGGTTTATTCTGTATATGTCTTTCCATCGTAGTTTATGTGCATGTCTTCTTATTGGATAAAAAAAAATTATCTGACTCAATTGAGCGCATAAGATTTGTATGCACATTTTTAGAATTTATGTGAATCTTAGTGTTTCCATCCAGCATTTTTTATGCAATATCCAAAAATTTGCAAAAAAAACAAAACAAAACAAAAAATAGACGGATGGAAACATGGCTAATGACAAGGCTAATTCATTATCACAATGTGACAGGACAGCATGTGTACCAGACCTGCAAGGATCTGACATACGACTGCAGGCCCACCCTCACGACGCCCAGCCCTGTCTGCAGTACACCAGGCTGCTCTTCCACAAACTGCACAGCAGGAGCATCTGGGGAGTAGATGGATAACTGGACAGAGGCAGAAAGAGAAACAGAAGTCATGGTGATATATGCATTACTGCACACACTAACACACTGCTGTTCAAAAGAATGGGGTCTTTACAATTTTTGAAAGAAGTTTCTCACTCTCACTCATCAAGGCTGCATTTATTTGATCAATACATGTTATTTGATCAATATATTTATATTTGAATATATTTTAAAATGTAATTTATTCCTGTGATGGCAAAGCTGAATTTTCAGCATCATTACTCCAGTCTTCATCAATCTAATATGCTGATTTGCTTCTCAAGAAACATTTCTTACTATTATCAATGTTTAAAACAGTTGTTGCTTAATATTTTTTGTGTAAAACACGATATATATATTTTTTTCAGGATTTGTTTTAAATAACAGTATTTTGTAACATTATGGGGCGGTTTCCCAGACAGGGTTTAAATTAAACTAGGATAAGCCTTAATCCAGAATAATTCATCATGGTTTACTAAAACATGGACTATGGAGTCCAGACTTAAAATAAACCAGATTAATTTAAAACCAACTGTGCTCTCTCATGCTAATGTGAATTAGCATGAGAGAGGTTGCCTGTAAAACATGGAATGAACCAAGAAAAGCTTAAAATGGCATGGAACTGAGAAGAAAATCCAAGGGAAACAAAGGCAGCAAAAAAGACTCCAATATAAAAACTTAACTGAACAACAGACATTTATTTTAAAGCAAGCAAAATACATCAGCTGTGGAAAAAAAAAATGCCTGGAAATCTGTTTGTAATGAATTATTTTTAAATAGATTATATATATATTAATATGATATGATTATTAATGCTTTTGTTTTGTCCTTTACATAGCAACAAACTAAACATATTTACACATGTGATAATCGGTGTTGGCCGTCTAGAAATGATACTGGTTTGATCCAAAGCACTATCGTAGCGATTGCTTCATTACATAAAAAAGGCCATTCTTGTTAGCAGGTCCTCAACCCAAGCACAAGCTCAACAATCTCCAAAAAACACTATCATAACAAACACTTTTACATAATAGAACATTAAACAGTAAGACGTCTCTCCATATTCTCATCTTTCTTAAAAATGCATAAAATAACACTATTTCAACATTTACTCTCCCACCTCAGCCCGGTGCAAAGCATGATGGGAAGTGAAAGTCCTGTTTGATTGGGTTACTTGACTGAAACAAGTTATTTCAAAATGAAAGCATCAAGTGAGTTCTAGTAACCAGTTCAAGTCAATTTAACATGAAGCAATCAAATTTGAACCAGAAACAATGGTGTTAAAACAAAATAAATTGTTTAAATAAAGTGAACAGCACCAAAAAATAAATAAATAAATAAATAAATAAATAAATAAATAAATAAATAAATAAATAAATAAATAAAATGTATATATAAGTAATACATGCGTCTTCTTTGAAACACAATGTTAATCTGTAGTTAAACCTGCCTCCTGGTAGGTTTAATTTAAGCCTCAATTTAGTCCTGAAGTAGCTCTAGTCTTCATCCAGGAAATCAGTTTATTACACTCTGGACTAGACTAAGTCTAGGACTATTTGCAACCATGACAGAGAAAGCAGATTTCTGTTAATCTGGTTTAAAGGGCCATTTTATTCTAGGACTAGGCTTAATCTCTGTCCGGGAAACCCCTATAAATATTTGTTGCTTTGGATCAATATTCTTCCAAAAACAACAACAACAACAAAGCTTACTGACCCCAAATGTTTAAATGATAGAGTACATAATCACTTTTTACGAACATTTCAACAGTAGTACCTTACATTTTTGTTCATCCATTTTGGCAAATTAACATACTGCTAATAGTATGGTGTATACTTTTCTTACCTCTCTTGGAGATATTAGCTCGTCGTTTTTTTTCTCATTCATTGAATAAATTCTGACTGAGCCCAAACCCACCACAGCAGCAGGAAGCGCTGCATACTTCAGAATCTGAGGATTAAACACAATATTGTATTATTTCAGATACCATTACACTGAAGTACTGCATGTTCATATACACCATAGAACTTACATGTTACTACCATGGTTCATTTCCAAAAACTTGGTACATTTATGGTACATGTATATGTTGTGCAGATTTCAGTGAACATGTTTGTAGTATAATACCATTTAGCTATAATAACTATAACATATAACTATAATGATAATATAATAATATATAATATTTTTGTAGTAGCTTTGTCCTAGCTGAGCTTTTTGCCCCTTTCAGCGTCTTGATCTTCCCTTAAGCACATTATCTGTATTAGTTTAATGGACTGAAGCAAGAGAAGACGATTTACAGCGTGTAATAATCCCAAACCAAAGGCTGTCTTATCAGTCCTATGAGCGACAGACAGTGATAGAGTCAAAACGAGTCAGCTGCCAGTCTAGAGACAGGTGCCTCAAAAAGATTATTAGTGTGAGAGTTTAGCATGTTCTTCGCTCTGGTTTAACAAACACCGTGCTCACGCTCTGATTAACAACTGTCACTGCAGTGCAACTGATATGAACAAATGATACTTGACAAGAGGTGTGATACTCTGCTGCAGAATGGACATACTATAAAGGAATACACATGATCATTTGAACTAACTCAGTTGGAAGAGAAACTCACCTTGGCCGCCATGCCAGTCCCGCCCCCTTCAGTCTCACTACGGAAAGCAGGAGGAGTCATGAAAGCCCTCAAAACGCGAGAGAATATTCCTGAAGGGCTTCTCATATTGATTATTACTATTATTAAGGCCACTAAGGTGCAGGGCCCTGTTGTTTTTCTAAGGAGAAATTTTTTTCAACCATCCAGGGATTTTTGGGGACCTTAACATGCTTAAAAACTCTGCAGAGGCTGGGACCCAAGCATGGCACTGGGGCTCTATGGTGGCCACTTGAATGGAGTCTGAAAACTTGGTCCGTATATCAACTCGGTACATGTATAAACCTTTCATACTCTAAGTTATACGCCGGCTCAACAGGAAGTCAGCTATTATGGGTTGTTTGAAAAACACATGCTCTGGAATTTGATATATTCCTCCTACAGTTGTGGCCAGAATTATTAGACCCCTTCATAAATATGATCAAAGATGACTCTAAAAATAAATCTGCATTGTTTATCCTTTTGATCTTTAATTCATAAAATTAGCAAAAATCTAACCTTTCATTGAAGGAAAAGAATTGAAAGTGGGGGGGAAATAACATTAAGAAATAAATGTTTTTCTCCAAAACACAGTGCCCACAATTATTAACACCCCTAGAATTTTTTATGAGTAAAATATCTCTGAAGTGTATTCCCATTCTTATTTAAATTTTTTTAGCACACCAGCATGATCATGAACATGAAATTGTCCAGCCATGACTTCCTGTTCCACAGGAGTATAAACATGAGGAAACATAAAGGCCAAATTCCCTTAATCATTCATCACAATGAGAAAAACCAAAGAATATAGTTCTGATGTGTAGCAAATGATTGTCGAGCTTCACAAAACTGAAAGTGGCTGTAAGAAAATAGCTGAAGCATTGACCATTTCCACTATCAGGGCAATAATTGAGAAGTTCCAATCAACTAAAGATGTTACAAATCTGACTGAAAGAGGACGTGTGTCTAAATCGTCCTAATGCACAGTAAGGAGGAAAGTTTGAGTGGCCAAAGACTCTCCAAGGATCACAGCTGGAGAATTGCAGAGATTAGTTGAGTCTTGAATCTCAGAAAGCCTAAAAAAATGTATCAAAAGCACCTACATCCCCACAAGTTGTTCTGGAGGGTTTCAAGAAAAATCCTCTGCTCTCATCCAGAAACAATCTCCAGCATATTCAGTTGTCAGACACGACTGGAACTTCAAACGGGACAAGCTTCTATGGTCAGATGAAACTAAAACAAGAGCTTTTTGGCAGCAAACCCACCAGATGGTTTTGGTGCACACATGGATAAAAAGTACCCCATGCCCACGGTCAAATATACTGCTGGATCTTTAATGTTGTGGGCCTATTTTTGTGCTGGAGGTCCTGGACATCTTGTTCAGATATATCATATCATGGATTCTACCAAATATCAACAGATAAAAAATCAAAACCTGACCAACTGTGCTAGAAATCTTATAATGGGCTGTGGTTGGATCATCCGTCGGGACAATGATCCAAAACAAACATCAAAACCAGCACAAAAATGGGTCACTGAGCACAAAATGAAGCTTCTGCCATGGTCTTCCCAGTTCCCTGACCTGAACCCTAAAGAAATGAGTGGAGTGAACTGAAGAGAAGAAGCACCAATATGGAGCTGGGAATCTGAAGGATCTGGAGAGATTCTGTATGGAGGAATTGTCTCTGATCTCTCTTTCAGGTGTTCTCCAAACTCATCAGGCGTTATAGAAGAAGACTCAGAGCTGTTATCTTGGCAAAAGGAGGTTGCAAAAAGAATTGAATAAAAGGGTGTTAATAATTGTGGGCAACGTGTTTTGGAGAAAAACATTTATTTCATAATGTTATTTCCCCCCACTTTCAATTCTTTTCCTTCAATGAAAGGTTAGATTTTTGCTAATTTTATAAATTAAAGATCAAAAGGATAAACAATGCAGATTCATTTTTAGAGTCATCTTTGATCATATTTATGAAGGGGTCTAATAATTCTGGCCACAACTGTAGGACCACCACCAAACTTGGTCAGCTTGAAGTCAAGACATCGAGGATGCCAATTTGCGAGTGGATTTTTAATATCTCAAACGGTTTGCCCATGGCGAGGAAATGAATTTATGGCGAGATAAGGGAAACAGGAAGTGTGTTATAACATCTGCATACATTGATTGATTTTTATGAAACTTCAGCTTTGTGTTCGTTGTAGGCGCTGTGTGTTCACATGGAAGTGACTATTGTGAGTTATAGTGCCACAAACCAGCAACAGGAATTGTGTCACTTTCAAAATGCTTTGAGATCAACCTCTTTTTTTTACCTGATTTGCTTCAAACTTCATCATAGTAATATCAAGACATGTTGTAATATCAACATTGTTGCCATAACAACAGATCGAACTATAATATTTGTTTTGGATGCTTTTGAGACTCTTAGCATGCTTCAAATTCGAAAACTTGACATGCATGTCAGGATTATCCTCCACCAGAGATGGACAAATCCTTAGAAATGGGTGGGGAGGAGAGCCTCTATAGTGCCACCTTTTGACAAAAGTGGGGGGTTCATTTAAACTCGGCACACATATTGATCTCATTAAGCTGGACAACTTTCTAATTTACAGTCATTAGCTCCGACCAACAGGAAGTCAGATATTTTGGTTTGAATGTTGATTTTTCACACTCTCTCTCCCTCTCTCTGTCCTCCCCCCTTCCCCCCTTCCCCCCTCACTCCCTCACTCCCTCAGTCTCACTCTTTCTGTCTCTGTGTGTGTGTGTGTGTGTGTGTGTGTGTGTGTGTGTGTGTGTGTGTGTGTGTGTGTGTGTGTGTGTGTGTGTGTGTGCTTTTGTTTATATTACTAACTAAATGACTAAATGTCCCCACGATGTAATATAAACCTGAGTTCACGTACATCGTGGGGACCAGCCACCGGTCCCCACAATGTAAATCAATTAATAAAAATACTAAATGATGTTTTTGTGAGAAAATAAAGGTGTACACAGTTTCCTGTGATGGTTAGGTTTAGGGTAGGGGGATAGAAAGTACAGTTTGTACAGTATAAAATGCATTGCGGCCTATGGAAAGTCCCCACAATTCACAAAAACAAACGTGTGTGTGTGTGTGTGTGTGTTTTACAATGTTGATTAGTGGTCTTTTAACCCCTTTACTGATTACCCATTTATTGATAAGAACTTATAAAAATTATAAAGTTATAAAGAACTTATAAAAATTATAAAGAACTTATAAAATGCTAATGATAACTTCATACTTTGAAATTGAACCATGACACTGTATCCCTATTCGAACAGGACTAGTTTTAAAATGCTGTTTGAGTTACAATTATTATTACCCAACAGACCTGTGATTTCATGTACTGATTCATACAAGACGAACATCTCTTTTTTTTTTTACAGAGAGTGTGTTTTCTAGACATGGGTGTTACAGAAAGTTATGTGCTGTGTTTGTGAACAATAGGCTATATGTCTTTAAATTAATTATTTATTGATATAATTCAAATTTCATTAAAAATCCATATTTAAGTAAATTTCACATGATTTTATAAACGTGGCTGTTTAAAATAAACTTGCATAAGTGAGCAGAGAAATCTAGACTTGTCCCTTACTATTACCTCAGACTGATATCAAAATCATCTTTGCAGGTTCTGTGATTTGGCTCTATTATAATTTTAGTTCCCTTTCAGTCGGTCATGTTCGACGTACGTCAGTAGTGACCGACGAATTGGTATATCGCTAGAGAGCCCCTATCAGCTTCGAGAAAACTAAAACAAGCCAATGGACATTGGCGTGCGATATTTGCATTATGCACCCCTCCCCAACCGGGGCATATAAAAGGGGCAGGAGATGCAATCGCACTCTGTCTTTCACTTCGGTGCCAAGCTTTGGTGTCCTACGGCTGAGAAGATCTTCAAAACAAGAAGAAAAAGCACACTCTTACCGTGTTTGGCGTAACAACACTGCAGCGAGTCCACGAGCTTCGGGGTCCGGGCAGCAACATCGGCTGTGAGACAGCGTTCCGCTGTAATTCCAACATTGTTTGGTCTGCGCTTTGGCCGGGTCCCGTGTGTGTGTGTTTACCACACTTCGTGACACTCCCTGTGTGTCTCATTCACAAAAGAGCTGTGAGTTCCCCCTTTATTAGACTTTACAGATGAACCCTGCATCTGGGGAGATGGCATTTCGTCTGTGCGCTACTGGATGTGGTCGTTCCCTGGTGCCTGCTGATGGGCACAATCGCTGTATCACGTGCTTGGGCGTTCAACACGCTGAGGCCGCGTTTGTAGATGGTTCATGTTCTTATTGTGGGAACATGACTATCGCGGTGCTGAGGTCGAGACTCTCGTTCCTTGGTTCTCACGGGGGGGGGTCCCCTCCCCTATGCCCCGTGCGGCCGTTTTCTCTGGCTCCGGTCGGATGAACGGTTCGTCGGCGCGTAGGCAGGGTGACTTGAGGGTCACGGTTAGGGCTTCCCCGCCGAGCATTGCTCCGCGGGCCCCTGCCGCCTCTTCAGCACCGCAGCCAGTGGTGTTACCGCCGTGTCATGCTGGGCCCTCTTCGGAGCATCCGGTACTGTCCTTCGGTGCACCTGCGGAGGACCAGATGTCGATCACGGTATCGGAAGGCGAGCATGAGTCCTCGGGAGAGGATGACTCGGCTGAGCCCCCGTCTCAAGGGGTGGCGGCTGTGGCCGAGTCGAATCCTGAGTTGATGGCTGTTCTTTCCCGGGCAGCCGAGAGCGTCGGGCTCGTGTGGAACCCTCCACCCTGTCCCGGCCCCTCTCGGCTTGACAATTGGTACCTCGGGGTGGGCCACGCTGTTCCTCAGTGTCCCGCTCCGATGCCTTTCTTCCCGGAGGTGCACGACGAGGTGACCAGGTCTTGGCGGACGCCATGTAGTGTTCGTTCGAGACCAGGTCCCTCGTCCGCCTTCACCACCCTGGATGGCGGAGAGGCTAAAGGCTATACGGGGATCCCTCCAGTCAAACGGTCTGTAGCTATGCAGTTGTGCCCTACGGACGCCGGCTGGCGTGGTAACCCGCGCCTTCCGTCCCGAGCCTGTAAGTTTTCTTCTTCTCTGACGGAGAAGGCTTATAGAGCTTGTGGGCAGGCCGCCTCCGCCCTGCATGCCATGGCCCTTTTGCAAGTATATCAAGCAAAAGCGGGGAGTTGGGGGAGTTGCGTGCTGCCACCGATCTCGCCCTCCGGGCGACTAAAGTGACAGCACGCTCCGTTGGTCAAGCGATGGCTACTATGGTAGTCCAGCAGCGCCATCTATGGCTAAACCTGGCTGACATGAGGGAGACCAATAAATATCGGTTCCTGGACTCCCCCGTGTCCCAGGCTGGCCTATTCGGCGACGCAGTGGAGAGCTTCGCCCAACAGTTCTCCGCTGCCCAGAAGCAGGCTGAGGCGATTAAACACGTCTTGCCCCGCCGGCCCGCTGCTGCCTCCACCCCGCCGGCGGCGCAACCTCAGCCTGCTCGTCGCCGAGGGCGCCCGGCCGCGTCGTCCTCCACCCCTGCTAAGCTGGCCAAGCAGCAGCCTCCACCAGCCAAACAGCAGGGAGCCGGTGCCGGCCGGGGCGCCCAGCCCACTCAAGCCAAGTGGTGGGCAAGCCAGGTGGCAAGAGGTCGAGGAAGTCGTGATCCTGAAGCGGGCGACCTGGAGGAGGAAGTTGCAGCTCTTCGGGGGGGATT
Source organism: Chanodichthys erythropterus (assembly GCF_024489055.1). NCBI lineage: Eukaryota > Metazoa > Chordata > Actinopteri > Cypriniformes > Xenocyprididae > Chanodichthys > Chanodichthys erythropterus. The sequence goes on along the minus strand of NC_090233.1, from coordinate 35,106,228 downwards.
CCATCTTCCCCTCCACTCCCGGGGGAGGGCCGGGATAAACTTGTTGTGTCTGTCCTGCCACTGCCTCTCCGGAGTCCAGCGGTACCCACCTTTTCACAGAAAGAGCTGTTTCCCTTCCTTCCTCCAGGTCACAAGAGGGCGCGGTTGTCAGGACCCAGGGTCCTGCCTCGGTGTCCGCAGCCCCCTCTCATTTCACCAGTGGGGGGCGCCCCGATGGTGCAGGCCGTACCACGTGAACCTTCTCCAATCGGTGCTGTCACCCCACAGAATCTGACTCCACTTCGGGCCGCTGTGCCGTCCGAGTCGAGCCTCAGTATTCTGCCTCGCTGCCCCACTCCCAGTGCACCTGTGGTGCCCTTGGTCCCGCTCGTTTGGTGTCTGGAAGCCTGGCTAGCGCTTCCCAGCCCGTCCAGCTGGCTCATCCGCACTATCAGGCTCGGCTATGCGATTCAGTTCGCCCGGCGTCCCCCGGTGTTCAGAGGTGTCCACTACACTCAGGTGTCACTGGACAGCGCGCTGTCTGGTGTTGGCACACCTCAGCCGGTTGAGTCTTCGGGTCAACTGGGACAAGAGCAAACTCTCCCCTGGGCAGAGGATCTCTTATCTCGGTATGGAACTGGACTCGGTCGCCCTGACTGCGCAACTCACTGAGGAGCGCGTCCAGTCGGTGTTGAACTGCCTGAGTACGCTCAAGTGCAGGACAGCGGCCCCACTGAGTTATGTTTCAGAGGCTCCTGGGGCATATGGCATCCGCAGCCGCAGTCATGCCGCTCGGATTGCTTCATGTGAGGCCGCTCCAACACTGGCTCCACAGCCGGGTCCCGAGACGGGCGTGGCAACGCGGCACGTTCCGTGTTCCTGTGACACTCAGCTGCCGCCGTGCCCTCACTCGATGGTCAGACCCCTCATTCCTGCGGGCAGGAGTTCCCCTCGAATAGGTGTCCAGGCATGCTGTGGTTCACACAGACGCCTCGACCTCAGGGTGGGGCGCCACGTACAACGGGCATGCAGCTTCGGGTCTTTGCATCTGCATTGGCATATCAATTGCCTCGAGTTGCTGGCAGTTCGTCTTGCGCTGGGCCGCTTCAAGCTGTTGACAGGCAAGCACGTTCTAGTCCGCTCAGACAACATCGCGACCGTAGCGTACATCAATCATCAGGGTGGTCTACGCTCCCGCCGCATGTCGCAACTCGCCCGCCATCTCTTGTTATGGAGTCAGAAGCATCTGAGGTCGCTTCGTGCCATTCATGTCCCAGGTGTGCTCAACCGTGCAGCCGACGAGCTCTCACGGCAACCTCCACTTGCGGGCGAATGGAGACTCCATCCCCAGGAGGTCCAACTGATTTGGCGTTACTTCGGCGAGGCTCAGATAGATCTGTTTCCCTCCCAGGAGAATGCTCAGTGCCAGTGGTTCTATTCCCTGACCGCAGGTACTCTCGGCACGGATGCACTGGCACACAGTTGGCCCGGGGTCTTCGCAAGTATGCGTTTCCCCCAGTGAGCCTTCTTGCACAACTCTTGTGCAAAGTCATGGAGGATGGGGAGCAGGTCTTGTTGGTGGCCCCTTATTGGCCCACCCGGACATGGTTTTTGGACCTGATGCTCCTCACGACAGCCCCTCCGTGGCCCAGAAGGATCTTCTGACTCAGAGAGGGGGCACCCTGTGGCACCCGCGTCCCGACCTGTGGAACCTCCACATATGGTCCCTGGACGGGATGCGGAGGTTTTAAGTGATCTCCCGCAAGCGGTTGTAGACACTATCACTTCCGCGAGAGCTCCTTCCACTAGGAGCCTCTATGTGTTGAAGTGGAACCTGTTCGTTGAGTGGTGCTCTTCTCACCGAGTAGACCCCCGATCATGCTCGGTCAGATCCGTGCTTTCCTTCCTGCAGGAGGGTCTGGAGCGAAGGCTGTCTCCCTGCACACCCTCAAAGTGTATGTTGCCGCCATTGCCGCACATCACGATGCAGTTGATGGGAAGTCCTTAGGGAAGCACGATCTGGTCGTCAGGTTCCTGAGGGGAGCGAGGAGACTGAATCCGCCTCGTCCCCCCTCCATACCCTCTTGGGATCTCTCCTTAGTTCTTTCATCTCTTCGGCGTCATCCCTTCGAGCCCTTGCAATCAGTCGAGTTAAAAGTACTGTCCCTTAAGACCGTCCTCCTGGTTGCATTGGAGTCGGTCAAGAGGTTAGGGGACCTGCACGCATTTTCGGTCGACGAATCGTGCCTGGAATTCGGGCCTGGGGATTCTCACGTCATCCTGAGACCCTGGCCTGGATATGTGCCCAAGGTTCCTACCACTCCCTTCAGAGATCAGGTAGTGAACCTGCAAGCGCTGCCTTCGGAGGAGGCAGACCCAGCCCTGGCTTCGCTCTGTCCAGTTCGCGCTCTGCGCGTTTATGTGGATAGAACTCGAAGCTTCAGGACCTCAGATCAGCTCTTTGTCTGTTACGGAGGCCAGCAGAAGGGAAAGGCTGTCTCCAAGCAGAGGATGGCCCACTGGATTGTGGATGCCATCGCCCTGGCTTATGATTACCAGGGCGTACCTTGCCCATTCGGGTTGAGAGCCCACTCTACCAGAGGAGTGGCCTCTTCCTGGGCGTTGGCTCATGGCGCCTCGCTGACAGATATCTGTAGAGCTGCGGGCTGGGCGACACCCAATACATTTGCTAGGTTTTATAGCTTACGTGTGGAACCGGTTTCTTCCCGTGTACTCGCTTCCACTAGCCGGTAGACGCGTTGAACCTGTTCTTTGTGTCGGCTTGCAATGCCATTCCCGCCCTCTGGGCCGGATACGTACATCTTTGACTCCAGTCGTGTTCGCCGATCGGTGAACCCTGTCGAGTTCCTCCGCCTCCCCCTTCAGCTCGGACATTGCGGAGTGTCTGATGCCAGACCAACATCCATCTTCGATGTTGTCTGTTGGTTGGGTTCCTGTTACGTCTGCGATTGTACTTTGGTTGTTGTATTTTGGTTGGTCTCCTTTTTCTTTTCTCCACTGTCATAACTCTTAGGTTCGCAATTGGTTGACGGGCATGTCAATCATCATCACATCCTTCAATGAGTCGACCCTTTCTCCTAAACAACCAATCTGAACTCGCCTGTCTGGTATAAAGTTCCGGAAGTGACGAGAGGAGAGGCGCGCGTGACTTCTCTCGTTGTGACTTGCTGTCTGTTATTAGCGATCCTGATTTATGAGTTTGTTTGTTTTTCCTTTTGTGTGCAATCTTGGAAAACTTATGGCGTTCACTTTGGTAATGAGTTGATTTCATTCCAAAGATTTTTCCCGGACTCGGAGAGGAGAGGTAGCTAGCATGTCACGTGACTTACACAATGCAACACGTTAGTTTGAGTTTGTTTATACACACCAGGTAGGAGCTGACGCTACCCCTTGTACTTATGTTTGCTAGTTAGTGTAGTTTAGTTGACGATTGGTATTATTTTGGTGCTTTATTTTCTTTGTTAGATTAGTATGTTAAATGGGGTAAGTTAGCATACGTTTGGTTTTGTTTATTTCTTTGATTTTAGCGCCACTCTTTTTCCCTCCCTCCTGTGTTCCTATATTTTCCTTTTGTAAATATTTGTTTCTGAGTTCACTGTATTGTATATACCATCGGGTGTTTTTTTTTTTCTCAATGAGATACTAAAGAAAAAGTTCTATTTCTAATCCATCTCTGTCTGGTTCATCTCACCACACAAGTTTTTCAGTAGCGTAACTGAACCCGTTTATTTATTTATTTATTTTTCTCATTATTTAATTTCAACATTAACATGTTACGCTTTTTATATACTTGTACTTGGTACAAATAGAGGGTCGTAACAGTTCCATATGTTGCAATCCCTCTAGTGAGTGATTCCATATGTGTATTGTCCACGGTTACTCCCTACGGTGAGCCCGTGTCTTCCCTTAGTTTTAGAGTTCTGCTGTCACCTGTCAGATGAGTCTCCCCCTACTCAGGTGGAGCCATCCCAGGGACTCGTATGCGTTCTGCCCTTCGGGCCAGGCCATATTTTCCACGTAAATTCCTTCCCCTCTGGGTGGGTAGTGGCTCCACAGCGTCCCCTACGGGTTTGCTTCCCCAGTGTAGTCTAGTTTACTTAGTGGGTATATCGGAACAGCAGTAGACTTCCCGGCGTAAGCTCGCCCCCTTCTCCGTCCCCCTGGTGCAACGGGCGGCTAGAGCCTGCGCTGGGCACTGGAAGGGGTTTCGTAACTGTGGCGTTTTATTTGGGTTCCCAATTCGTCGGTCACTACTGACGTACGTCGAACGTGACCGACTGAAAGGGAACGTCTCGGTTACGTATGTAACCCTCGTTCCCTAAAGGAGGGAATGGAGATGTACGTCCCGTCGCCACAGTTTCTGTACCCTCGCTGCAGTGCGGACACCAGTTGTCTCCTCAGCAAAAAACAGAGTGCGATTGCATCTCCTCCCCCTTTTATATGCCCCGGTTGGGGAGGGGTGCGTTATGCAAATATTGCACGCCAATGTCCATTGGCTTGTTTTAGTTTTCTTGAAGCTGATAGGGGCTCTCTAGCGATATCCCAATTCATCGGTCACTACTGACGTACGTCTCCATTCCCTCCTTCAGGGAACGAGGGTTACATACGTAACCAAGACGTTTTTCATCATATATAACAAATATTGAAATTAAATGAAAGCATGCTTTGGTACATAAGATTAGTGCACAAACGACAGTTAAGGGAGGTAAAAAAAAAAAAAAACACATGAAGAGTGTTAGGATAACACAACATCAGCAATCACAGACATTCGTATTAAGACTGGATTACATTTCTCAGAATACTGTTGAATTTTGTCATTTGCTCTGGAATTTTTATAGAGGTTGTCTGAGGAAAAAAACAGACATGGCAGATTAGGATGATATTCTGCACTAATTTGAAATTGACCTATGACATTCTATGACATAATTCATCTAAATTGAAATGATCTCATGTATGTGGCTGTTGTGGCTTGTGATCACATGGGCACCAACTGTTTTGAATGTTTTAAATGCCTATGGTGAGACCGAGCTTGGGCCCATCATAGCTGCTTGAAGCTATATTTACTATTGATTTTATTATTGTTGTTTTTATTATTAATGCAAACCGAGCTTCAATTGGCTTGGTAAATGAAAAAAACCTGTCTTATGGCCAAATTGGGTTATTTGAAGATATAGGCTGCACACTTCAAGTGTATGCCTATAATTTGTCCCCCATTGCAGTAATGTGCAGAGACAAGTAATCAAGTGATAAATTTGATTTTAGAAGTGGGAGAACAAAAGTTTATTTAAATTAAATTAAATAAGAATGTACAGATAATCTATACTAAAATCTATATGATGTTGGTTAGGTGGTAAGATTCTTGCGGTTGACAAGACTGATCGTTTCTTTGATAAACCAAGTGAAATTGGTAATGCATGTCAGTGGATGTACAGCAGAATTGAGGGACATACAGATGCATTTCAGCTTGTGATTTCACTGGACATTGGAAGCATCACACAACACACAAATGCAGAGTGCAGAGAACTCAGTTTATTAGTTTAACATTTTACAATCTGTATTATATATATTTATATATGTATTTATATTTCTGAAAGCAAAGAGGGTTAGCTTTGAATAATACTGTGAATAAATATCAGGCTCTTCCTGGTGTTTTAATATACAGAAGGGGAAATTTTTGAAAGAAAACCTTGAAAAAAGAGCAATATGTTCCGTCTCAATGTTGCAGTGCAACTTACACCTTATACAGCATAGCCGTGTGGGGGGGAGAGGGGGGGGACATGCCCTTAAAACCACAGTGAAACCCCGATGGCCTGGATAACACTCACACACTCACATACACACAAACACACACACACACACACACCATGAGATGAAACACAGTAAAGTGTAACCAACATTCTACATAAAAAGAATCATTAAAACGGTAACAGTAACGGGCAGATGTGATTTTGAGACTCGCTTTGGTAAGAAAGCATCGACCACGGACATGAAAGTCTGTGAGGGTAGTGTGTGTGCGTTTGTTCCAATGAAATTTACAATTAACAAGCCATTGAATAAGTACATTCTATTCAATTAAAATACATCCCACCAGATTCTAAAAAGTGACAATCAAACATAACTGTAACACTGAGCACATATGCAGGGCTGCATTAAAAAAACAAATGTGTCTCGATGACTTTTTAATGTGGACAAAATGAAAAGACACACACACACACACACACACACACACACACAACATTTAGCAGGGGTACATTTTGCACTCCACAGCCGGGAATGAACCAATTGATTTCTTTGTATTTTAACCTCAAATTCTCTCCCATTTTACTTTATCCAATTCTAGAATCCTGAGCCACTGACGTCCAGAATTGCAAAAGGGAATATGTGAAATGTTCACTTTAGGCTAGTGGAGTCTGTCTAAGGGACACGTACATTAGCAAACAGAAACTAACAACCTGAATGTAGCCCATAGCTCAGAGGTAATGACCAGCAAAGACCCGGAAACAAGCAAAAACAGTCATAACATCAGAGAAGCAAAGCTTTTCATCTTTTGTTGTCTTTTTTTGTAGAAAAAAATAGAGAGTAGAAAGGTCCTGCGTTTGCAGAGTCAAAAGATTGCATTCACGAGTACAATTCACAGTTTTAAACAGAGGATGCAGCTATGCAAATAATATGTTCTTATATACAGACTGTTCTCTGGCCTGATAGCATATAGTAATACTTTTTTAAACCATGCATGAGTTAAGCTATAATATAAATATTCTAAAGAAGCCAAATTAAACACGTTACTACCTGCCAGGAGTTCATCTTTTCCCATATACGAACACAAACGTCATCAAACTCTCAAAAAGAGACTGTTCTGCATCCATCTGACTCGCTTTCTTTCTCTCATTTCTCTAGTACACACACACACACATACGCGCACACACACACACACACACACACACACACACACACACACACACACACTTTCCAACGCTCTTGCTTGCTTCGAGAGTTGTATAGAGTAACACAGTAGGGCGGTGTTGCTTGGTAACAGAGTGAAGCCTGTTGCCCATGGCTACATGAGTGCTCTTCCTGCAGCATTCCGAGGGAAGGAAAAAAAATCAAATAAACAAGTGAACAAAATCTTCAGAAGATATAAAAAAAGACTTGTTTTTTTACTCCAATCAGAGGCAAAAATAAGAGATTTGTTTTTATATACGGTCCTATTTTGTTCAACTGGTGGTCAATTAATCTGAAAAGATGATTCTTCAGGCATGCAGCAGGCACCTCACAGGGCCTTTCTTCCATCTGTCTCAAACTGTGGCCGTGATGAAATCTTTTGTACAGAGTTTGCAATGAGCTGTAGATGTGCAGGTAACACTTTCACCTCCATGATGAGCAGTTTGAGTCACCTTCAGGTGTCAGTGCCTGCGTGTCTGTCTGCAGTAGTTCTGGAGGCTGGGTCACATCTTTGACATTGATCTTACAGTGTACTGGTTTGATCTGGTGTCACTCATGATCAGGAGGAGGGCAGTATCAGGTCATCCGTCAAGGAAAAAGTGAAGACAGTCTGGATCCACAGTGTTTTTCAAAGTGTGTGTGTGTGTGTGTGTGTGGGTTTGAAGCGCACAACTCAGGTTATTCATATACCTTTATGTCTGTATTTTCAGCATGTGACTGTTAGTCGTGCGGGTGCGTGACAGTGTTTCACACGTGCGTTTCTATGAAAGAGTGAGTGTGCATCATCAGCGTTGGCGAGAGAGGTGAAAGGTCGTTGGAATCGCTGGGCGGTTCCAATGGGGCAGAGCTGAACTCACAGATATCCAGGAAGAGCTCGTGGTTACGTTGCTTCCATTCACGAAACTTCCTCGAGGTCAAACAAGGATCGTCTAGCACCTGACTGATTATCGCCAAGTCACCCTCCTTTGCCTGTAGGTGACGGGGAGGAGAGAGAGAGAGATGATTCAGAACACGAGATGCTCAACTCATTCTTTGTACAAAAAACATCTGATTGGCTGATGTTTTGAAATTCTTTAAGTTACCGAAATGTCAAAAATCTATGGATGCTTGTTTCTGCCACTGAAATTTTTCTCACAATTCTGACTAAATATTCAAGTCAATTCTGACTTTATATCATGTAATTCTGACTTTATAACTTGCAATTCTGACTTTATATCACGTAATTCTGACTTTATATCACTTAATTCTGACTTTATATCACAATTCTGACTAAATATTGCGTAATTCTGACTTTATAACTCGCAATTCTGACTTTATAACTCGCAATTCTGACTTTATAACTCGCAATTCTGACTTTATAACTCGCAATTCTGACTTTATAACTCACAATTCTGACTTTATAACTCGCAATTCTGACTTTATATCACGTTATTCTGACTTTATAACTCGCAATTCTGACTTTATAACTCGCAATTCTGACTTTATAACTCACAATTCTGACTTTATAACTCGCAATTCTGACTTTATAACTCGCAATTCTGACTTTATAACTCGCAATTCTGACTTTATAACTCGCAATTCTGACTTTATAACTCGCAATTCTGACTTTATAACTCGCAATTCTGACTTTATATCACGTTATTCTGACTTTATAACTCACAATTCTGACTTTATAACTTGCTATTCTGACTTTATAACACATTATTCTGACTTTATAACTCGCAATTCTGACTTTATATCATGCAATTCTGTCTTTATATCACGTAATTCTAACTTTATAACACGTTATTCTGACTTTATAACTTGCAATTCTGACTTTATAACACATTATTCTGACTTTATAACTCGCAATTCTGACTTTATATCATGCAATTTCGACTTTACATCATGCAATTCTGTCTTTATATCACGTAATTCTGACTTTATAACTTGCAATTCTGACTTTATATCACGTAATTCTGACTTTATATCACTTAATTCTGACTTTATATCACAATTCTGACTAAATATTGCGTAATTCTGACTTTATAACTTGCAATTCTGACTTTATAACTCGCAATTCTGACTTTATAACTCGCAATTCTGACTTTATAACTCGCAATTCTGACTTTATAACTCGCAATTCTGACTTTATATCACGTTATTCTGACTTTATAACTCACAATTCTGACTTTATAACTTGCTATTCTGACTTTATAACACATTATTCTGACTTTATAACTCGCAATTCTGACTTTATATCATGCAATTCTGTCTTTATATCACGTAATTCTAACTTTATAACACGTTATTCTGACTTTATAACTTGCAATTCTGACTTTATAACACATTATTCTGACTTTATAACTCGCAATTCTGACTTTATATCATGCAATTTCGACTTTACATCATGCAATTCTGTCTTTATATCACGTAATTCTGACTTTATAACTTGCAATTCTGACTTTATATCACGTAATTCTGACTTTATATCACAATTCTGACTAAATATTGCGTAATTCTGACTTTATAACTTGCAATTCTGACTTTATAACTCGCAATTCTGACTTTATAACTCGCAATTCTGACTTTATAACTCGCAATTCTGACTTTATAACTCGCAATTCTGACTTTATATCACGTTATTCTGACTTTATAACTCACAATTCTGACTTTATAACTTGCTATTCTGACTTTATAACACATTATTCTGACTTTATAACTCGCAATTCTGACTTTATATCATGCAATTCTGTCTTTATATCACGTAATTCTAACTTTATAACACGTTATTCTGACTTTATAACTTGCAATTCTGACTTTATAACACATTATTCTGACTTTATAACTCGCAATTCTGACTTTATATCATGCAATTTCGACTTTACATCATGCAATTCTGTCTTTATATCACGTAATTCTGACTTTATAACTCGCAATTCGGATTTTATATCACATAATTCTGACTTTATCACATAATTCTGACTTTATATCACATAATTCTGACTTTATAACTCGCAATTCTGACTTTATAAATGTGAAAAATTTAGAAATGTCTGAAAGCTAAATCAATTACAATTGTTGCTTGGAGGGGAGTAGCAACAAGTGTAATTGATTTAGCATTCAGTAATTTCTAAATGTTCACATTTTTTGGAAAATAATCATTATATTTAAGTTTTATTTTTCTTTGGAAAAAAATTAGAATCAGTTAACACTACTATACAAACACCCAAGCCACCCAATTAATATTCATGAGCTAAGCTGATGAGGTTTATAACTCTTCCTCTTTACTTTTCAGATAGCTCCTACAGTCTTCTTAAATGTTTATGAAGATCCTCTAGAATTGCCCATTACATTCTTCTAGATTTGTTTACAGAGATTCTCTAAATTCAATTGGCAGAATTGAACTGTGATCTGTTCACAGACTGTGATCACACATTTCTGCAATATTTTTCATATATTCATTATTAAAAATTGTAATGTACACTGCCATTCAAAAGTTTAGGATCAGTAAGATTGTTTTCTTGTTTTCTCTTCTTTATCTTCATCCTTTCAGCAAGGATGCATTAAATTGATCAAAAGTGGCAGACATTTATATTGTTACAAAAGAATTCTATATAAAATAAATTCTGTTCTTTTGAACATTCTATTTTTTGAAAGAAATCTGACTAACATTAATCAGCACAACTTTTTACAACATTTATAATAATAATAAATGTTTCTTGAGCACCAAATCAGCATACTAGTATGATTTCTGTCTGAAGGATCATGTGGCACTGAAGACTGGAGTAATGATGTTGAAAATTCAGCTTTGCCAACACAGGAATAAATTACATTTTAATTATATATAAAAGTAAAACAGTTATTTTAAATTGTAATAATACTTCATAATATTACTGTTTTACTGTATTTTTGATCAAATAAATGCAGCCTTGGTGAGCACAAGAGACTTCTTTTAAAAACATTAAAACTATACTGACCCCAAACTTTTCAACGGTGGTGTACATTTACAAAACTATATTTTGTATTACAATACATGGGGTTTCTAATAGAAATCTACCATGTTATATTTACTTCCACGTTCCAAACCCTGGGAAAAGTGTGAAAAGCGTCCATTGCTTCCTGTGTTTGCATACCTTCAGCGTGGAGCGGAGAACCCGTATGCGGTGCAGTCGGTCATTTGTGGCGGGGTCATTGCTGCGTTTGATGAAGGAGCGTCTGAACTCCTGTTTGGTGGAAGGCCTCTGCTGGCCAAAAGCCGAGAGACTGGCCTGCTCCAGCGATCGGTACAACTCCTGCAGGCCGTCCGTGCCATCAGACACTTTCTCGTCGCTCTCAGGCCTCCTGCTGCTGCCTTTCCTCACCTGCTTTTCTTCCTCTTCCTCCTCCTCTTCCTCATGGAGATGAGTTCTTGGCCTTAGAGTGCCGTGTGTGTGCACGTGAGCGTGTGTACGAGTGCTGCGGTGCGAGTGTCCTCCATGTGTGTCGCGGTGGCGCGGGAGGCTCTGGCTGCGCTGCTTGTGAGTGTGATGGCGTGGCCGGGACTCCTCGCTGTCAGTCAATGGAAATGGCCCGTCACGTTCCAGAGGTCGGCGGCGCTGGGCGGGAAGCGTGGCCTGCCGGTGCTGGTCAGGTGACAGCAGGGATGGCTCCTCCTCTTCTGCAGTCTGCAGGTAGTGTAGACCTGTGCTGGTCAAGGGGGTTTCAATCAGGTCCTGCCATGAGCGCCGTTCTCGATGGGATGATCGGCAAGAAGAATGGGACTCCTCGGCAGAGGAATGCGAGAATGTGGAGCCGCTGGAAAAATGACGCTCAGGAAATGGACTGGAGGAAGTTCCCTGAGGACAACAGAATCACTGCTCATTATCATTGTCAACTGTCAGTGGGAAAGCTAGAAGTATAAGATGATAGTCAGAGAGAGCCACAGAGTGAGTTTGCTACACGCCAAACCAATATGGTGTTGGTGTGAAGGGCGGGGCTCAGCAAACCTCTCTCAGAACCGGCCAAAGTTTCCAGTGACGTGAGACAAAAAATGACATAACTGACTATGTTACTTCATATATTGCCAACAAACATGGTGAATAAAATAACTGTTTTCTATGTTAATATATATTTTAAAATATAATTTATTCCTGTGATGGCAAAGCTGAATTCAGTCCTCAGTGTCACATGATCCTTCAGAAATCATTCTAATATGATGATCTGGTGCTCAAGGAACATCTTTTATTATCAATATTGGAAACAGTTGTGCTGCTTTATATTTTTGTGGAAACTGATTTTTTTTTTCAGGATTCTTTGATCAAAAGAAAGTTCAAAGAACAGCATTTATTTGAAACTGATTTTTTTTTTTTTTTTAACATGCATGTCTTTAACTGGAACTTTTGATCAATTTAATGCATCCTTAATAAATGGATTAATTAACTAAAAAAAAAAAAAAAAAAACATACATAGACCCCAAACATTAGTAGTGTATATATTAATTTTGTTCTAAATAAAACATTAATAAACTAATGTACTAAACTAATGTAGTTATAATATAAAATTGACAAAAAAAATATATTGTTCTATATAGACACAGTATATAAATAGATACATTTAATAACATATGTCAATAAAAATATTTTAGACAGAAGGGGAAAAAGTGGTTGGAGGGAATAAGAATATGAATGAGGTGCTGCACTGTGTGCTTTTGTTTAGATTTGTTGATCTAGTTTTGTACCATGTAGTTTTGATATGCACTTTAAATTGAAAAAAAAAACAAAAAAAAAACTTGTTTGAGATATTATCCTGTCTCCTGATGTCTGATGTCAATGGTTCATGATTTGAGGTTTAAAGGGGTCATGAACTGAGAAATGGAATTTTCCTTGATCTTTTGACATATAATAGTTGCACTATACAAATATCCTGTAAGCTTCAGAACTGAAATTGTCCTCATTAGTCCAAAAACAGCTTGTATTGAAGCCAAGCTTAGAAAACAACTCGTTTTGAATTTTCCCATTATTACGTCATAGTGCCTGAAAGACCACCTCTGCAGCAGATCAACGCCTACTTTTACATCATTGCCTCTTCAGCCTTGCCCACCAGTTCACGCATGTCATATAGTAGTAAATATGAGAGAGACGCAAACTCCAGCAACTAAACAACAGAGGATGCCTCTGAGAATTACAAGAGGTTTTGAAGTGCCAAGTTGTGCACATTGCCATCCTTGTGATCCTAACATTAAAATTATAAGCATGGATGAGCTTGATTTTAACAAAGTTCCATTTTGATCACGTCAGTAAGACACTGTTTGCTTGTTCACTTTATTTTACTGCATATTCATTTTTAAACAAGACACAGGTTTTTTCAGAGAGACTGAAAATAAAAGATGATGCAGTGCCAAATATATTGGATCCGACAGTAACGTCGCAACACAAATTGTGAGTAACTATTGCTTTGTCTGATACAAATTGTTTGATATGTACAGAGTATTTATACTGTAATGCCGCAGTCAAACTGAATACTTGTGATTTTGCTTTCCTTTGCTTCGGTATTTATACGGTATGCGTTGGATTATTATCGGATAAGGAAGAAAGTACATGGAGAACACTGCTTTTGTTATTTTTTTATCTAAAGCCAGGGACACACAAAGGGTTAGTTCACCCAAAAAAGACATTTCTTTCATTAATTACTCACCCTCATGTTGTCCCAAACCCGTAAGACCTTCGTTCATCTTCGGAACACAAATTAAGATATTTTTGATGAAATCTGTTCCAAACAGAGTGTTTCTGTTCATCCACATACTTTTTGTATTCTCGTTGCTTCATAAAACAAAAAACAAAAATAAAGACTTTATGTAACAATTTGAACTGTTGTCATACGCAGTTTACGTAGGGAACGCAATGAAGGCTTCCGTGTTCTACGTCAGAACAGCGGCTCAGTATTGGCCGATGCTGTACACGTGAGCAGCTTGACACATGTGTGTGATGCTGATGCAGGAGCCGGCCAATAATGAGTCAGCGTTCAGACATAAACACAGAAGCCTGCACTGTGTTCCCTACATAAACTGTGTATGACAACAGTTAAAATTGTTAAATAAATATGGCGGCATTTTAATGCCATTAATGATCGAGCGCACAACTGATGCTTGCGCGCGCAGTAAATCACTTCCGCGAGAGGATAACAGATCTACACGCGAGGAAACGGGAGCCCGCAAGCTCATTTTAAACCCGCGCGCGCATGACATCTCCTTTGCGCGCAGATCAAGCCCTCGCGTGCTCGGACAAGACTCGCAGCACGCGCGTCATCATTCCCCACACTCGCGCTAAATCTTCTATTTCGCTCGCGCAAACACTTTTGATTTTTGTCAGTCGTGGGGCGGGACTTTACTTATTTCAGTGTAAGCACAAATGTCATTGGTCAATTCAGTTTTTCCAGAAGTCTGTTTTGATTGGACAACTGACAAAAATCAAAAGTGTTCGCGCGAGCGAAAAAGAAGATTGAGCGCGAGTGTGGGGAATGATGACGCGCGTGCTGCGATTCTTGTCCGAGATCAGATCTGTTTTCCTCTCGCGGAAGTGATTTACTGCGCGCGCAAGCATCAGTTGTACGCTCGATCATTAATGGCATTAAAATGCCGCCATAAATAAAGTCGTTATTTTTCATAACATTAAGGTTGACCCACTGCAGTCACATTGACTATTTTAACAATGTTTTTACTACCTTTCTAGACCTCAAAAGGCGCACTGTCGTTGCTGCCTTCAGAAACCCTCAGATTTCATCAAAAATATCTTAATTTGTGAACGAAGGTCTTACGGGTTTAGGACGACATGAAGGTGAGTACCTAATGACAGAAATTTCATTTCTGGGTGAACTAACCCTTTAAAGCCATTCACTGCAATCCTGAAAAAAAAAGCTTTAATGAGCAACATCTGTTTTGTCATCAGTAAGATGTTTCATTTTATTTAAAACACAACACTGCAAATGACAATGTATACGTTTTTCACTTAAAAAGGATGAATTATGAATAGCCTATAAGAACGACAGTGTGACAAACAGTGGTACATTCATTTATAATTCCGTTTACACAAAACACCGCAAGTTATCTTTTGTCAATTATAACTGTGGTAACTACAAGTACTTAAAATGTATTTGCCACAAAGACTTATTTAACACGCATATTGTTAACTATGTAACGAGACATCTTTTAACATCGGAAGTTTTCAAAACAATTCCACACATGTAACGGCAGGGACGTTGAAAATCATTTTATTATGCAAAACTGTTACCCAATAGCAGTGCGAGTTTACTTCCAAGTCTTGAATGCAATGCGCCTATCAAAATGGAGTGTTCGAAAGAGATAGGATAGAAAATAACTTATTAAAAAAAAAAAAGCAGTTCATGAGCCTTTTAAATGTCAATTGAGAACAGGCACTAGAACCAGTATGATAGCAGTGTGATGCTAGAAAATCAAAGAGAATATTTTTGGCTGAATATATGCACATGTGTTCATGTGTTTATACTCACAGGGGGGTTGTGGTGGTACGTGGAGTCCTGTTTGAGTGTCATAGACCCATCAACCTCATCCTGGTCACTCTCACTCCAATAATCTAAACAAAAATAATGACATCAGAATCACATGTACATGACAACATAGTTTATGATACTCAGACTAGGCTTTTCAACTGCTTCAAGTACGATCACTCATGGAATGGACAAGAGTGAAACTAGACTCACCCTGCGTTCCAATGTCCATACTATCCATCCTAAATAGTATGTGAGATTAAAATAAGTGTGTCCCAAAGCATAGTATGTTGAAAAGAGTATGCCAAAAGTCCCCGGATGGTCTACTATTTCCGGTAGATTTTCGAAGTGTGGATCCGTGCACACTATAAAGGCTAATATTGCCCACAACCCATTGCGCATTGGACGAGGATTCAGTTCAGAACTACAAACACGAGTAAAAAGTGTTAAAAAACTACAAAACATGTCGGATATATACGCGATCGACGCTGAGAGATTTGAGTGACTGATAATCAGTTTAACCTGATAGAAAATATATATTTAATGTTACCCGTGTTATTTTTCATCTGCAAATACCAATGTGGACTTTTATAAAGATCCGAATGGCCATTAACTTTTAAATGCATCATTATGCATTAATATGAGGACAGTTCTCCACATGAAAGACTCGCGACTGCAGATCAATGTGCTGTATTTCTCTCCGATACGGTAGGAAATTAACTAAATGAAATGTGGAGGATGTAAGATGATTGACAGGCCAGTTTACGGTGACAGGATACGACAGAGAGAAAAGACGCGATTGTATGACGTGTTAGTATGTCCCAAAGCTTGTCTACTCTTTTACTACACACTCAAAAGTAAGTACTTTTTGTTCACAGAAAGAGTACATACTTTTAGGGCGTAGTATAAGTAGGCGAATTGGAACGCAGCATCAGTGAGATCATAGCATTATGAGCTGATGATATCATCACAGGATGTGATCTCACCTTCATCAGGTCGTGGTACCGGATCATCAGGTGTGTAGCCAATCGCAGCCAAGCCTAAACGATTCATCCACCTGCAACAGGAACCATAGACGTGAGAGGAACTAACAGGAAGGGAAGCTGAAGTCTAAAGGGGCTCTGAAACCACTTACCTATTCATCTCCTCTAAATGATCTGTAGCAAAAAAGAAACTCTTGATTTTGGGATGACATGCTTTAAAGGCACTGAAACAAAGGGAGAGAAAAAGAGACATTCAGATACAAATATCTAGTATACAATCAATTACTGTGTGTGTGTGTTTGTAAAAGAGAGATGAGCAGTTCCGCAGTGACCCAGATTCCGCTAGCCGATGGGCTTCAAACACAGACCCGCCCCAAAACCAGCAAACCCAACACAACAGAGAGAAAGAGTGATTCTTGTTGTCTTCTAACACTCACTGTTTCCTCCTGCACTCAATCGCTCTGTCTATCCGAAACTCTGGCAAACTGATGAAGCCCTCTGCTTTCTCATCCTGAGCAAACAAATAAAGAAGAAGAGAAATCATTTCTGCATCATAACTACGGCAGGTGCAAAGATCAGCATCTCTGAAACTGAGAACATATGACACACACGTATTATTGTGGACAAGAAAACTAAACCACACCAGCATTGTGAGCCTGCGACTTGGCCATCGGTGAAAGTAGCGAGTACTGAATGTGCTGATAATTGTGTAATTGCTAATAATAGTCAAGATTAACTAGGTGGATGTGGAGTTTATGAGGTTATTCAGTGATGCCAAAAGTGGAAATGGATCATAAAAGGACATTACACACACACACACACACACACACACTTTCGTACAGCCAACAGACTTCACCACCAGAGGGAAGAGAATTGTGTTTGTTTGCTTACGTTCTGGTTGGTGTACCAGTACAGGTTGGAGTCTTTGAGAACAAACCAGTACTTCTTCCATTTCTGCGTGAAGTAGCCAGTGGCGTCTTTCTTTTTCCATAGCCAACCTTCACAGTCACCATGACCCAGATCTTTGCAGGCAATACGCCTTCTGCTGGCACTACTGAGGGAACCTACACACACAAACACAAACACACAGCATATTAAATGACAACCACATGACAGGATAACAAAACACATCCTAAATGCTCAGAGTTAACCTTTGGTCTCATCAACATACCTTTGCTTTTCTTCTTGGGCTTGGTCCTCAAAGAGGCATAATGTACAGACTAGAGAGAGGAGAGAAAGGACACATAACTTGTTTTATAGATTACTTGTTTCAGAAGGCTCCTAATTGCACCATTCTCATAGACCAAAGTCGTGAGGGTTTGTATCAAAATCCTTATCAATAAACAACTAACCTTGCAGACTTGCAGATAACTGATAGGGGTGAAGCGAAAGCTATTCCCAAAACTCAATAACAAAAAGTCCTGCACAGTATCCCAACTTGCAAAAAGTATCACAATTTATTCAGCAACGTTTCGGTCCCGTCATGTGGTAAATGCCTACTGAAGGTCAAGGGATGTTGCTGAATAAACTGTGATACTTTCTGCATTGCAAGTTGGGGTAGTGTGCAGGATTATATAAAAATGAAATGATCAATTATTAGATACTATAACAGATAAACATGCTCCCTCTTTACATCTAAATATTACAAATAAATTGATGTTAAAGGGGACCTGTTATGCAAAATTCACAGATACGTGTCCACATTGTGTATAAGCAACCAGCCTATAATGGTAAAAATCTACCCAAAACTTTTTTTTATAATCCCCATTTATCATTTTCAGTCTCTCAGAACACGCTGTTTGATATTTCCCCCTACTCCTACGTAAGAGTAGGGAAACCCCGCCCATGACTGGTGATGATACCTATAATCTAATATTAAAACAAAAATAAAATCTATAATAATATAAAAAATATTTTGTTGTGCCTGTTTAATAGTGCAAAATGTATATTATGTTGTATGAAGTCCAAAAACTTTTTTGTTGCCTTATTGCAAAAAAAGATTCTCCAATGAATAAAGATCTTCTCCAGTGATACATCAGCAAGAGAAGTTTTATAAGATAGGTGCATATTTCATCACCTTTCTTTACTGAAAATGTTAAAGTTGTATCTGTAGCTGTTGTTCTCATTACCAAGACTGATGTTGTTAACTGTGCCTGTGGTTTACCTTCCTCATTGATGCGCCTGCTTGTCGGTCAAGTCCTGAACTGGCATATCTGCAGAGAGAGAAAGAGAAAGAATGAGAGCACAGTAATTTATGATTCCATCTGCAACAAAGATATACAGTCAAACCAAAAATTATTCAGACATTTTTGATATTTTTGATATTGATGAAGATGAGTTTCTGTTCAGGAAATCTGTACAGACAATAAAGTTAAACTAAACTAAACTAAACTAAAATTCTTCACACAGTGGACTACTAGTAAAATGTATAAAAATTCGGGACCAAAAATTATTCAGACACTTTGACCTGACGATGTTTTGTTCAAGTGTTATCTGACATAATTAAGATGAATGTTTTCTGACACAGTATAACTCTGAAATCTTGTCATATTTTATTACCATTTTTTTAAACTATAGTGAATAAACTGTATTAATGAATGAAATGTTCAAGGTGTCTGAATAAATTTTGGTTTGACTGCATAATAAAATCAAATATTTATTTTTCGCCTATTTATCTCAAACATAGACACAGGTAATGGACAGGATGCTGGTGTTTGAGGTTGACTTCATAACTGATTCTAACTGAAACAGCTGCTCATGCTCACGCACCCTCAAACACATACACGCCCTAAAACACACACACACACACACTTATGTTTGCTTCAAAATATAGTGAGGTCATCTCATAGACATCCATGTCATGTGCAAAACACTAGATTTAAATATAAACAAGATTTGGCCAATTTATTACTAGTGAGGTCCAGCTCACTAGTCAGTGTTCAACAGGTTTCACCACATTAGAGAGGATATTTTTGAATATTAAAGGTGCTAAAGAGGATCTTTTCGTCGACTGAGAAACCAAAGACTGTTACTGAGTTTTTTAAATGAGCGCATGCGTAAGAACAACCCCCCTCCTTCGAAGGAACGCCTCCCAAATTGGAACACGAGTGTTTACCACCAGCATTCGCTGTGTTGTGTTAGTGGATTCATTATGTCGGACTCACCGCAGGTAACTCATAATCTGCAGTTGTTACTCCTGTCTCCTGACAAAAACATGGCATGCGGCGCCTGTGGAGTGTGGAAAGTTACTGGAGCGCGCAGCCGCCCTCGTTTCTCACAAGGAACGTCATGGCAGTGATTGACAAGCCAGAGGGCCAATCCGTGCACGTCTCTCACAAGGAACGTCACGGCAGTGATTGACAAGCCAGAGGGCCAATCGTTTACGCGATGATCACGTAAATGATTGGCTGATGTTTTTAAGGCCCTACCTCGTGCACAGATGATGTATATTAATATTATTCCTTTCAGTGCACCTAATAAATAGTCTTTTATCAGTTAGTAAAGACAGTTTCAAGTAATATTGCAAAAATGTATAAAACAAAACATCCTCTTTAGCACCTTTAAGGACATTTTTGGTATAAGTATAGTGAAGCCTGTACACACACACTCTACATCTGTGGATTAAACACTAAAACTTAGCCATCCAAAAAACACTCTTTTATCTAATTCTCTGTATCCATCGTAACACTAGAGAAACAGAGATCGATCCATCTTTAGACAGATGCAATCCACAGACTCTTTTAGTCACAGAGGAAATAAAAACCTCTTTAAGACTGCAGCCAATGAATTTCTGTTCCTCATTTATAAATAAATGGCAGTTCATTAAGACTATCACTGACGTGACTGTGCACAAACAAAGCTGTGAGAAGCATCCTATTAGTCTGTACACCAACAAACAAAACTGCTCATTTTTAAATGCTCATTTTGAACTGGAGTGACCAGTTGAAAGCCAGTATCTTTTACCTCAGATATCAACTCTCCTTCATCTTTCGGTATAAAGTTTATTATACTAAAATGATGCACAAATCTCCAAAAACAACAAATTTTTGTATTACACATTTATACATCAATGACATTAATGTTCTGAATCTTATCCAGTCCAGTAATTAAGAGGAAACAGAATTGATACTGTCAATCCCGACATTAGAAGTACTAATGATAGAAATAAAACATGGGGAAATCCACCAAACCTTGTGCTCTGCTTAGCACACACACATCTGGCTGTGTTTACCACCTGCTTCTCTGAAAATCTTTCTGAATGTGCCCAGTTATTAGGGATGAGTCACGAAGGTTATTCCGTTCGATCGGAACAGGTAGTGGCACAGATTATTTTGTAAATCTGTCACAATATAATGCTGTCTATGCAAAGAAGCATATGTTGAAGCATGGGCCAGTTCAAAACAATATTTGATCCAACAGCCAACCCTCAGCTTGTGTCAGAGCACTTTTTTTCCTCATTCTCACATGAAGAGGGTATTTATATAAAAAAAAATTAAGACAAACCAGCAAAACACAGCCAAAAAAAGATGAAAATGGTCTTTAAAAAAAACAATTATGACTTTTTTGGTCATTAAAACTTTTTTGGTAACAAATCTCTGGGGATAAAAATTTTAATACAAAAAAACAAAAAGTATGATAAATTAAGGAAGGTATAAAGTTTACTCACCTATCAGCATCTGCTCGAAGTGTGTCTGCAGCTCTCTGGGGCAATGAACAGAATGACAAAAAGAAAGAGAGACAGAGAGGAAGAGAGATTTGAATTTCCTGTTCTGCGAGATGAAAAGAAACTACTGTTTCAGAGACGTGTGAGCGTGTGTCCTGTATGTACAATTACATGACAATAGATCAAATGTATGTTGTGAGATGAGACAATTCTGAAATTTTGGTCACACTTTATATTAGGTATCTTTAATTACTATGTACTTAAAAAATTGTTGGGTACAATGTACTGATTGCGTGTTGCTGTTATTGAGATGGGATAAGTGTAAGGTTAGGGGCAGGTTTCGTGGTTTGGTTAGGTTTAAGGGTGGGTTGAGGTGTTAGGGAACGGTCAATAGTGTAATTACAGATGTAATTACGGAACTTATTTACAGCTTTAATTACTTGCAGGTATTATTTAAATAAAAGTACAATGTAAAAACATGTATGTACACAATAAGTGCATTGTATCAAATTATTCATTTAAATGTCAGTACACAGTAGTTCAGCTGTGATCAGATTCAACATTTCACTTACATGGTAGTGTGGCATCGTGTTTGAGTCGGGCACGGGGAAGGGCAGACCCTCGGGGGGGCCTGTGTCCAGACGCACAGGTGGGGCAAGCATAGAGGGACTGATGGGAAAACTGGGACTGCTGGGATTCCGGCTCTTCTTCCTGGATCGCCTGCTTGTGTCCCGCTGGGAAAACTCTGCCTCTTCCTGAATCAACACAATCCTGTCATCACTGAGGAACCGCAAGAGGGAGGAATCAGAATCTGATTGAGGAAGACAGAAAGCAAGCAGCGAGTCACATTCTGAGAGAAAAACAGCGTAAGGACTTATAATGGGAGCATGTAGCAGAAACTGAGCATATTGCAAAATATTCAACTCTTCATAACTCTAGCTGCCACAGCATGAAACCACTCTGATATCTTCCTGTGTGTGTGAGAGAGAGGTTTCAGAGGTTTATTTCCCCTAAAGTAGGTTTACTTTCTATTTATATCTGTGCCAGTGTTGCCTACGTATTCTCTGTTCTATTCTTAGAGTTGTATTTCCACAAAAAAAAGTAATGAATGAGTAATTTTACATGTTTACAGTTAACTTTTCACCTCTCGCATAACAAAAACCAAAAAAGAAAGTTGGTTACTGCAAGTATCACACATCGAGGTAAAATCTTCTAGTTAAAAAGCATTAGCGCTCACACATTAAGTAAAAATCTGTTTCAGGTAATAATTAAAGATAACCGTTTGGTAAAAGTGTTTACAATAATATATAATACATTCATATTTACAGTTTTTAGCAGTAAAAAACTTTTTTATTATTATTAATTGAAGATGATAATCTACATTAATGGACTGTTAAGTTTCAAGCAGCCTAAAAATTTAAGTTTGGATTTCAATAGAAACCTTTAATATGCTCACTTTTTCTGCTGATTTTCAAAAACACAAAATATTTTTTTCTCATTAAAATATATTCAGAAAGAAACGTTCACAAAAAGACCTATGCTGATCAACCAAAGGCAAAGGAAATGGTGTTTGCTGTTCCTCCAGTTTTCTGAAGCTTTGCTTCTTCAAAGAAGTCTGTCTTGCACTTTGCTTACCTCAGCTTTCACAAATGTAACGGTATTTCCTGCTTTTGGTTGCAGAGTTCAATCGAACAAAGTCGCTGCCTAACAGGTTTGTGTTCTTGGTTCTGATGCTCTAAAATGTCAGTTCTATAGTTTTGTGACATTTACGTTCTTTGCAGACGTGATTTTAGTGTAGGCAACTTGCACAAATCACACTGATGGCAAATGCCAGGTTATGCAACTGAGAATGCCACCTTCTAAAAAGAAGCTCCTCGTTAACTAGAAATATAAACATGCATTAACACACTCATCTTTGACATAACCAGTATTCCGACTGTGAACATGGGAAATCTCGCAAAATCTCTCGCGGCCAAACGTGACTTTGGAGTAAACAAACATGGCAGATGAAGGCCGAAAAGAAATGGCGATAACAGTGTTTGGACTGCTTTTTATAAACAATTTGCGGAAGAAAAAAGAAAAAGTCGTTATAATGCTTCCATCAGTTCACTTTCTGATTTCTGATTTCTAACACACATCGCACCACAGGAAAATCTGATAAGAAAATCTGTAGATCCACCAAGATAATCGAGACTGTAGGGGGAGATGTAGGGGAGAATTGGGCCCTAAACATGTGTGGGTACCTTTATACCTCTCTTTCCTATACTGTAAGGATGAGAGAGAGAGAGTATTTATCTTAGCCTCACATTACAGACACTGAACTCTGCCCTAAAATACTCACAGAGGTCAACATCTGTCCATTTTTAAAGAGACAGAACTGTTAATGCCATTTTTGAGTGAACCACTTTCAAATTACTTGCAAGACAGACAAAATCCCTTTTGGTCAGGGATGTCAAAAATGCCTACAATAACAATAAGGTTCATAATAGAGTTAAATTAATCTAAAATGCAACTTGGTGCAAGTGGAGCAAAACAAGTAATGTAGTAAAGTATGCAAAAAAGTAAAATGATCACCTCTACTTCCTCTTTTGTAAACTCCAGATTCTTGAGGCTCTGCCAGCCATTCAGTTCCCATGGAAACCTGTCTGAGGTCACCTACAGGCAGAGACATACAACATTTGAGTGTGTCTCTGTGTATGTTCTGGTGTGTTTCAGAGCATCTATCATCTCCTCTGTTGGTGTGTATTAGTGCACACAGGAGTGCAACTGCAACATACTAAATGGCTGAGATTTGCAGTTTAAAGCCGGAGCTCCCTAGTGGCTTAATCTCCTGTAACACACTGCATTTATGTCCAGCTTAAAAAATGGCCATCCTGGCATGATGTAAGATGTTCATTGTGTAACATTGCACAAACTTACTACAATTTAAAAATGTATGGTTGGAAATGGTTGGAATGTTTCATATATTATTTAAAACAAAGAATGCAGTATATTGTAGTGTACAGAACCGTATGTAGCATAATAGTGTTATTTTGAATCAAGAGTACAGAACTTCTATGAATATGCAACTGAGAAAATCAATAATAATAATAATAATTACTCTCAAATCACTTAAATCCAATCTTTTGGATCAAAGCTGTAATACAGCAATTAAAATCATCCATCCTGTTAAATGCTTTTTTTATTAAATTAGCATAAATTAATTTCAAAGCAAATACTAACATGATATTTAAATATATATTTTTAATATATACTGTATTTAAAATACATATATAATATCTTAATATTATATCATATCTTATATATATTATAAAATATCATAGAAAAACAATATCATATTTTATCATATAAAATTTTAATTAACAGTACAGTGAATTGGAATGATTTAATTGGAATGTTTGAAAATAATGTTATAATGCAACAAAATATAAGCAAAATGATCTTAAAATAGGTCTTGTTTTCTTTATAAAATGACATAAAAATGCTGCCCATTGATTTGCCGCTGCTGCTGCTGCTGAGTAAGTACGGGACTTGATACTGCCGATACATACACAACAAGCTGCTGTGAGCAAGTAAGACATGCTGCTGCTGTACAATATAGCGTACGTGAATTACCCGTAGCAGTAATACAGCAGTATACAGGTGGAGCTGTGGAAGTTGAAGAGTTTCTGAAAGCGTGCTGCACTGCTACAGCAAACGCTGACCAAGTATTTAAAGGCTAAGCAACAAGCTCATTGGCTACTGATACAGCAGGAACCAATCAGCTGTGCCCTATAGAGAATGTCGTGATTGCAAGCAGATTGAGTTAAGGACCTATCAGTCTGCTCCATCTAGAGTTTCATGACAGAACTTTGTATTTATTGGAATTTTCATTTATTTATTTGCATATTTGTAATATCCAATTATTAGCCCTAATGTTCTTACTGTGAGTTGGAGTCCGGTCTCTGCGTCGCAGTCCGGTGTTTCTCCCGGAATCCTCTTCCAGAAGGGGGAAGTACTGCCCCCCCAGTACCTCCTGTTCTACATAATACCCTGGAGAATCCGAGCCAAACACACCAAACCCACCCCGATCCAGATCCTCCTCTCTAAGAGAGTAAGAACAGGAGCAAAAGAAAGAAAACAAAGGGGAAAGAGAAAGTAATTACACCAACATGCTAAAAGAGAAAGTTTTGGTTTGCATCTTATATTTCATATGTAAATACCTGTGTCCATAGACAGGGGAAAGAATGAAAACATCATGTCCCCCAGGTGTGTCCACCCCAGGTGAAAGTCCAACCGACCCAAGTGTGCTGGGTGGGGTAGGGGAACCACTGCACGGACTGGTGGACAGCGGCTGTCAATCAAAAGCATGCACAAAATAACCTCACTATAAAGCTAATGGCACATTGTTGTTATTATATTAAATGGGCTATATGTAGAATTCAGAAACCCTTGTGGAAGTCTCATTTTTTTAAGTTTCGATACAAGCTGTTCACAACCCTTTATATGTGAAGAAAAACAAAAAAAAAATCAGCTATTAAAACATAATATCAGACAGATCTTATATTTCTCATGATGGATTATGAAAGTATTCAGGCAAAGATATATTTTAAAAATATTAATCATATTATAATTGTACAGTATGTTAAGTCTTGTGCAGTTTGTTTCACTAGAGGGCAGGACAGTGATCGGTCATGCACACGTCTAAAGACCTAACAGAGGACCAAGAGTGTGTTTCAAAACGACGATAGAGTTGCCCTTAGCAACCATGAGCGCTGCATCAGTCAGTTAGCAATGAGGAAAAGCATAGCAACAAGCAGCAGACAGCAACCCAGCAACAAGAGGCGGGAGAAACATACATAAACACACTGTCTATCGATTTATCACTATCATTTATCAATGGGCATTGTTTTATTGCATGTAAACATTTAAGTGCAAACATATTTTTCTTCTCTTTAGTCATTTTATCAGGTCATTTATCGTGTTTTTCCTTGATTTACAAGCATATTATTGTTTATTTATACATTCAGAGAGGATTGGAATCCTGTATTACTGCAAGTCTATCAGTGGTTATGTCAATAATCATTATGTCCTTCAAATCACCAATGTGAATTCATTCATGAGTGAACGTCCACTCCGCTCTACTGTGTCGTGACTGTGAGGAGAGGACACATGTGCAAGCTGTTAACTGCATCTGTCTGATACTTGTATCCAGAGCAACCACAGAACTCTGGCTGTCATGGCAACAAGCTGTACAGAACTCATTCAGTGCTCTGAGATGCTCTCATACACACACACACACACACACACACATGTATGCACTACACATTAAATGGATGCACTTGAACAAACACGTTGAAGTATCCTGCACACACACACACCTGCAGGGCAAGTGGTTTCCAGCGGGCGTTCTTCAGCAGTGCAGGGGTGGAGCCAAGAGTGTTCTGCGGCCTCTTCTTCAGCGTGAGGATGACTCCACTTGGATCCTCACGGAGACAGTTGACCAAATTCTTCAACTGCCAGCCAACCTGAATGATATAGATGATTTAAAGATAAACATTAAATAAGTTTAAATACATAAATAACATTAGACTGGTAGAGTAAAGGTTATATTGCAATTCAAAATCAAAATGAATATTTTAGGACCTTTTTCTATTTCTTTTCAAATTCTCAAAGAGAATTTGTGGCTTAGTTTTGAATTTTGAAAATGTGCATTCATTTTGAGAAAACAATGTTACAGTGCAAAAACAATAAAATAAACATTTTTTATATATATAAAAGTATAATTAATAACACTTTACAATAAAGTCTCATTTATCAAAATGACTAAATGACATTACCATTAACTAAGAATAATAAATGCTGTAAAAGTATTGTTCATTGATAGTTCATGTTAACTAATGTAGTTAATTAATATTAAAGGGTTAGTTCACCCAAAAATTACTCACCCTCATGTCATCCCACGCTTGTAA
The DNA here is from genome assembly GCF_024489055.1 of Chanodichthys erythropterus. Classification (NCBI taxonomy): domain Eukaryota; kingdom Metazoa; phylum Chordata; class Actinopteri; order Cypriniformes; family Xenocyprididae; genus Chanodichthys; species Chanodichthys erythropterus. The sequence goes on along the minus strand of NC_090233.1, from coordinate 35,079,208 downwards.
GACCTTCGTTCATCTTATTCACAAAGTAAGATATTTTTCATAAAATCCGATGGCTCAGAGAGGCCTGCATTGCTAGAGACGTATTTAAAACAGTTCATGTGACTACAGTGGTTCAACCTTAATGTTATGAAGCGATGACAATACTTTTTGTGCTCCAAAAAAAACAACTTTGTTCAACAAAATCTAGTGATGGACGATTTCAAAACACTGCTTCATGAAGCTTCGAAGCTTCACAAATCTTTTGTTTCGAATCAGTGGTTCGGAGCGTGTATTAAACTGCCAAACTCACGTGATTTCGGTAAACAAGGCTTCGTCACGCCATAAGTGTTCACCACTGGGGGGCAGTTTGATACCCGTTCAGAGGCACTGATTCGAAACAAAAGATTTGTTGAATAAAGTCGTTATTTTGTTTTTTTGGTGCACAAAAAGTATTCTTGTTGCTTTATAACATTAAGGTTGAACCACTGTAATCACATGAACTGTTTTAAATATGTCTTTAGTAGCTTTCTGGGCATTGAAAGTGTTAATTATCTTGCTGGCAATGCAGGCCTCACTGAGCCATCGGATTTTATGAAAAATATCTTAATTTGTGTTCTGAAGATGAACGAAGGTCCTATGGGTGTGGAACGGCATGAGGGTGAGTAATTAATGACAGAATTTTCATTTTGGGGTGAACTAACCCTTTAACAAATGAAACCTTATTGTAAAGTTTTACCATATAATTTCTTAAAGAAATTATATTTTGCAGACATGTTCTTGACAGGTTTTATGAGTTCCACCTGAAAACCCTTGAGCATCAACTGCCAATCAATATCTAGACAAACATTAATGCACTTTTATGCACTATAAGATGCAAGCACAGATGTCAACCTTACTGACCCACGCAAAGATACACACCACTGTTTGGTGATTGACCTGAATGACCTCATCACCAGCATGGATCTTCTTACACTGATCTGCGGGAGACTGCAGGAGAGATAGAGAGATTAATAACCCCTGCTCATTATAGAGATAAATCTAACACCAATAATTTACCCAGGAATTTCGATGCTGTATTATCATACATGCCTGAATGTTGACCTTCCTATGAGGAACGTTTGAAGGTCTTTTCATCAAAATCTCACTCATCTGGGCTGCATTTTCATTTTCAGCATCATAAGCCTAAGTTGATCGTGGAGAGCACTGGTTTCTACAATCTACTTAGGCTTACAATGCTTTTGGGAAACACAGATCTGCTTATTTCCTGTCTAAAGCATAAACAGCTAAGACATTTATTTTGAAGAATATTTTCAAACATAGTAAGCATTTCGATGATGCTTCTATGCATAGTGACTTACAGTACACTTTGTGCAGTGACAGTCCGCCTGAAGCAACTTCAGATTCAATGCCTTTCTCAAGGGTACAGCGGCTGACATTTACAATTGACAAATACAGTGACTTACAATTTTTCCAAATCTTTAACCACTAAACCATGACACCAGCCCAGAATATTATTCAGAAGGTTTTTCATTTGTTCTGATATGTTGTTCTATTGGCTGAAAAATCATTTGAAACTGTAAAATCCATTTAGCTGAACAGTAAATGTGCGTTAAGAGTTGGAAATCAATGAATTCTGTTCTTCCAGCAACTAAAAAAAGGCATGTTTGAGTCCAACCTAATTGAACAGCTACATAAATGATTTAACAACAGCACTGGAACAATCCACCATTCCAAGCCTCACTCTAGCCAGCTCTGAAATCAACTGCCTGCTCTATGCGGATGACCTGGTTCTGCTGTCCCCACAGAAGAGCTGCAGCACAGCATGTGCTTTACAGAGCAAGACTGCCTGAAATGGGCACTGACAATATGAAGAAAACCAGAGGCAGTTTTCCTACGGAGAAGTAGTCTTATCATACAGCATCATCAATGATGATCTTAGATTTCATATAAACACTTATGCTTTCAGAAGAAAGAGTTCAAAAGCTGTCACTGAGGTGGAAACCCTCTCGAAAGGTACACATTTGTACCTAAAGAGTGCATATTAGTATATCAAAGGTACAAATTAGTACCAAAAATGTACATATTAGAACCTTCTTAAAGGGTAGCAGTAATGTCCCAGTGACAACTTCTTACCTTTTTATCTGAGAGTGTAGAAGTTTTAATCTAGTTTTAATCTTTAATCTTTTAGTTATTTATAACGTCACTTCTCATGCTGATGTGCAATACATCAACTATAAATATCAAACACTGGCATAAAAATGTATTTGGAAACAAGCAGAGGTGGTTTTGCCAACTGCTAATCACTGAATTAGACTGCCTTATCCAGCACATAAAGGTATAAAACATTCCATGATTGGCTAAGAATGTGAAAAAGACTATTTTTCGCTGTTTTTAGAGCCTAGGGCTGTCATAGATTCAGGTGTGATTTCTCAGAACACCTATTTTAGTACTTTTTTATTTAATTAGAATAATAAGACCCCATAGGGCTGTTAATTATCACATAAAACCATTATCAACAAAAGCTATTTTCGCACTGCAGAGATGCCACAGAAGCTGCATCTAAAGTGGCATTTAGATTTATTTACACATTTAGTGCAGCACAGAGGTGGTATAAATGCATGTAAACAGCAATTACAAACACATAAATAATACTCTGAAATTGATGTTTTCAAAATAAAATGTTGAATACTGAAATATAAAAAAATTATTTTGAATTTAAAAAATGAAATCCATCCATCCATTCTCAAAACCGCTTGTCCTATGTAGGGTCAAGCCAATACCAGCATCTCGGGCCAACAAGGGAACACCCTGGACGAATGGCCAGTTCATCACAGGGCTTAAGAAAATAAAATAAAATAAAATACTATTTTTAAATATGAAACCAAAACCTTTAGAAGTGAGTAAGTCATTGAATCATTCATTTGATACATTTTTTCAAAACGTCTGATTCATTTAGAAATGAAGTAAAGCATGTTTATGAATGGGTTATTGAATCATTCACTCACTCGTTCAAAAAAGCAGATTCAAACACTGCTGTGTGTTGCTCAGAGATGTCTTTGTTATTTTTGGCTATTTTTGTTGGGATTCTAACTGCATTCTAACAGGCTACATAGTGAATATACGGACCCTCAAGGCATGTTTATTTTGGTTTTTGTAAAGTGAGAGACACACTTGATAATGTCAGCTCACACGTCATTAAAGCAACAGTTAAAACAACAATTACAAGATCATCATAGACAATACATATCACAAGTCTAAATGACCTTTACAGATGGGGTTCTTAAATAACTGTGGGAAGAAGTGAGCCAAGCAGCTGTTCATAATCTTAGGATTTTGATTGGTAGAATTTATATGAAAAAGCTCCTGTCCAAAATGTATCACGACTCATTTATTAGGACTATAAGACAGGTAAAGAATAAATACAGCTTTGAACTCACATTCTCTGTAGTTCCAGTGATCACATGAAGACCATCATATGTGGACTTGATGTACATGCCCTAAAAAGAGGATGGAGACTGCTGTGAGATTTATACAGATTTTTCAAACTGTGCTGAAATGTGACTCACGCCATTATTTGAGTCAATGTTGAGTTACCACAGAGCCACAGTAATTTTTTTAGAGAAATCGACCTACAAATGGCTTTCTTAAAATTGTCTCTGCATATTAAGTGGTGATGAGAGGAAGTTTCTAAAATACAACCAATTACACCCTACTTATTAAACATTCTCATATTTCTGTTGATTGTGAAAGGGATATTGCTGCTGTTTACTCACCAGGCCCTCGCTAGGCATAACGTTAGTCAGATGGACGACCTCGAGGTGAGCAGACTGTGACACCAACGAATCGGACGACAATGAAATAATGTGCTCACAGATACCTGATAGAGTCTTACACTGCAAAGAGAGATAAAGACAGAAAGACAACGAGAGAGAAACAGACAGCAGACAGTGTTGTCAGTCTATGTTTGCGATTCATTGCTAAATCTCTCAGTCTAATTATAGCTGTTGAACTGGGAGGGAGCAGTGAATACTGGCAACACTGCAACAGTCCAAACCATTCACATGAAAGGCATTCAGCATCATGAAATATATACCCATAATGTGTAGCTAATGAATCTGCGTTAATAAGTCACATGCTATGTTTATTCATGCTATATTCCTTCTTTTATCTTTTTTCTTTCTATTTGTATCCATCTATAAATCCCTCTCTCTCTCTCTCTCTATTTCTGTTCTACAGGCAGTGATCCTGAAGGGGAAAAAATCTGCATTATTCAAGATATCCAACCTTAGGCTAAACACACACACACACTTCAGAGCAGGCTAGACACAAGTGACTTCACAATCACGTTTTACTTCAAATATATAAATATAATAGCTGTGTGTGTGCGCGTGCTTGTTCAATTTTTTTATGAGAGACATTTTTTATAAAAATGCCATCACAACTATAGCAAAATGACTTTTAACCAGCCTGTGAAGATGGAGGATGTTCCTCACTTTTATAAAGCTTTTATAATGTGGCCAGATAATGTAAAGTCTAAATTAATGGCTTAAAGGACAATTCTTTACCTACAAAAGTGGCCCCACCTCAAAAGCAGGATTTAGACATCTTCACAGATCAAATAATATACATTTAACTGAATAATTCACAAAAACATAAATTTTACATTTCTGCTTCTAAACCCTTCGGTTTTGATAGTTTGCCACAGATGCTCTTACTACAGTTAGTGGGGGTCCTCACAAGTAAGGTGTACAAGTTTGTGTGTGTGAAAGAGAAAGTGTGTGTGGCTTGAGAAACTCACCACATGTAGAATCTTATTCTCAGTTTCATACACTGTGCAATCCTGAAAGAAAAGAAAAAAAAATAAACTTTAAAATGATAATAAAAGACGGTGCTGTTTGTGTGAGTTAAATATCAAAACACTCACACACACTCACACACATACACACACACACCTGCTGTACTATAGTGGTTAGCTCTAGACAGAGCTGAACAATGTTGTTCTTCAGCACTGAGTACTCAGAAACACTGACAAATGGAGATCTGCAAACAAAGCACATACATGAAGAGATGAGTGCATTTTTTACATTGTAAACAGGTTGGGAACAAGACCTGGGCTGGACTCAAAAGTTGGGTCTCTCATGAGCACCACACTTCAATATGTCAGAGCACTGAGCCAATCTACTGAGTGTGCCCACTATACCAACAATAATTCAGTTAGCTTCATGTTATTTTGGACAGCTTATCAAGGCTACTTTACTTACTTTTGATTCAGTCCTATCAGATTTGATTTAAATTTCTTTAATTTCTATGATATCACATGACTTTCTTGTCTGTTCTATTCAGCCCAGGTGAGTTCATTCCCTGATGGGGGACGTTTGAGTACCTGTCCAGCCACGCCAGTAGATTTTTAGCTGCTCCAATGAGGTCAACAACTGAAGTCAGGAAATCATTTGGAAGGCGTCGTGAGACTCGTCCGTCATAATGGCCACCGCGGCGCCGCCCCGTGATGAAGTTCTGCAGATTCTTAGCGGATGCATTGAGTTTGTGTGACAAAGTCCGCAAATTCTCTGTCTCTAGACCATAGTTCTGCAAAAGGAGAAACATCTTGGTTGAAGTAGTTATATTACCATTTAAAAGTTTGGGATCAGTAAGAATTTTTTTAAAAGAAATTATTATTTTTATTCAGCAAGGATACATTAAATTGATCAAAACAGACTTTAAATTGATCAAAAGTAAAGATTTTGCATTGTTACAAAAGATTTATATTTAAAACTTTCTATTCATCCATTCATCAAGAATCTTGTAAAAAATCCATTATGGTTTCCACAAAAATATTAAATACCACAAATGTTTTCAACATTGATAATAATAAGAAAAGTTTCTTGAACACCAAATCAGCATATTAGAATGATTTCTGAAGGATCATGTGCAAAGTCCCTTTCAAGAAAAGTCTGTTCACTCTGCGGCCATATTTGCACATTTTGCATGTCGGGCATTCAAGATTAAGTCCAATCTATTTGAATCCTTAAATCTTAATCAATGTTGTTTCTTAAGCTCAGATAGTGTTAAAAAAGTCTCAGGATTCTATGGGAATTGGTGCTTCTAACAGCAGCTGCAGTGACGCAATGACTTTACCAATTGCAGATTGGCTCTTTTATGTAGAAGGCAGGACGTACTCCGCCATATTGCACATTCAGCTTCTCCCATTCATAAGTAATAGGAGTGCACCACGTTTGTATATTCTTTGATCATGTGACACTGAAGACTAGAGTAAAGGCTGCTGAAAATTCAGAAATAAATTAAAGTTTAAAATATATTAACATAGAAAACAGTTATTTGAAATTTGAATAACTTCAAGTAAATATTTCTCACTGTTACTGATTATACTGTATTTTGATCAAATACATGCAGCCTTGAAAAATGACTTTTTTCAAAAACATTAAAAACAAGTGTAAGCAAAAGAAAAATCAAGCAGCATTCTCACAGCATGTACAGAGGGTCATCATACACACTAACAAAGTTACTCAGAAATAAAACACTGCCTACACTATGAAATGAAATAAAGCATATAATCAAGTCTCCATTCATATCTGGAATAGAAAAGGCATTACTCAGAATGTATGCCATTTTCTCAGAACTGCTGCTTGGAGACTGTGGAACTGCATCATGTCTTTGTATCGATCGGCTGAATAGTTCAATCACTGGACCATTCTGATTCACAATTGGCTGTTTCAAGTAACAAAAAGTAGATTTCCTTTGGGTTTGTTTATAGTATTAATCAGCTTGACCCAACATCTGTCATTTACAGACAGGAAGGTTTTTCCGATTTCCTCTCCGCTTTTTCTATATATGGTGTTTATTGGTACCTGCAGCAGTGATTTTCTACAGTGGTGACTGTTGTGTTTGTTTTTTGTCTAATTCAAGCTCCTCGCTGCATAAATTACAGCCACGATGAATATTAATATGCAGACACCCATTCAGTGTTCCAACCATTATTATAAATAGATCCTTATATAAATAGGTTCACGGGTAAGATCTTTGAAATGTTGTTCATCGTTTCAAGGCACCTAATAGCTCTTCAATGCAACCTTAGAATTTAAATAAGTTTCTAGGTAGCTATGTGTGTCAGAATAAATAGTGGAGACCTAAAGCAAAAAAAATAAAAAAATAAAAAAAAGGAAGGTCAGCAGAACCCTATGAGGATTTAGGAGTGATCTGGTGACAGTTGAATCTTGTTTTAAAAAAGGTTCAATGCAAAATTTATAAGCAAAGAAGAGGCTTCAGGATGCTTCAGAGGGCAGGTCTTGTGAGGTATGCACCAAATTTTACTTTCTTTTACAGCCAAATGGAAACAGCAAAGTTTAAAACCCTTGTTTTAGCACAGTGGTTGATTGATTGGTGACTATAATAATATATAACATACAATTTATAATTTAAATCTGTAATTTATACAATTTTTATTTGTTATAATATTTATTATTTTATAATTGTATGTTTATTAAGTTGATACAATTTTTATTTTGTTATAATATTCATAATGTTTATTAATTCTATAATTTTAGATTTACATTTATATTTAATTTTAGACTTTAAACGGATGCCTGTTGTTATATCTGCCAGCTGGATTGCCCTTGATTTCCACCAGAGGGCACTCCTCTCTCCTCCTTTACAATTTAATCACAAACTTCATTTCCCATAACCCATTGCCCGGACTCATTATTTGTAATTAGGTTAAGCTATGTCTCATTTTACTGTTTAGCTGTGTAAACCTGAATTCTGCTTCTGAGATGAATTGTCGCCCGTTATACCCTCATTCACTATTCCCTATATTTCCCCACTAATATAGTCCACTTGAAGGAGTGAATGAAAACGAGTGAGTGAATTCAGACACTGAGTACACCGGAAAGGGCTGCCGCTTTTACATAGTTTGTGCTTGCTGTTTAATAATCATTTGAAACTTAGCAAACTGGCAGCTTCTTTAGTAAGTTGAAAATATTTATCTTGAACATTGTCTCGGAAACTATGTATAAACCTTAAAGGTGCCCTAGAACCATTTTTTACGAGATGTAATATAAGTCTAAGGTGTCCCCTGAATGTGTCTGTGAAGTTTCAGCTCAAAATACCCCATAGATTTTTTTTATACATTTTTTTAACGGCCTATTTTGGGGCATCATTAACTATGCACCGATTCAGGCTGTGGCCCCTTTAAATTGTGAGATCCCTGCCCCCCGAGCTCCGACTATAATACAGTGCTTTTACAAAGTTCACACAGCTAATATAACCCTCAAATGGATCTTTACAAGATGTTTGTCTTGCATGCTGCATGCATGCGTCGGATCATATTAATGATCCGGACTGTTACGTAACAGTCGGTGTTATGTTGACATTTGCCTGTTTTTCGGAGGTCTTTTAAACAAATGAAATTTACACAAGAAGGAGTTCGAAACTCGAATGTATGTCTTTTCCATGTACTGAACTCTTGTTATTCAACTATGCCAAGGTAAATTAAATTTTTGAATCTAGGGCACCTTTAATTAATTTAATAATCACTTAAAAATGAATTTATACTTGTTTGATATTACACTGCAGCCATATAGGCCTATTTACTGTTTGTAAACATTCGGGATGCGCGCGCATCATGGTTGCAGAAAACCTTGGGGTGATAACCAGTACGACTAGAGAGTTACGACGAAGCGGTTCAAAGTAGTTAAGATTAGGAACATTATAGAATATTTTGATTTGTTATTTTTTAAAAAAAATGTTGTCGGCATATCACAGCAGCTTCGGCCAGCGATAAGCACTGTTATTTAAAAAAAATTAACATTACCGAGTGGTATACAGCTTACGGATCCTTTTGCCATAGCACCTTGTCAGTTTTTAAATGACGAAACGAAATGGCCAAGCATCCAGTGGCCAGAGATATATATTTACCTGATTGACACCTCAAGTGTATACTCAGGAGAAGCTAAAAGCGTATAAGTCTCTTGACGCGTACAACTTTGTTTTTTGTTTTGTTTGTCACGAATTAAAAGAATAAAAAGTTAATTTCGAGTTTATATCTCACAATTCTGACTTTTATTTCTCGCAAATCTGAGTTTATATCTCACATTTCTTAAAAAAAAAAAAAAAAACAATTGTGAGATATACTCGTTTCTGTCTTTTCTGAATTGCAATTTATCCCGCAATTCTGACTTTTTTCCCCCCAGAAATGTGAAATAAACTCACAATTGCGAGTAATAAAGTCCGAACTGGGAGTAATAAACACACAAATGCAAGAAAAAAGTCAGAATTGTGAAATTAAAATTGTATAGACTGTTTAAAAGTTATCTATGTTAAATGTTATAGGTTTAAATATTATTTCAATGCTGTAACTGCTATGTATGTATGTCCTCTGAACTGCATATGTGAATATTATGTAGACGTACTGTTTACATCAAATTCCTGCTTTAATAGTAGACTAATCCTTGCAGGTGTCATCAGTCCAGTCTGTGAAACATCTCCGTTTAGCTTCAAAGGACGTTTTCAACGATGGTTTTCTTTAAAAATGAAGACTATATTTTTTGCATTCCGATTCCAACATCCAGAGGCACAACAAAACATTTTTCTCTTATTCTGTGGATTTTGCAAATTTTCCTCCAATTGCTACCGCTATTTTTCTGCAACCACTATGCGTGCGCAGCTGCAAGTGACGTCATTGTGACGTCTGCTCCAAAGTGGTCTATTGGACCAGCACGGCTTGGAAAATGGATGGATGAATGTTTCAGCTGCGGGCGCCATCTTCTGGCTAGATTCAGGAATTCATCCAGCGCGCGACTCTCACAGTCGCGCATTATGGGTATTCTCTAGCCGTTGAGGGTACATCGGTTGTCTACTCATTATTGCAGTGCACTGTGGGATTGAATGAGTGCACTCAATATCCTCCACTATGGTTTCGGACATCACTACAAATGGCTGTCCCCTCAAATAGTGCCCTAATTAAGGGTATAGTGGGTCATTTTGGACCCAGCCTTGGTTTGAGAGGAACTAGTTGACTGAGATTTAACTCCTCCTCTCTTTCTATGATGCAAGAATTCCTCCAGCAGCCAATCAGAACCAAAAAACACATCTTCCCTTCCTCGCACACAAACTCCCTCCTCTTTTTGTTTACTGGTTGGAAGATTCCCGCTGGGTGCTAATCATTCAGTGTTAAGCGGAGTTTGATTAAAATGTCTGTTGTGTCATTAATACAAAACAAACACATCATTATCACAGCCAGTCTCTTTTTCACTCTCTCTCACACACACACACACACCAGTGCGCATAGTAAGTCCACAGCCTCCAGAATGAGCTCCTGGTGTCCAATGCGGGTCACGCCAAGCTCTTCCAGCTCCTGATGGGTGATGTGAAGCAGCTGCTCTCCGGTTATCTGCTCTCTCTCAAATGTCCTCATATACTGCAGCAAACAGTCATCCAACCCTGAGAGAGAGAGAGAGAAGAGCAACACAACCATGTGATCATAATTCATTTATGTCATGTAATAAACTTAAAATGTGACCCAGTGTAATGGAGCTTCTCTCCATACAGAGAGCTGTCATTAGGATGATTAATACACAACACTCACACACACCAAATGCAATGCATAAACACATCGTAAACCTGCAAATGATGTCAAGTGGCTAATTCCTGTAACAGTTTGTGCTTTATCCCCCCAAAAAAAGATGATAAACCACTTAGTGATTACAGGCACGTCTCTCAGAAAGAGACACACCTGCATTTCTCAAGGCAGCGACACACACACACACACGCTTTCTCAGAGGATGATGTTGGCCGAGAGACTCTTCAGATGGGAACATTCTGAACTTGCAGATACACACAAGCTCAGTGTCCTTCATAACCAGCTCTTTGGTCTCAAACACATACACAAGATAACCTGTGTGTTATTTTATCAACATGTGTGTATGTGCGTGTGTGCATTATGTGTGTGTGTATGTATGTGTGTGTAGGATGTCCTTCAGCTAAACAGACTTTCTCTCGTGCTCATTCTCATCATTCTCTCGTTCTGCTCCAGCTATATGGGCTGCTTGGCAACCGTTGCTAAGAGACGGGGAGGTAAGCCTGCACGGGGAATGATAAAGGCCTCCATTTCCTACAGTCCTACACACACACACACACACACACACACACATCCATATTGGAAAGGCGCACACATACATACACTGCAAACATATATACACATTAAAGGAGAAATGTGTATTTCCTGCAACACTCACATCACCAAATGGAATTGCAGTAATAATGAACATTTGCTAACGGTTTCTTGAACACTTGAACACAGAGGGCTGCCATTGGTTGGATAAGAAGATAATCCAACCTAATACTCACATCATTGGTCAGGTGTGAATGGCTTACTTCTGGCTTACTAGGGGCTCGTACCATTATTGTAGGTGAACAAACTCAGGGTTACAGGATTAGCTTTGAGTTGACAAAACCAAACCAATCCAATCTGGCTTTGTTGGTACCATGATGCTGATCATCAACTTTCTCTGTCAATTCATGCTTTCATCTTGAGTTCATGGAGTGTGTGCACATGAAAGTGTGACATCAGTAGTGAACAGCCAATCACATGCCTTGAAACAAGGTTTCTTGTCATCTGTTGTCATCTTGTCATAGCAGCATGCATACTACACAACACAATGTTGACGAGGTCCAAAAGAATCAAGACATTTGGCAAAGGGGCAATCCCGACCAACAGCAGGAAAAAAAATGATTTCTCACATAAATTAGATTACGAGATTTTCCCATTTATACCATATGCTCTGTGATTGGCTGGATTAGTTCTGCCTTGTCGTTGCATTGCGCACACAACAAAATAATATCAAAAACAGGGGCCCATTCTTCGTACGTCGCTAACTCAGTTAGCTGGATTTGATTGTTGACGATTTGGCATGATCTTGGATTGTTTGGTTCTTCGAAGCTCATCCTAGACTTGCTGTCATAGCAACAGGTCCGTAAGCTTAAACCTGCTCGGGAGCAGGCTTATTTCATGTAAACAGGATTAGATTGCATCTTTTTAAGCGGAGGTGATGTTTAAAGTCTGTCCCAGCCTCTGCTACTTTCCCACAAGAGTACCCTAATGTAAACCAGGGACAATAATAATGATTTAAAAATAAATTTGCAAATAACACTATAATGCCGTGTAGTGTCATAATATAGACGTCGACAGTTTTACTCTGAGAGATTCATTCGTGAGGGAATAATTACGTAATATTTTTAATTGGAGTTTTACACACATGATGTACAGATGTCTATGCCATACATGCATTTGAACGATTTGAACCGCGACATATATTATGGGAGTGGCTTGATGAAGCGCAGGAGATGCAGATAAATTGATCTTGACCCTTAAGAAACTTTAATTAATGCTGTCAAATATGCTTCAAAGGTAAATTAGTTGCTAATTACAACATTGAAATAAAAAAAATTGAATGTACAAATAATAAAAATTGTGAATATAGCCTAAATAATTGGGTAATCATGTAAAAAAAAAAAAAAAATAGTGCACATTTCATTTATCTAACATTTATGTCGTTCTTCTGTCATTTATTCGCTTGGCTGTTTCCTTATAAATGTCTAGAAATTCGTCAAGTTTTTCGTCAGGTGTCTTTTCTCATTCTATGATGTCATTACGTTGCCGTCTTGACTCCAGCCAATCGCTGCATTGCTGATCAATGTTTCTACTATCGATACATATCCCCTTTTAAGCCAACACATGAACGCGCAATTATCTCAGATAACTTAATCCAGCGATAATAATCATACACAACAGGTGTGTTTGAAGAACCCAATTAGCTGGATCATGATTAGCACGATGATATCATCTTGGATGTGTCATTTGATCTCGGATGTAATAAGCAATGTACGAAGAACGGGCCCCAGGTTTGAAAATAATCCAGTAAGTTATATGGCAATGAATACTGCTAAAAGCTAAACTTCATTCATGGTGGCTAAAACCCATTGTTACAAACTACCTGGCTATCCACCTAAACAAGCTTCATGGTATAGGCCCTACATTTTATTCAAAAAATAAACAATCAAGTTATTCAAAAAAATAAATAAATAAAGAAGGTGAAATAAAGGTGATGGACTGGCCAAGCATGTTCCCAGACCTAAACCCTATTGAAGTGGCATCCTCAAACGGAAGGTGGAGGATTGGAAGAGGACTCCAGTGGCAACCTCTGAAGCTCTGGTGAACTCCGTGCCCAAGAGGGTTAAGGCAGTGCTGGAAATTAACATTTTCACTTAGGGGTGTATTCACTTTTGTGGCCAGCGGTTTAGACATTAATGGCTGTGTGTTGAGTTATTTTGAGGAGACAGCAAATTTACACTGTTATACAAGCTGTACACTCACTACTTTACATTTTAGCAAAGTGTCATTTCTTCAGTGTTATCACATGAAAAGATATAATAAAATATTTACAAAAATGTAAGGGGTGTACTCACTTCTGATATAAATATGAGATACTCCAAATATTTGAATATATATATATATATATATATATATATATATATATATATATATATATATATATATATATATATATATATATAATTAAAATGACTAAATTGACATGACTAAATGTGATTTCACCAACCAAAAGTAATTTTTAAATGTAACATCAGATAGAAATTGCTCATCACTGTATAAACTATCCATTTTCACCTTTTGTAGCGTAGCTGTTCCTGCATATTAAGCTGGGACAGGAGAGAGTACTTCATCATAGAAAAAATGGTAATTATCATGCATAATTACATGCAATTCTCTATGAGAATGGCCTCCTTTAAGAAACACACACACACACACACACACACACACACACACACACACACACACACACACACACACACACACACACATAATCTCTTTATGTCCACACTTCTGGTTTACATCCCACCATTTCACATCTGCGCTAACACATCTACGCTGATCCAAGAACAGCTGACAAAGGGAAAAATGTATCTGGTCCCTCCCACTGAGAGAGGTGACTCATCTTGAGGAAACCCCTTAGAAAATGATCAAACACTCACTCAAGCACACATGCTTGCAAACATCCTACTGTTCCAAGCCCAGTTGCTGCTATTTCAGGTTCTGATACACCCCACTTTGGACATCTTAGAGATAAATTTTTAAAAATCTTTTCACCACCTGTATTTATACTGTATTATAAAGACTTTGATCATCCCAATGATCCCACATGACTGAATATGTCATGAATGTTGTCTTTTTGCTCTATTCTTTCATGATCACAAAATGTTCTACAACCCCTCTCTATAGTGATCAAATATTAAACTTTATAGTGACAGTAAAGACATTTATAATGTAGCCTAACAAAAAAAAAAAAAAAAAAAAAAATTCACCTTGGAATTATAAGGTCCTATCTGACATTTGTGTCAAAATTGAGTTATTCACATTCTTATTCTGTGACATTTTATTTACATTATGTAATTTATTTGTTTTTTTTTTTTTGTTTTTTTTTAAAGGGTGGTTCTATGGAAAGGACAATGGAATGATGCAAAAACTTTGAAGCTCAATATCTCAAAACTGCTCAGATAGAACCTTATAATTCCAAGCTGGTGAAATGTTGTTCTTTGGATTTTCTATTCATCAAAGAATACCGAAAAACTGATCACGATTTCCACAAAAATATTACGCAACACAACCGTTTTCAACTGTGAAAATAATAAGAAATGTTGAGCACCAAATCAGCATATTAGAAGGATTTCTTAAAGCTGCTGTCCGCAATTTTTCCTCTTTGTCGCCATCTCTGTTTGAAACCTGCAATTGCAGTCATATGCGGAACGGTTATCTGTACGTGCGTTGTGCCTCGACACAGCTCGTCAGCGCGGATGAATCTAATGTTTGCTGTCAGTCACCGCACCGGTGGATACTGAACTTCAGAATCATATTTTCTACGTCTTGAAAGTATGACCAATATAAGAATTTTCACTGGAAAATATCATCTGAACAAGTAAATAACATGTCTGTCACTTTTGTTCTGACCAACTGAGGAAAAAAGCATTAGGCCTACAATAAATTGCGCTGCCAATGATGATTAAATCTAACGATCGCTTAGCTCGGATCATGCCAAACCGTGCAAATTATTATTACTATATTGTTTTCAAATTGTTATTGTTAACAACATCAGTATTGTGTGACTGTGTATTTAGTGTGTATTAGTGTTACCTGTAGATTTCAATTTCTGTAGTCACTCCACAGTCCATGGGCGAGGCTAGCCCCTTTTTAGGGGTGCTTCAGCACCCCTAAAAAGGAGTTCAGCACCCCTAAAACTTGGAGTAAGAAAAGTCATTCTAAAATTTTTGTTCGTCTTTTACAAGGTTAAATAATGTCCAAAACATACTCCGTAGTTTGTGGTTTAAAATGTATGTGTTAAGGATGAAAATGAAAACATCCCCCTTAGCAAATGGTGTCATCCTCTTCTCTTCTTCTACTTCTCCTCTGTATCTGCACCGCTCAGCTCGACCGTCATCCAGCGCGAAACACGCAGAGTGAGAACCTGTTATTTAGTGTTGTGAATCAACTAAGTTGCCCCAAAGCTGTGTCTCCCACTTCTTTCCTTTTACCTAGAGTTGTTCCGATTCCGAAACCATATCGGTGAGTAGCCTACTGGAGTCAGTATAAAAAAAAAATCCCCCCTGGGTGATGCTACTCCTCAAACCACCAACAGAGCATATAAAGTACCACAAATATAAATCTTTTTTAAAACATCGCCAAGTAAAACGCTGCGTTTATATAGAGCTGTCTCTTTACGACCACAACAAACGGGACTTTTCAGACGCGCGTTCCGACTTCGCCTCAGCGCCAGGCGCGTCAAAGGAGCGCGGAAAAGGTGCAGGTGACGACGAGGGAGCTTCAGTTGAACAACAGTGAACTGCGGTCAGATGAGATGTTGTCAGACTATGTCGGTAAAACTCATAAAAATTAACATGACTGTCCAATCAGCCGTTGTACTGTGCTTGCGGCGCGCACTCAAGAATTGCTGCGCAAATGCGCCAGCGCGCGCTGTATAATTTCTTTATTATAGCTTAAATAAAGCGCAAAAGAAACTGCGAGCAATGACCGTCGTTGTTCTGTTGTAAGATAAGTCATGGAAATTACCAAACATACGATTAAAGCTGCCTCAAAACTGTGCATGCATGTATTTTTTGACATGGTTTTAAAGCTATTGTTATCCAATTTGTTGGCCTTAAAACTTATTAAAATGCACATATGTACACCAGAGAAATCTAAACAAAAATAAATGGGACCAAACACGATTGAATTTGTGTCTCGTTATTCAATTAATAACTAGGCTAAAAAAAAAAAAGAAAAAAAATCTGGATTTTGGAGTTAGTTGAATCAATGTTAAAATGATAAAGTTATTTTTCAATAGACATATTTTTGGTTTTTGTGTGAAAAGAGGGTGGGTGGTGGCAGTGGGGCTCATTGGGTGCTCAGCACCCCTAAAGCTCTGACCCTAGAATCGCCCCTGCCACAGTCCAAAGTCTTTTGCTTTTTGGCTAAGAGTGAATCTCCAGTTGTCAATGATGATTGTCATTTGGATCTTTCTGGATTACAATCCACCATCAAAATTATAAGTTTAATTATTTCAGCTGCTGTGAGAAAAAGCTATAAATGTGCCGCTACCGGCAGCATCCTCGCGTGATGTAACTGACTCGACGGGACTCCTTTCTTTGTTTACGGACGTGACGTAATGACGCACAGACGAACTGCTGCATGCTTGAATTTCCCGCGGAAATCCGCCATGTCGCTCTTATTATAAAACATTATTACAAGCTTACTGTTGTGAATCGAGACAATATAATTAGATAGTTTTAAACACTGGCTGGTTATGTACTTGTTCAAAAGTTGATTTTGGATAATTTTTAACCAAAAAAAGTTGCAGACTGCAGCTTTATGGATCATGTGACACTGAAGACTGGAGTAATGCTGCATTCACGCCACCTCATATTTACCGAAATCTTGAGCTGACAACACGTGATGTTATATTCTGAGCTGCCTAAATGAATCTACAGCGGTCAGGTGGTATAGCAGCCACGTGGTACATCTGGGAGCTTTCAGAAAACTCCCAGCTTACAAGCTGTAATTACGAGCTCTACGAGGACGTGAACGCTTTTTACAAGCAGGAATCTCGTAACTACAGGAATTACGAGGCCGCGTGAATGCACCTTAGTTGCTGAAAATTCAGTTTTGCCATCACAGGAATAAATTAAATTTCAAAATGTATGAAAACAGAAAACTACTATAAATTCAATTACTATTTCTTCTTTAGTGTATTTTTGATCAAATAATACAACCTTGGTGAGCATAAGTGACTTCTTTCAAAAACACAAAAAAAAAATCTTAGTGACTGGACTCTTTCCAGTGGTTTTTTATTGTTTTTACAGTAGGTGGAGACAAATAACTATCTTTATATGAGTGGTCAAATGCACTGATTCATTCAGAAACAAAACGGTAGAAACTGTACTTGAGTGAGTCACTGAATCATTCACTCAAGCGATCCCTGAATCATTTACTCAAGTAATTCAGTCAACAACAAAGACTCATTCAGAAATGCCAGGTTTAATGTAAAACATTGTGGAGATAATTATTACATTTACAATGTACTTTAGGCTGTAAAAACTGAATGACGTACCCCTGTTGATATGGGCGCAAACATTAACACACGCTGCTTGTGCTTACGTGCTGCATGTCCCCAGGCCTGTATGTAGCGTGCGAGTTTAAGAGAAAGTTCAACATAAAATAATATGTGCAAACTAGTCACCTTTTTTGCAAAAAGTCATCTACTGGGCTTCAAAAGACGCAAGTGACTTGAACCTGCGCTGCGCAGACTAATCGGTGAAAAAGTGTTTTATGCGCAATTGAGATATTTGCAACAATGACAGCAGGAGTGTGTGGTGATTCGAACACTTACGAAGAGAGAATCATGTTACAAACCAAAAGGTTCAATTGATTCAAAGTTTCGAAAAGTTTTGTTTCTCCTATCAGCCTGTTTCACGTGCATGGTGTGACCTATGGGTGTGACAGGTTGAAATCCTGGAAGCACCCCTGCTGGCCAAACATTTAAAAGCTATAGAAACTGCTAAGTGGTGATGACTATGCATGTGTGTTGAAGAATAATTTAGATAGTCCTATATTTGGTTTTGGTTCATTGAAGGTTGACCGATCCACCATTTGAAATAACTCTAAATGAGTGCCCGGAGCATTCTATATTAGTAGGCTAAGACAACCTGACCTTCACAGCTTCAGGAAGAGCAGATAATGAGTGATAAAACACTCAGCTCAGGGAAGGTGAGGGAGTGCAGAGCACTTTTCCCAATGCAGTCAATTTGTTTTGGGTTTATTAAATTGAAGGCATTCATCAAATAAGTTCTTTTTCAGTATCTGAATCAGCACAGGAAAGAATATTTGAACTGAGCTCATCGTCTGTACTGGATTGACCTCTGTGGAGTTCAATTGGTAACACTTTAGAATACTGTTCCGTCATTAACAAATAACTACACAGGAACAAATGAGTAACACTCTATTAACATTCTAGTTACTACTATTAACTAACAAGAAACTCTGATTAACAAATTAGTAAGTTTAGTATAGTATTCAAATTAGTATAGTTAGTAAATTAGTATAGTTCACTATTAGCTAATCAGTAACTACTATTTTTTCATACTTCCCAGAGAAGTACTTAGAACTACTCTATACAGGTTCAGAATTAATGAGACTAATGCAAAATGTATAATTAATTCTAAAGTGAAGATCATGGTAACCCACTAGTAATAACTTAATATTACCAGAAATCCTTCAGAAGGAATTACTAATTATTATTATTAATTAATTATTTGGAACAGTATTCTAAAGTGAAAAGCATGATAACTCCCTAAAATAGACTGAAGTCATTGTAAGGTTTGGAGGGTTTTGTAAAGTTTTGGATAGTAATGACTCAAGAGTTACTACATCCATCTAAAGGAATTACTAATTATTTGAATTCAGTATTCTAGAGTGAAGATCATGGTAACCAACAAGTAATGACTCAAAGTGTTACCAAAAACCTCAAAAGCTTACATTGACTTCAGTCATTACTAGAGAGTTATCATTCTTTTCACTTTAGAATACTGACCCAAATAATGAGTAGTTCCTTCTGAAATATGTAGTAACACCTGAGTCATTACTTTTCAATACTTTACAAAAACCTCTAAAGCTTGCTGTGATTTCAGTCATTGGTAGGGAAGGGATTAGTATGTTTTTCACTTTAGAATAATTAGTAATTCCTTCTGAAAGATTTAATACTTGAGTCATTACTAGTAGGTTACCATTACCTTCACTTTAGAATTAATTATACATTATGCATTATTCCTATTAATTACAAATCTTTATAAAACAGTTAGTTCCTGTACTTGATTCTGATTGGTTAATAGCTGTGTTTTATTCACAATAAAACACGGCTATGGTCACTTCACCCAACGGTTCTGTGTATCACTACACAACACACTTAGCAACTACTCTTAGCAACGTAAACTGTATGTTCTCAGTTGAAATTGTTCATTGAAGCTTACTGTATTATGTAGAACAGTATTGTGAGAAAGAGATTGAGTGAGTGAGTTTATTACCTGCATTCAGATTTAGCATTTTCCTTCAGGTTAGTCCGTTCATAATAAAAAAATCTATTTAAATGTCTGATGTATTATCTTGTCCTTTTAACAGTTAAAGGGTTTTCCCATGACTGTAAGGTAATAAGGTACGAGAGGCTGTGCTGTATCATGAATAAGTCACGGCTGAAGGGGTTGCAGGCACTCCGCTTCACGTCGTGCCTAACAACGCCCTTCAGCTGTGACTTATTCATAATACAGCACAGCCTCTCGTACCTTATTGCTTACGTATATAGCAGTTCTTAGTATTCCTCTGGGAGGTATGAAAAAAATAGTAGTTATTGATTAGCTAATAGTGAACTACCACATTCGAATATGTACTATTACTTACTAATTCGTTAATCAGAGTTTCTTGTTAGTTAACAGTAGTTACTAGAGTGTTAATACTGCATTACTCATTTGTTCCTGTGAAGTTATTAATTAATGATAGAACAGTATTCTAAAGTGTTACTGTTCAGTAATATTCCTATCTTCCCCTTCAGACAGCAATGTTATCTTTTGGAAATCCACGCAGGCTGTGTTAAGAATCCCATGAAATAGCTTGACGAGCACAGTATTACTTCATGTTCAGCCTTCCTGTAAGCAGTAGAGGACAAGGTTATCAAAACCAAGGTTATTAGTTTGATTCCTAGTGAAAGCAAGACTGGTAAAATATGAACCCTGAATGTAATGTAAGTCACTCTGAATAAAAGAATCTGCTAAATGAATAAATGTAAATACCTAGTGAAACACTATGTTCTAATGGGACATTTCAAATAGTGCATGATTTTTTTAAAGATGAGTGCATTTTTTTGGAATACACTGGCATATGGCCTAAAAAATGGTAACATGAACTAAAAACCACAAATGTCCAGATTTTGATTTCATGGGTATGTATTAACTGTGTACTGTTAAATTGCAATGAAACTAAGAAAGTTAAGTACAGGTGCTAAATTTGTATCTCTTGGATAAGAAAAATGCAATGTTCAAATAGAAAACTAGTGTACTGCAAACTATCAACTATTTTTAAAAGCATTATAAGCAGTATGCATTATGCTTTGATAAACATTTCAAAGAGAAGTATGCTACAACATGACCCATACATGTGTAAAAATTGTTATTTAGCATTTTTATTGATTTGTTTTATTGCAGTTGTCTTATAATATCTTCATTCTTGGCAGTCTAATTAAAAAAAAAAAACGAGTCAAGGAAAGGGTGTTAAAAATTGTGGCTGATATTACTTCTGATTTCTTTATTGCACTGAAAATTGAAGGTCAAATTGAGCACTTTCCATTATGGAATATAGTATTCAGGCCAGGGCAGTGAGCTCTGTTGTATAATGCACATTTTGGCAAATGTATTACAGCTCATCCGGGATTTTCAAGCTTACAGAACATTTGCATGCTGTATACTGCAGAAACAGTGAGAGTAGTGTGATAGTAGGTTACACTGAACAGCCAAAGTTTAAAGGGGTAATTCATAGCTGGCAAGATGGGTTTTTTTTAATGAAACTTGGCTGTCTATGCAGTAGAAGGGTTCTTTTTTTAATCGGCACTACATGACTAGAGAAAACAGAGAAAAGGGCTGTGGTGTTTCAGTTTGTAAAAAAAAAAGCGAACTGTATATGAGCGGAGATACAAAAATGCATTAGTACAATCTGTAGTTTTCACACAAGACTTGGAGCTGTCAAAAGTCTGCGAAGTAAAACGTGACTTTTGTTGATCAATAAACAAGGATAAATGGGGAAAGAGTACACAATGCTCATTTACTGCAGACATTGCAATAATACAAAGCTGGTTGAAAAGGCTGAGGCATTTGATTATTTCCACAGGACATCAGTCAATCTTAAAAAACCCTAAAAATATGCAGAGATACAAACAAGCTGAATAGGTTTGGAAATGAAATTAGGTCTCTGGAAAGATTTTATTAGATGAAGAGGTGAGCCACTAGGGCTTATGGAGTGTGCACTCATTTTGTTAACAGAGAACAGTGGAGATAAATGCTCTGATAAGTGATGGGAGAGCAACAGTAGCAATAAACACTGGGAAGAGCCACTGCAGTAAGACAAACTCCAAGTAGTACTTTGTATTGACATTGTTTTTCTGTTAAACGGCACACATTTGAAAGGATTGCAATGTCAATATCTTATCATAACTACAACTATATGGATATCCTTAACAATAACTGCTGAACCAAATGCATAGCCACAGTCCTAACTGTCATCTTGGGTAAAAGATCCTCATATGTCAACCTGCATGATGATTTTTCGAATGTAAGCTGTAAGGTCAAAACTGGGCACTCAGCAGAGTTTTATATTACAAGATGTCTGTAATGTTAGAGGAGGCCGATTATCCCTACAGACATCATCAGCACATGCCATATCTCTGCACCAATGCAAGCTTTTTCTATTGTCATTCTGCCATGGGTACAAAATGGGTGAAATACACACATAACATAACAGAAATATGGCATGGCAGCTGCTCCAAGAGAGTAAATAATAACTACAATTTAAGAAATAAACAGTAGTCAATGAACACAAAACAGCAAACCAATCATGCTGACAGGTGTTTGCTTGTGCAGAAAATTTGACGCAAATCATGAAAAGCATGAATACCATCAAAATGACCCTGGATCAGGTGCTCTGAGGTCTGACAAACTCTTTGTCAGCAGTTATTGTGAAAATTATGCACAAGCAGCTAGTTTGCAGTTGCATCTGAGACAGTGAACAGAGTTCCTGAAAATGGAAACCATCCTGCACAACTGGCCGTGAAACCTAGTTCTCTAAAATACAGAACTAATCAGTGATCCTGCACAGGGGAAAATTCAATTCAATTCACATTTATAGCGCTTTTCTCAATACACCGTTTCAAAGCAGCTTTATAGAAATGTTACAATTAAGAGTAATGTCCATATTGCACAAATGTACAGTTCTAAGACAATACAGATCATGCAATCTGTATAATCTTCAATGCCATGGCAAAGAAAATTCTATTTTATTTGTGAATGTGAGTTCGCAGTCTATAATTAATGCACAATGAAATAACGGCAAGAAGAGTCTTCTCACGTGCTTTCTCACAAAAACAAGCATACAACGTGACCAGTTTAGTTCAATCAATGAAAATAACTCTTTTGAGCTGGTTCTTTCCTATGAATCAAAAACATAAATCAGTGTAGTCTGATTCATGAACAAATGATTCTTAATCAGCCCGTTCTCTTGAATCAAAAACAAACAGCACAATCAGGGTAATCCTATTCACAAACAAATGACTGTTATCAGCAGGTTCTTTTTGGTTATTGAAAACCAAAGTCTGATTCATGAACAAATGACTCTTATCAGCTGCTTCTTTTAGTGGATTGTTAAAAAAACCCAACAAGTTAAACTGGTTTGAATTAATTTGACAAATATTTACTAAACTATATATGTAGAGTAAATATGTAAAATTCTGTAGGAAACTCTGATTCATTGATTACATGAACTTGCAAGGCAGTAATACCAATAAAAGCAATGAACGAAAAACTGATCAACTATGGGGGAATGTTTTGCCATTTTAAGTACATTAATAGATACAGAAGAGACCTGACGGACATATAATTGGCTTAAGTCTACATGCATCTACAAAAGAATTTCATTAAAGTATGGGTGTTTTGGACACAGAGATCACAACCAGTATTGATTCACCTGTGTACACTTGTCCATTATTAGATTGGTGGCAAAGGCTATCTGGCCTTTGAAATGCTCATTGGGTAGAGATTATGAGCAGCTGAATGTCATGTGCACTAATGCCCTTAAACTTCACTTCAGATTTCATCTGATCTTGCTGGTATTTTGGCCCTCTGTCTCTCCACTGCAGCTGCTCCATTGTGTTCTACTTATATCATCTGTGTATCATCCATCTTTACATGTCCTCTAAAGAAGAGCATGTGATTAATGGAAAATGATTTCCAATCAGATACCAATTGTCATGTCAGACTGTGTAGATTTTTAAAAATGTCGTCAGTTTTTCCCAAACAGGAAAGGCCAAGCCCACATGATCCCTAAGCTATAACTACATGACGAAACCTGCATGGTGTTCCTTCAACTAACTGCAAGCATCATTCAGATATTCTCTCTTGCTTTCTTTTGGATGGAGTAGGGGGTTATGCAAGCTAGTTTTCCTAAAAATAATACTATCTATTTTTATGTTCCTAGCATATCTTTTTTTATTATATTAAAATTATAGTAAAATTTTGACTAATATATTTTCAATCATTTGAGATGTTGTCTATTCTTCAGTTACCTGTAATTATTTGAATAGTATCTATTCAAGTTTTTCTACTAATCTCACAAAGATTTGTATTTGTTAGTAGTGATATTTTAAATGAACTATGAAGTAGTCATTAAGACTAATCATTGCATATGACAAGTAAAAAAGCAATTGTAACTTGTGTATCTCACAGAAATGCTACTGCACAAATGGGATAGACACTATAATCTCTCATAAAATAGGTAGAAGAAGGCATATCTAATAAATAAAATAAGTACAAGTAAAGCTGAAATTGGCACTATTATTGTAATTGGATTGTTAGAAGTAGCTACATAAGAAATAAGTAGGTCAACTAGTACATAATAGTTACTATAGTAAAACAGAAAAAGGTAGCAGTAAAAGAATTCAAGCAAAGAATATGCAATCTGTTCCCAGGAACAATGGAATAATTACTTGTCCTTATTAGGATAAGAAGAAGACTAGAAGCAAGTGAATAAGCACTAGTATACTGTGACAAAGTTAATAGATACTAGTCACTATAGGAAGCAAAATAATCTAAACAATTGCTAAAATTGAAATAGATACTGATTACTTATGGTAATGAAACCCCAAGAAGGCCTACTAGTGACATAAAAATAGATACTAGTTAGTTTAAAGGAGTAAATGTTTGTCATGGGGGGACTGTCAAGGCTCAGCTGGTTTCCACAGATACCGTCATCCCTCTTCTGGTCCCTAGATTACGCGCATCCGCAGCGCAGCACAGCGCGCGACGGCCTGGTTCTGTCCATGGTGCTAGTTATCACTGCGCGAGAGGGAGATTTATTCACTGAGGCTAGAAACAGCCTCTCTGTCTCTCTCGCACTGTCACTATCTGTGTGTGTGTGTGTGTGTGTGTGTGTGCGCACGCACGCAAGTACGTATGTGTATATTTAGGTAGGCTACTGTATGAAAACGCCACGTCGTCCTTCGTGTCATTATAACCGTTTTTGCTCATCTACTTGCAAAACACGCGACCGCGCGCACACAGACACACATACACATCACGCATCCCCGGACCACACGCACACCCCCTATTGCGCGACGCGTGTAGCGCTGTGCAGATCACACACACCATGGTGCGCCGAGCAGAGGCGCAAAATGGCACATAAGCGCGATCAATACCTCACTGCACGGCACAGGCAGAGCCGAGCACATCCCGCATACAGCACGCTCTTCCCGCTCACCCATTCCTCTCCCACTGGCTATAGGTCATGCAGAGATACTGCGGGGGTACTTTTTTTTTTTTTTACCTTTCATCCAGTCCAGCACCTGCTTTGGGGACCATTTGCTGATGGGTTCCATGACCAGCGCCATGGCTGGTGTGCGTTGATTTCCCGGTTGAATTGTGTATGGAGCGCGCGGACCATCCGAACCCAGAGAAAGAGATCAGAACCGCCGTTAGATCACAGGGGCACATGTGATTCCGTTACATTGACGGCAGCGCGCGCGCGGCAGGAGTCTAGCTGTTGGAAACATCCTCGCGGAGGACTGCGACGGTGAGAGATCCACGCGCGCGACTCTACCCCGCCCCCCCTCCAGCTCTCTCTCTCTCTCTCTCTCTCCCAAGTGTGCACCTGCTTCTCCAGTCTATCGAGTGGAGATGCAGGGGGAAAAATGTGTCTCTCGCCCCCCTCCCTTCCGCGCTCGCAACGCTGCAGTATCACATGGGTCAGCGGTTCCGTGAGCGTGGGGACTGTTCGGTGACACTACCGATAAACGCTGAACAGCTCCACTGGGTCCGATACTGAGCGCGAGATGCAACCGAGTGCCTTGCAAACGGCTACTTGGTATGCTTGATTGTATGCGTCTCTCTCGCTCTCTCTCGCTCTCGCTCTCTCTCTCGCTCTCTTTCTCTCTCTTTTTTCTCGGTTGGACCGTTTCGGGTCTACACGAGCTCGCTTCTCTGTCCGCGTCTGGAAAATTTCTGCGCGCCCGCTCGCTTACGTCACCGCAGCCCAATATCACTCGTATAGCAAAAAGTCGGAGTGTGCGCCTGCTGAACCAATAGCTGCGCAGCAGAGTGAGGTAACCGCAACCGACCGAGCCAGGGAAACCGGGTCACCCTATAAAATAGACAGAGAACACAAGTCTGTGCTGCTCATATGATCGGAAATGCACAGAAAGAGAAAACAGACTGGGGGTGCTGGGGCTCTGGTTATAGGGCAGTAACAAATGTGCGAGATGATAAAAAAGGGGAAATCCTTTGCCACGATATAAGAAATGTACTTTGAGTTCATGGTTTTATACGTTTCTGTATTTAATTTTGATTTAATGACTCATCAAGTGGTGTATCCAAATGAAAAGTACTACAATATTTTTAGTATTATAATTTGCTTGAATGACATGATTAAAAGTTCGCCTATAGTCAATAATTTAATCCCTTTTAAAACTCATCTTTGATCACCAAAATGGCATATTTAAACGTTTTTCATGTGAAAAAAATGTCATCATGCCTTAAAATAGCTTGAATGACACTCTTCACCCTTGCTTCATTCAGTAGCCTATATGCGGATCTATGAATAAGCTAATTAGGTCCGCCTCCACTCGAGCTCAGAGATCCACTTGCTCAGCTTTTTACAACGTCGGACACATAACGGTAGTTAATATGATTAACTTTTTGCTTGACTACATTATAAACAGCTAAAAATGGCTTGCTAATGTTACACGACTCACTTGCTTCAGAGCGGACATGGTTAATGACATGCTAAAGTCCGCTGGCACATTGACATAATTGGTTACAAGGTCTGTGACGTCACAAACACCAGCTATTTCAAACTGCGTTTTTGAAATTGTATTTACATCACTGCAGTTTTACAAAATACTCAGCAATAGTGTTGACTTACGACTTTGCACATGGTTTGTCTTAAAGCACATTAAAAACACCACATAGACATATAAACAGCATTTAAAACTTGATTTTCATCATAGGGGACTTTATAAGCATTGCCTTAAAAACACATTTTTCAAACACACACACACACACACTGTATATATATATATATATTAGCATGTTGTTCTTCTAACCTTAATTGATGGAGAGTGTAGGTGGAGACTTCAGTGCTTGATTCTTGCATTGTCAATACAAGTTCATGACCAAAAATTGATGTACCTCATTTATATGCACAACATTTATTTCCATCAAGAGGTGCATCATTTTTTGGTCAAGATCTTGTATTGACAATGCAAGAGGTGAGCACTCTGTAAAGTCTACTCCAGCACATTCCAAAGACTTTCAGTGAATTTAAGGTCTGGCTCAGAGGTGACAATTAATTTGTGAAAATGATTCTTCATGCTCCCTCACAACCATTCTTTCACAATTTGACCCTGATGAATCTTGGCATTGTTATCCTGGAATATGGCCATGATGTGTCTTCCTACATGGTTGTTTAAGAAATGAAAAGCTACATACTCCATCAATTAGGGTTAGAAGAACCAACAAGTAACATGTTAGAAACATAATATAATGATCCAATCATTGACATCTGCCTAGCAATTTAAATCTGAACGTTTCTTTTTTTTTTTTTTTTTTTTTTTGCCAGGCAGTTTGTGTATTTCAGAACTTAAATTATTTCAAAGTCAAAAATGTGCAGTGTTACTTGAGATTAAAGAATGCAATCAAAAAAAAAAAAAAAAAAAAAAAAAAAAAAAAAATATATATATATATATATATATATATATATATATATATATATATATATATACACATTTTGTTTTACTTTAAAATAAGTTCTGTAATTCAAAAGATGCCACAAACATCTCAAAAGGTGTTTTGCCCTATAAATTGCATTTATTTTCAATTAATTTTATTTATTTACTTTTTTTAAGATCCAGAGCACAAACATAAGCCATCATTGACCAATATGCATTTACATTCCTGTCCCACTACCACAGGACATCAAAATATGGCAAGGAACTAAATTAAATGTTATTCTGGCCTGGGTAATTTCCAGGACTAGTGAGAGAGAGAGCGGTCCATCTGGTATTATGGTTTGCCACATGGTGCCAGGCTAAAGAGCCCGTTTAGATGCCCACAGAGCAGCTACAAGAGTGTGAAGTAGCCATGTTGGCACAGATCAGATTAACACACACATACAGACACATTTACAGATCACAGTTAACAGTTAATCCTGTTGATGATGCTGTGAGTTTGGCTCCTGCTTACCGGTGCCAGGATATCAGCATGCACACAAACACACATGCACGCTCATGCACGCACACAAACACACGATATTACTCATGGCCCATTAACTGTTATGTCGGCACCTCCCTGAATGTGACGTCAGAGCGACGTCAAAACAATATGTCAGCACATTCATGGCAGTACAGGCATTTAGGTTTTATTTTCCTCCATTCATTACAATAAGATGAAATGCTTAATATAACTCATTTTTCATCGAATGCGTGCATCTTATCTTTAAAAATCGACAACATTCACAGCTCTGGGTGAAGGGCAATGCCATGGACAGTGACATAACCCTTCATGGTGACACTGGCCGCCGTTCCGAAAGCTCCCAGCAGAGGGCGCGAACACAATATCAGTGTTTGTTCTCTGCCTGGGTGTCATTTTTCAGTAAGAACAGCAGGTGGCAGTATTTAATAACACTTATTGAACAGTTTCACATTGTAGAAAAATGACCACAAACTAAAAATCGAATGAAAAAAATTAACTGATTTAACTGAATTATAGCACCATATATAGAACTGAGGACATAAGCTAATAAAGTTTCCTTTTTTCTTCAAATATTTCATTATGATTACAAGGAAAGTGAAAGCATTTAGCAGCAGGACTGAGGGAGATAAACAACATTTGATTGGCTGTTTAGTAGGAAGTGGTAACATTTATACATGTCATTGCACAGTCTACACATGACAGTATGACTTTGGTTCCTCTTCTTCTAAACATACCATGTTGATGGAAGCTTACAATGGAAGAGCAGAGGTCGGTGAGGGGAGGATTGTGGATGAGTAAAAAGAAGAGAGGATAAGAGAGCTCTGCTCTAATATTAGACTTGTTTGTGGATTTCTGTGGGATTTGCAGTTGGTCACAATTTGTCAGTCTATTAGGTTTGGAAAGGATGAATTAACATTAATGAATTGTGTAAACATTCATGTAAATTAAAGGAATGTTATGAGTTCAACAAGCTCTATCAACAGAATGTGTGTCGGAATGTTGATTAGAACAGAAAAACATTTAAGAACTGTCCCTCAGGTTCGTCATCTTTTTTTAATACAAAAGGAAAAATTGCAGTTAGTGTAATAAATATGTGGCCAATTTAGTATTTACATTGGAAGTAAAAGGTCTAAAAATAGAAATGTGAGACTCATTTGTTAAAGCACTTTAAAAAAAACTTTATATTCATAAAAGAATCCTGAAAATTTTTTATCAGTTTCTACAAAAACATTAAGAAGCACAACAGTTTTCAGAATTTATAATAATAATAAGAAATGTTTCTTGAGCACCAAATCAGCACATTAGAATGATTTCTGAAGGATCATGTGACACTGAAAACTGGAGTAATGATGCTGAAAATAATTCAGCTTCGCCATCACAGGAATAAACTACATTTTCAAATATATTCAAATAGAAAAGTTATTTTAAGTTGTAATAATATTTCACAGTATTACTGTTTTTACTGTATTTTTGATTGAATAAACCGAGCCTTCATGGTGAGCATAAGAGACTTCTTTTAAAAACATACTGACCCCAAACATTTGAACAATAGTGTAACTTTACATTGACAAGTTCACAAGTTATCACATCTCATGCTAACATGTATATTATTAAAGGGTTAGTTCACCCCAAAATGAAATTTCTGTCATTAATTACTCACACCCATAAAGACCTTCGTTCAGCTTGAGAACACAAATTAAGATATTTTTGATGAAATCCATGACTCATCCATAGACCGCAATATAATCATTATACTATCAATATACTTACGAAGGTGACGCAGTAAGTACAGTGAAGGCTTCCGTGTTTACACCCAAACACCGGCTCAGTATTGGCCGAAGCTTCAGACGTGAGCAGCAAGACGTATGCGTGTGATGCTGACGCAGGAGCCGGCCAATAATGAGTCAACGTCCTGATGTAGAACCTGGAGGCACTGGGCGTAAACAACGAATGATAATGAAACAGAAGAGAAGATATTGCTGAATAAAGTCGTTATTGAAGTAATTAAAGTATTCTTGTCGCTTCATAAAATTAAGGTTGAAGAACCACTGCAGTCACGTCGACTGTTTTAACGACGTCTTTAGTACCTTTCTGGACCATGAAAGTGTTGATTATATTGCTGTCTATGGACGAGTCATATACCTCTCGGATTTCATCAAAAATAGCGTAATTTGTGTTCCGAAGATGAACAAAGATCTTACGGGTTCGGAATAACATGAGAGTGAGTAACTAATGACAGAATTATCATTTTTGGGTGAGCTAACCCTTTATGGCTATACTTTTGAAACAGTGTGTGCGTAAATGTGCATTGCCTTGCCTTGTGTACTTCATTGAAATGATTTACTGAAATTGGTCCAAAAAACTGGCATGAGTCATTTTTCTGGTAATCAACATGCCACAAATGCTGTGGATACTGAATGCAGAACATTCCTTTAACAATACAGATAACTTCAAATATTTGTGTGTTGGTCAAAAGACAAGAGCCCAACAGAAGAAATTCTATGAGGGCAGGAGTTGTGTGTGTTTATGAGGGTGGCTACTCAGCTTCTGAAATTCGCAGCACAGGTGAGCTGAAGTGGGAGGTGGCTGGAGCTGAGCAAGTGCTCAAGTATCTCACAACATTATTGGATGAAGAATCCTCTTCTTCCTGACTGGCTGTCTGTTCTTTTGCTACAGTCAGGCTGGTGGGCACCAGTGCCGGCATGACGTCAGTGCCCAGCAATGACGATCCACAGCACGCCATGTTTTGCATATGCTGGCAAAACACCTCCAGCATTTGGACCTCCAG
Source organism: Chanodichthys erythropterus (assembly GCF_024489055.1). Classification (NCBI taxonomy): domain Eukaryota; kingdom Metazoa; phylum Chordata; class Actinopteri; order Cypriniformes; family Xenocyprididae; genus Chanodichthys; species Chanodichthys erythropterus. The sequence continues at coordinate 35,048,310 of NC_090233.1, read as the reverse complement.
ATAGCCGTTCAACATGGAGTTGGTGAGCCTTCTCTCCCAGCCTGGGCTCTGAGCACTCTCCATGACAAGATACCCCTCGTCCTGCTGGGTTACAGCCTCTGCTTGTTGACTCGGCTCCAAAGAAGGCTCCAGAGAGCTTAAGTCCTGAGATTGAAGCAGGGGACCGCCGTCCGATGGGTTGAGCAGGTCTGGGTTACGGGGACTCCAGTGCTCCAGCCGGTCACCTGCAAGCCGGAGATCCGGATAGTCCTTGTAGAAGCTGGGACAGCACCAGGAGCAATACAGCGTCTTACCTAAGTGATCCTCCCCGCTACAGCTGAGAATGGGCATAGCGTTGCTGGGTGCAGAGGCCCGGCACTGCCTTGGCTTTTCCGGGCCTTCGGGCCTGCCAGCTGATATGAAGACAGAATGTTTTAGGCACTGCTATAACCAGACTCATCTTAACATAGCACAAGAAAACAGTGAGGAAATAAGAAGAGTTAGCACTTGATACACTGAATGACAGTTTAAATGTCTCCATACAAATGTGCAATTCACTTGGGCACTCACCTAAATGAGGAAGTACTTGGAAAAAGTTCTTATTTCGTTTTATTTTGGGGGGTTTTTCTGCAGCGAACTTTAAATAGACTATTAATGTAGCTGTGAGCCACTCAACTGAACTAGTTTTTTTTTTTTTTTTACATTTATTTGGTTTATTCTATTGTTCAATATTAACACTTAAAGTTTGCATAAAAAATGAAATTACAATAATCTTTTCTTTTCTATTGCAATGTATACACGAGTCACAGCTTATTGAATAAGAAAAAAAATGTAGGGTGGGACTTAATTTTATCTATTTAAAATTGATTGGATCGTTATCATTTATGAGTGATAGGTTCACTCTAAAAAATGCTGGGTTAAAAACAACCTAAGCTGGGTAAAATATGGACAAACCCAGCAGGTTGGGTTAAAAGGGACCTATTATGCCCTCTTTCACATGATGTAATATAAGTATCTGGTCTGGTCAAGTTTCAGCTTAAAATACCCCACAAATTTGCCCCTATTTGGGGGTGAGCAAAAACATGCATTTTACTATATTACTGTATTGCTGGCTAAAAAAATAAATCCAAAATTGGTTGAAAAAAATGGCTGGGTGAAAACAGCCCAATCCTTGGGTTTGTCCATATTTAACCCAGCAGTTTTTAGAGTGTTTCTGGAAGGTAATTGTCCTGGCAAGAGGGAGGGAAAGTTAATGTTAATTTATTTTAAAGTTAATTTTGAATAAATAGTTTCTAATTAACACTACAATATTTCATAAAAATAAGAATGGACCCTTTTCACATTTCTAAGGTTCTCAGAAATGGAAGTCATCATAGTTGGGTAAACTTCTATAGCAGTGGATGGGAGACGACAGCAAATATATTTTTTGTATTTGCATTTGCTCTAAAAGCAAAAGAAACAGCAGTCAGAAGAGAGAATGATGTCAAATTTGCTGTCACTACCTCAGCCGTTTTATTAGAAACACCCTCGTAACAGTGTTAATTTGTTTTTTGTCATTTACTGCCAAGGTAATATAGCACAAAATATAGTGTTATAAACGTGTATTAATTTGTTTTTAAATGAAAATATGTTTATGCACTCTCATGTTTGTAATGACATGAGAGTGCATAAATGATGACTGAATTTTTGGGTGAACTATCCATTGAACTACATACATACATACATCTGCATTAATACTCTGCTCAAACTTAACACCTGCATTTATGTGGCTTTTTTTGGTTGTGGGTTAAAATTCTCAGCAACATCACACTTCCTTCCTGAATTTTATTTTTACATTATTATTGACTGCTCCCAGGACCCGGGCCACATTCATAGTCTCTAAGTGATATTGCTTCATTGTTCATCTCCCAATGCCATCAGTCACATTATGACATTAAGTTATTTTTAACACAACCTCATCCTAATAACCCAGAACTCTGTGGTCTCTCACCTCTCACACTTCGTGGTGTCAGAGGTGATCTGGCAGTGGCGTTTGTCGTGAAGGGGTTGGGACAGGTCGTGGGGTTGGATGAGACTGTGCGAGAGTGTCCATCATGATTTGTGGTGTCTTCTGTGCAGTTCAGAATGTGAAGGAAAGCTTCTCCGAGCATGATAGCCACCTACGCACACAAACACAGCTCAAGCTCCAGTGATTATACATGTTAATATTTACTTGAATCAACTACAAAAATAGAGTATTATCATACAGAAGAGGGCAAAATCACAAACATTGAAAATGCATGAATGAAATCAAACTGAAATGAGGAATTAAATAGAACTGAATGATAAGAGTTATGGAAACTTTACACACACACACACACTCATTTCACATATTGACTGCACTTCCTTCCTTAATAAATTCCTTAATAAAATCTCAAATTAACAAAGGCCTTTCAGAATATAAGACCACTCCCTTTTTATCACTGTATTCAGATCAAACAAATACCCCAAATAAACTGTTCAAAAACCTTTAGACAACTAGTTAAGAAAACAAAAACAGATAATTATGCAGTCACAACTATTTATGTATGTATTCATTTATCTCTATAAAGAAACTTACCAAAAGTTTTAGAGTGGGATGCCTTTTTTTATAGTTGCAGAAACAGAAATCTCAATAGTGACAGTAATTCCCAGTAATGTCCTTTCTGATAACTTTTCTGATCACTTTGAGTTCTGTCATCTATCTATCTATCTATCTATCTATCTATCTATCTATCTATCTATCTATCTATCTATCTATCTATCTATCTATCTATCTATCTATCTATCTATCTATCCGTGGCTGAGATGTTTTCTCTGAGCTTGCGTCTCTGGTCTGGTAGCAGCAGAGGAAGTAAGCAGTTATAGATCACACACACACACACACACACACACCCAAACACTTACACAGCACTGATTCTTGAGAGATGGGACAAAACATGTCCAGCAATTGTAACTGCTATTAGGTTTAAAAATAAAAATATTTTCTATTTTAAATGTTATGAGGGATTAATAATAGAAAGTATTTATCACAATTATCCCCTTCAATTTAATTTTATCATTATTATATCAAATGTATAACACTTATTGTCTTCTCACTACATCTAAAACAGTGTGAACACAGAGAAGGGTTCAAAAATTTGTATGCAATAAAATGGATAAAAATGTTTTTTTTTAATGATGAAAAAGCTTGTTTTATAAAAAGCAATACTTGATAATATTTCATGTCAGAGCAATATTGTTTTTCAATGACACATGCATGTTTTATAAGATTTCCAAGTTGTGTCCCCACTTTTTGTCAACACCGTCAGACATTTATTAAAATGTAATAATATCAGGGAATATCAGGGGCAGCTGTCACTCTGAGGGACCCCCTTGCCACATTCCACCTCTGCAGAGTACATCAATGTCAGACAGGCTCTAGTAAGTTTTATAATTTTAGAATATTTTAAATCTTAATGTTAATATTCCCTGTGTCACAACCATGATATGTCAACACCCTCTTCCAATTCATGAGGAAATTATTCAAAATTTTTAGATTATTTTTTTTCTCCTGAAGCAGGTTCTATTAGCATATAGCATCAACAGAGAAAACAAAATGGCTACTACATGAACTCCATTTGTTTTGTGAAAGAAATGCCAATATGTCAACACCGTCAGTGTCAACACCGTCAGATTTTCTGTCTGACGGTGGTGACAGGCCAATGACGGAGTTGACATTCAACATGAAGTCATCATATTTTTGTGGTTTTCAAGTCATTTTTAATTATATTAAATATAAAATAGTGTATAGTTTTTCTAATATTGTACTAATACTAACTATATGACCTGACAGCGTATATTGCTTTTGTGGATTAGTCATCACTTCTAGCAGAGTTAGGCTTAATTTAATTATTACCCTGCTGCTCCGATAAGCTTTATAATGGCAGTGCACAGAAACTACCTGTTTAAAACTCAAAAGTGTATCCATCCATCATAAATGTACTCCACACAGCTCCGGGGGGTTAATAAAGTCCATCTGACTTGAAGCAATGCATTTGTGTAAAAAAAAAAAAATATTCATATTCAACACATTATGAAGTAAAATATCTAGCTTCCGCCAGACCGCCTTCCATATTCAACTTAGGAAGAAAGTGTAAAACTCTAACAGTTAAAAATGCTTCTTCCTTAGTTAAATATGGATATTTTTTTAACACATCGTTTCGCTTCAGAAGGACTTTATTAATCCCCCAGAGCTGTGTGGAGTATGTTTATGATGGATGGATGCACTTTTTTGTGTTTCAAACAGGTGGTTTCTGTGCACTCCCATTATAAAGATTAGGAGCATCAGGGTGATTATTAATATTTCTCCAGTTGTATTCGTCAGAAAGCAGAAAGTCATAAACACCTAGGATGGCTTGAGGGTGAGTAAAGCTTGGGCTAATTGTCATTTTAAAGTGAACTAATCTTTTAATCCTTTACTTGCCCTCATGTCGTTCCACATAAGACCTTCAGACCACAAATTAAGATATTTTTGATGAAATCCAAGAGGTTTATGACTTGTCCATAGACAGCAATATAATCACCACTTTCAAGGTCCAGAAAGGTACTAAAGACATTGTTAAAACTCAAGTGGTTCAACTTAAGTGCTGTGGTTCTACCTCAATATTATGAAGAGACGAGAATACTTTTGTGCCCAAAAACTAAACAAAAATAACGATTTTATTCAACAGTATCCTCGCTTCTGTGTCATTCTTCTATGCTGTTTATATGTTCAGCGCTTCCAGGTTCTACAGATATTGTTGAATAAAGTCATTATTTTTGTTTTGTTAACATACTCACTGTTTGTTGTGTTTGTTTTAATAGAGTAATTGATTGATTCAAGTATTTGATAGTTAACATGACTACAAGTCAGGTTTTCGTCAACACCGTCAGATGTGTCAACTCCGTCAGATGAATATTTTGATATATCATTATGATATTTTATATTTGTTTAGGAATTGTTGGTCATAGGTAAAAATGTAATCTGTCTGCTAACATGAGAATGGGTTTTGAAATGTTAAAATCATCTTGATTTTTGTTAAAGATAAAGTTAAAGTTATATTTCACAGTCCAATTTAAAGAAACACAAATGAAAATCTTTATAATAAATATATATACACATATTGAAAGTATTTTTTTGTGGCCTCTGTCAGCCTTGGTAAAAATGAGTGTTTACTATACTTTTTATAGGTCTTGCATAATGTGAGTGAAAATTAATTTGTGTTTTTGTTGTCTGACGGTGTTGACACAATATAAGTGATGGCAAGGTAAAAAGCACATTTTGATTAAAAAGAGTAAAGTTGGGAGGTTGTATCAAAGCATTGCTCAGTAGCTTATTACATGTAAGATACATAAATGTAGTTTAATTTGCCTGAGAATAAGGTTTATTTTTTTTCAATATTGCATCCTGTTTTGTCCCACTTCTCAAGAATCAGTGACAGATTAGGCCTCTGCTTGAACAAAGCAGAAGTGAGAAAAGTCTTGTGGCTCCTCTTCTCTATTACAGATTGCCACATTTCATTATGTTTTTATAGAAAGGGCTCATAACTAAGGTAAGCTGCTCATATGCTTCAGTCAGCAATTAGTAAACTTCACAGATGCAGATATGCTGTGAGTGACAATATATCATACAGACATAGTTATGAAGAAGGGTCTGACTTTGTTGCCGGGATTAAATGTGAGCTATTACTTTTCACATCAGTGCTGTGTGGCAGAGCATTGTTTGGTGCAGAATGCGCTCACATCAAGCTATATTTTTAACATGTTGGCAGGGAAATTTTACAGGAAGGTCCGCCGTTGGATTTACACCTCAGGATTTCGCGCGTAAACGCACAGCGGAGTTAAGAATCTGCCTCTTCTGTGGAGGACCCAGACGCCCGCTGATTGGACCAGCGGAACATCAGTCACAGCATGGCCCCGCCCCCACCCTCCCATTCAACCACTGGCTCTAATGTAGCCCTGTGTTTACTACAGAATTAGTGCATAGCGGACGACAGTCTCCTGAACTGTGAACTACGAATCACAAAAGATAACCTGTTAGTTTTGCATAAAAGAAGAAAAATATCCCAAACTCAACATGCCCAAGAGAAAGGTATGTAGAAAAGCCGAGCGCGGCGCACGGCTACACTTTTGCCCTTACTAATCAGTCGTGAAATTAGGAAGCCCTCGAGACAATGTTTTTTTAATAAAAATCCAGGCGACTTCTTTAGAATCAGTGGGCAGATAAAAAATCGTTGTTAATTTTGCGATTTTTTCTAACGAATCGCGGTGTTTTTGTCGATCGTGGTGCGTTCAGTTGGAGGGTTTTAGTGGAGCAGAGCTGTACTGAAGCTCGGCTTGATCTCATGCCCGTGGAACCGCAGCCATGCTGCCCTCTCTCTCTCTCTCTCCATCTCCAACACAGCTCGACGCGAAAACCGACGATTATAAGCGCAATCGTGCCTCAGCATCTGTCGAATGGGGATTAAAAAATAGCTGGATAACTCTAATTTTCTGAATGGTGGTAATTTTGCGAAAATACGGTCGCGTTTTTAAACAATTTTAACGCATTTTCTTTGTTCGCCATGGAAGAGGAGTGTCATGACGCCTGCTTGCCGCCAGGTGGCAGCGCTGAGGCGGGATAATCGCGCCCCTCCTCCTTATTCAAATGTGTGGAGCCCGTGAAGTGAAATGCCTCCTTTAAAAATAATAAATAAAAAATCGGCGCACCATTTTGCGCTGCCGTCCGGTGACAAATAAACATATACGCAAATCCTCTGATAAAAGTCCATTGAACTTTAATAGAGCTAAACACACACGTATTTTGGCTACTCAGCATGTTGCTCACTTTTACAAACATGCAGAAGAGCAGATCCCGACGTTTCCACAAGTTGCCTTTTTGGTTTTCCCGCCATAAATGTTAATGAAATTATTGATCATGTTCTAACTTATGATATTTGTTTTGTTTTTGTTTTTTTGCAGGGAACTGATGGAGAAGTCAAGGAGGAGGTATGGAAAGAAAAATTCTAATAATATCTAAAGCAATTTTTTTTAGTCACAACCAATCAATGCATTACTGTATATCTACATTTACATTTATTTATTTAGCAGGCACTTTTCGAATTACAATTACTAAATCAAATTACAAACAAAAACACCAAGCAATTTATCATAAGAGCCAATAATATTTGTAGTCCATTGTGCCAAGTTTAAAGTATAAGCTTGGTTGGTACACAGAGGTGAAATGAAGAGGGAAAAAAGTTTTTTTTTTTTTTTTAAATAAATAAGAGTTATAGTAAGTATCTTTTCTCTCTTACCTGCCCTCAAATATATATAATATAATTAGATTTTTTTCCTTTCTCCCTTTTGTAGCCTCAGAGAAGGTCTGCTAGATTATCGGCGGTAAGTTGTTTTCTTTTTAAAGAGATTTTTAATGTTACCATTATATAATTATTTTATTTTTTAAAAATACTTGAGCTCAAATCTCTTCAGGAACGTTAAATATAGATTCGGAAATTATTAACACTGTTTTGCCAGACTTTTCCTTTTAAGATTATCTGGATACAATTCAGGATAGGGCAGAACAACAGCCATACTGTTATTTTTTAACTATTTATATATGTTCATTGTTTAGGTATGCATTTTACTTAATGAACAGTAAGTTTGTGAATGAATCATATATTTTCTTTTCCCTTCAGAAACCAACACCTCCAAAACCTGAACCCAAACCGAAAAAAACTCCCAAGGTACTTAATAGTCATTACACTTTTAATAAAAACAACTTTGTACTGATACTCTGTGTCACTTGTTTCCATCATTCGGTTTGTCTCATATTTCTCATAATAGTCATTCTTTTGCCTTGCCTCTTCCTCTCTCTGACAGAAAGAGAAGGAAGTGAACGATAAAAAGGAAGAGAAGAAAGCAAAAGCAAAGGCTGAGGAATCCAAGGAGGAGAATCAATCAGAAAATGGGGAGACTAAGACCAACGAGGTAAATATATACACACACCAGTCTACCTCAAATCATACATATAGACACACTTTATTACTATCACTATTAAACAACCTTTACTTGGCTAGTCCTACTGAAGGAAAAAAAAAAAAAATCTTGTCAGGACATAATGTTTTTGTTTCTCTCAATACACAATAAACAAACATATTTTTTTCAGGTTTTTAATTCTTTTAAATAACAATTTCACCACCTCTATTTGTAAAGAATGATTCTGATTGGTGCAAAGGCAGTACTTCTCGATTCTTATGGGTTTGTCCCTTTTATTTTTACACAGGTTGAGAAAACTCCAGAAGAGGAGGCAGAGCCTGAGAAGGAGGACCCGAAGACAGAGTAGCACCACGCCTGTCCATCCGTCTGTCCATCCGTCCATTCTTTCCCTTTACCCCCTTTCCTTTCTTTTATCTTCCTCTCTTTTTCCCAGTTTTCTCTCTCCCTCTCCAGCTCTCTCAACAACCTCCTCTCTGCCCATCACCACCAGAGGAATATTTTTATCAGCGAATTTGTAAATACTGGTTCAGGTTTTTAGCACAAAAAACAAAGCTGACTAAACAAGTCTTGTGTTCGGCCGCGGCTGTATCAGGTGTCTACAACACGAGAGGTGTGAAAAAAGGCGGCGTCTTTCTTTGGTTTTGTTGATTTTTCTGATTTTAATTTTTCTTTTCTTTCTTTTTTTTTTTTTTTTTTAAGCGGATGGTCCGTAGCTTGGTTTTGGAGCGGGAGGTGGAAGGAGGCTCTCAGTCTGTATGTCCGTTAGTGCTTGTGATGTTTCTCTGGAGTCTGTGACATTTCTGTATGGGGATTGTTTTATTTTTCTTTTAAATGTAATGGATTGTCTTTAAGAAAGAGGAACGAGTTCAACAAATGTAGAAGAAAAGAGAGAAAACAACTAAAGACTGCTTACATTCCAGGTTCAGCATTAGATGGTGACTCCTGGCTTTTTAAGAATCATACCACCTTTGCAATTTGTTGAAACCGGTAACTGGGCTTTGTTAGGAGGCCAGAAAAACCCTTCTGTTGTTATAGAGGACTTTTTTGAAATTACGGGATTCAAAGAAAAAAAAATTCAAGTGTTTTTTGGAGTTTTTTTAACACTGAAAATTCATCTGTGAAAAAGTACTTAGTGTCCCCTATAATTATCACTCAATAAAAATCCATCATTGGAGTTTTCCTCAAAATGTCTGTTGTGATCTTTTTCTCTGATTTTGTTACTATGTATGAAATACTGCCTTATATACAGGGTTTCTCTGCATATGCTGTTCTATAATCAGTTATCAAGTGTTTATAACAGTGGTTGGTGCAGTAATATAACTGTAATAACAGATTTCACCACTGGTTCACATTATACAACAGCTGAGACAAACACACCCTGAATGCAAATATGAGCCATAACTTATAAGACAAAATAGGTTTTTACTCTTAAAGTAGTCTCTATGGGGGAAAAAAACTGCTAACGGTTGAGTATTTTCTTAGGCTGAGACATTCTTTGGAATCATTTATACACTACAACTGTCATCCTGTACAAATATAAGCAGTTCCGAGAATTAATTTAAAAAAAAATGTTTGTAAATATTTTCCATAATTGAAATATTAAAAAGGCCTGCAAATTTGCTGGAATGATAAGGGACTGTTACGTTGTTGGAAGATGAATGAAAACACCCCTATTTGTACTTTTTCCCCTTCACAATTATATTGGTGTGCATTGCTTTATTTGCACTTATGAATGCCATTCTAAATGTATATTTTGTTTATAATGTTCAATAAAAAGATTCTGAGATAAACTGGACAGTGAGCAAAAAGGATTCAGTGAAAACAACAGTCATCAAGTAAACACTTTGTGGCTTTAGAAGAAAATGTGTATATATATATATATATATATATATATATATATATATATATATATATATATATATATATATATATATATATATATATATATAATTAAGGTTGTCTTTCAGACAATAAAACTGCAATACATTTAGAAAGCCTTGAAAGCTTTGAATCCGACCATTGCTTTGTGTTTTTCTAGTTGATGAATGAATGCAAGCATTCACGACCTCTTTAAGTTTGAATCATCTAAGAGGCAACGCCATGGGCAACACACTGACAACCTATAAATATTATGCTCTGCTGTTAATAGCTATGCAGAAAACATCATATCAGGACAAAAAAAAAAAAAAAAAAAAAAACTTTATTGTAATAAATCAGAGGTATTATGCACATCACATAATGAAGTGAAACATGCAATAAAGAACAAACTAAAAAAAAAAAAAAAACAACAACACAGGATGAATTATTTCTGGATATATCCAACAGGGTTATATTTTGTTAAAGAACTAAAATCTATGATGGATGTGTATTAACATTTATTCGATATATGCATATTACATAATTGTATTACGTAATATTTATAAACCATACCTTACATAACACATGTGTAGCCTATATGGTACATTGATTGTAGTATGGAACATTTCAACAGATCTTATGTTTAAGCCACACACGCTTGACTTGTGATCCTTAAAATGATGTTGAACATGAAATGCGCCCTTTTACTACAATACATCCAGGTTTTGGTTTCAATGAATCACCCAAAAGGCAACACTATGCAAAATGTCCGCCCGTGGAAATGGTGAGCTCACCTGTGTGCGCTCTCAGGGCGCCCCGGGCGGAGGCGCGCGGTACTGCACTAGCACTGGCGTGAGGCCGCCGCACGGGGGCGCTCAAACAAAGCAGCGCGAGCGGCGGCTGCAGGCCGAAACGCTGAGAGCAAATACAGCACAGGCCGCTCTTAGCAAGCAGAGCCTCACGAACCTCCACCCACGGCCCGGATCGGGCCATGGCGGCGGAACCGTGCTCGCAGATTGAAGCCGGTGGGCACCACTCAGGCGTTTTGTCTGCGTCTTTATCGTTAGAAAGACTTTAAGCACTGTTTTAGCATTAGCCTGCGAGGCTAAGCTAGGCTAAGCTAAAGCTAATGGCTGATGTTGTTGTGTTTCTCTCTCTGCAGAACTTTATTACCTGATCGCCAGATTCCTGCAGTCTGGACCATGTCAGAAATCCGCTCAGGTGAGACCAAAAATGGCTTGTGAGTGTCGGTGTGCAGCGATGATTGTGTGTTACGGTGTGTGTAACTGTGAATGTTTCTGCAGATGCTGCTGCAGGAGATGCACGAATATGAGGTGAGTTTCATGCCTCCTCTCCCAATCAAACCAGTTATTTCTCTCAAATATTCCAACATCAGCATCTCCTCCTCATCCCAGCGTGGCTGCGAGTCTAAATCCCGCGTGTGATGTGTTTTCCCCCCGCTGTGTTTGTGTGCAGATCATCCCGAAGCGCTGGAGCTGGGATGGAAAGCTGTTTAAGCGAAGCTTTGAAGACTGGGTGAGATTAAATAAACTATCGCACACATACACGCACGTGAAGTACAGCAACAGCAACTCTCACAGGTGCTTGGCTCACTTATATTACATCGCGTAAAATTATTAAAGCGCTGCTGTGAGGACGTGGTGGCGGCGGTGAGAAAAGGATGCATAATATACACGAGTCTGTATTACAGTGCGGGGAAATTTTGATTTTAGGAATTGAAATTAAAAGCATTTGTTTTGAAATGAAAGGCTTTGTGCGTGCCGGCCGGGGGCGTTACGGCAGCGCAGATATATCGAGAGGGGATTGGTGGGTTGCTGCGTCAATCAAAGGCTGCAGCCAATCAAACCTCAGTTGCTACTTAAGATGAGAAAGATAGGTGGAGAAGGCGTCTGATTGGCTGATGCAAGGCAGACGCTTGTGGAGGGAAATGGGTGGTCTTTCGGGAATGATATGGGAATATAAAGCAAAATTCACGCTGGTTTTAACACTGTAATACAATCTAATATTATAATAGAATAAAATATTTTCTTAAATAATATAATATAGTATGACTCATTGTTATTTCTGTGCAATTTTTGATTCTAATGCAAGTAAGATTTGCTTTTATCAAAGTATTTTATGTATCAATTACCTCTTTGTATGTTTTAGATGTTGTTAAATCAGCACATACCTTCGGATTACCTGTTGCGTGTGTGTGAGCAGATTGGCCCCCTGATAGATAAACACATTCCTCCTAGTGTTCCTGGAGTCCACAGTTTACTGGGCACTGGACGACAGTCATTACTACGGACGGCAAAAAGTAAGACGCACACAAGATCACTACATACAACGAACAATGAGATCCTTTTTCAATTAATTACTACAATAAAGACTTGAGAATAGCACATAAGAACGCATAAACATTTTCGTTTTCTCCTTCTAACGCAGTTCAATTTTTTGTTCTCTCTCTCAGGTTCTTCACATACAGTATGGAGTGGTTCTGCAGTAGTAGCCCTGCACAGGGGACGGCCCCCAGAACCACCTGTAAACTGTGCCAAACCACCAAATATAGGTGAGTCCTGCCTCCTAAATGATGGATACTGTCCTGGCGCTGGCTGTTTTTGCATTCAGTTTCAGGAATCACTACTTGGGTTTGTGCACAGAGTACCCTCTTTCCAATAGAAAAAGGTGCTTCATGATAGCTGATTCAAGTTGGTATGAAATGAAAATTAACTCAATCTATTTTGTGTGTTTTATTTTTTACTTTTGTTTATTCAAAATTATTATAACTCATCTAAAAATCCAATCAACGACCCATGGCTAGAACCAAGTCCTTGTCCTAAATTTATTTCTTATATTCAGTAATCCTCTAGTGTATGCAAAATGGATGAAAAGATCTGTCACAACTTCCTTTCATTGTGACTTGAATGCTGTTGTTGAATGAATTTTGCTTATTTTGCCTGTTATGTAGTGATGGAATAATGTTTTTCGGGTGTAGATCAACTTTTGTGTTCTGTTGATTGTAAACAGTCTAAATCTCTATGCTCAGTGTCAATCATGGGTGCTCGCCAAAAAACAGGAGTGGCTCGATTTGGCCACGCCTTACCCTCCTGCACCTACCAGCACATGAAAATGCATCGGAGGATTCTGGGCCATCTCTCATCAGTGTACTGTGTGGCGTTTGACCGCACCGGACGACGCATTTTCACGGTAAAGAGGGTGTATGTGTGTAACATGCAGAAGTTTAGGTTAGGCCATCTAATGGGGCAGAAACTGAGCCTGATTTGGACATAAAAATGAAGTGTGTAATATTGTTGTTGTTAAAATAACTTCTCCTGTCCTAGTTTAATATGCAGCGGCAGTTACAAGCCATGCAATGTTTTATTTGCTCAAATAGTCTAAACACTTTATGACGTTTTTATTTCATTGCTGAGTTTGCCACTAAGTAGCGTTGCATGAAACACTGGGGTCTGTCTAATAATCCAGATTTTCTTTCAATATGTTTTGTGTGTGGACTTGTAATCAAGGTTTATGCACATGTGTTTCTGTCAGGGTTCTGACGACTGTCTAGTGAAGATCTGGGCAACAGATGATGGCCGTCTGCTAGCCACTCTGCGCGGACACGCGGCAGAGATTTCAGATATGACGGTGAATTTCGAGAACACGCTCCTCGCTTCCGCCAGTTGTGACAAGATCGTACGCGTGTGGTGCTTGCGTACCTGTGCACCTGTGGCTGTATTGCAGGGGCACACAGCCTCCATCACCTCCATACAGGTACGTGTACGAACACAAGTTTTCTTTATAAAGTCACTCTCCAAAACCTTCACCCTCTCTTCTCCTCTTTGGTGGAATGAGCTGCCTACCTCCACACAAACTTCTGATAACATCGGCTTCCTAAATTAATTGTCACCAGCTGTTGTCAACGAAAAAGAAGCTTTAAGGGCTCTCTGCAGTTTTTCGTCAATGTTTGAAAATGAAGAAATTAAGACATCCAAAATTATAAATTGTAATTTTACAGTTGTTCTATAATATAAAATTACTTTAAGTGTCCCTGTTATGCTTTTTTAAGGTCTGTAGAGTTTTAAAGATTAACATGCATGACAAATAGAGTTATTGTCTCCTAAATAAAAGAATCAATTTTGAGCTGCCAAAACCCATAGGCCATCTGACCAATCATACTAGAGAAGTCTCTCGGAAAGGAGGGGTTTAAAGAGACTGAATCTTCAAACAAACCATTTGCAGACTCAAACCTTGGCATGTTCGCTACTGGCAGGTGAGGTGAGAGCACAAACATTGACGCTAAACACCTCATTCTCTAGTGGTCGTCAGTGCGCAATGGTTTATCTGCACAACTCACTAGCTGGCGACTGTTACACACACAATGCGAAAGTGGATGTCTGTTTATCACAGCTGATGTGCAACAAAATAAAGCGCAGATGATGAACTAACCGCAAGGAAGCACAAAAAAATGAATGTACAGTACACAAGAGTAAATGCAAACAAGAGTTTGTTGTTAGTCGCCAACAGCACAGCAGCTCCAGACAATCAATGACACTGAAACCCAGTGTTACTTACGTGTGAAGCGGAATCAAAGCAGCCTCCACGTCTGTCCGTTCGTCCGTCAGCCCTACAAACAAGCACAGCAATCCGTTGTTGTTGTTTTTGTTGTTGATCGCAATCATTTTTATTAGAAAAATCACTATTATTATGTTGATGATTACTTCAGCAGGTAGCATTAATTCAGATTATTTAGTGTGATTTGTGTTTTTTTTCTTTCTCTGCAGTTTTCATCATCAGCATTAGGTTCCTCTCGGTATCTGGCCACCACTGGAGCTGATGGCATGGTTTGTTTCTGGCAGTGGAACTCACTCAGCATGAAGTTTGTGTAAGTGTCAACTGTATATTTTACATGACACATTTTGTCTGATTCCAGTGATTCACTTTTATTATGTAGAGTAACTTTGCTAATAAGCTGTGTGTTTGTGCTTGCAGTGATAAACCTGTAAAGTTCATGGAACGCTCTCGTCCCGGAGTTCAGATATCCTGCAGCTCCTTCAGCTCTGGTGTGTTAACCCACACTTACACTCCAACTTGCAAACACTCAATGATCTGATTCAAACTTTTTTTTTCATGTTTCTTGATTATCATCTCATGAGTCAGACAATAATTCTGACGTTGTTTTCCTTTGACACCAGGGGGAATGTTTCTGGTCACTGGAGGCACAGATCACATGATCAGAGTTTACTACCTCGGCACAGAGACGCCTGTGAAGTTTTCTGACCTGGACTCCCACACGGTGAGAGCGAGAGACATAGGATGCCAGTAGACAGACAAGAAGGCAAGAGAGGAGGAGAATAATAGACAGAAAAGCAGAACATATAAAAAAAAATGTAGAATGAAAAATGAGGAGCATGTTAGGAATGAAAGTTTCCAGACTGTATAT
This sequence comes from Chanodichthys erythropterus, assembly GCF_024489055.1. Taxonomy (NCBI): domain Eukaryota; kingdom Metazoa; phylum Chordata; class Actinopteri; order Cypriniformes; family Xenocyprididae; genus Chanodichthys; species Chanodichthys erythropterus. The sequence continues at coordinate 35,033,015 of NC_090233.1, read as the reverse complement.
TATGCTGATTTAAAAGTTTAATTTCAGTGAAGTTCAGCAATGTTTTTGTTTTACAGGATAAAGTTGTTGCTATTCAGTTCTGCAATAACACCGACAGGTGAGTTTTGATATGTTATGGTTCCTATGGTGCTTGTTCATTAGGATGTGCCTTTTATCTTTATTGATTATTGGGTGTTTTTAAGTGTGTGTTTGTTGCCTCTGAATCTCCAGTCTCAGGTTTGTGAGTGGTAGTCGGGATGGTACGGCTCGGATTTGGCATTACCAACAGCAAGAATGGAAGAGTATTGTACTGGACATGACCACCAGATTACAAGGGTCAGTCTGTGTGTGTGTGTCTGTGTACATATCTGTTAATTGTGAGATCAGGCAGGTTTCTCAAGCACAGTTTGGATTGAATCTAATTGTTAACATTAAATATTGTTCTTTTGAAAAAAAATAAAGTGTTTAGTTGGTCCTTGAATTATGTGTATTTTTACGTCTGTGTGGACATATGTATTGTGTTCACAGGAGTGCTGTGATATCAGGCGATGATAAATCGACAAAGTTGGTGGTGACCATGGTCGCGTGGGATCGTTGCGACCGTTCCATCATCACAGCCGTTTCAAACTGCCTCCTCAAAGTCTGGAACTCAGCAAACGGCCAATTACTACATGTGCTGTCGGTACGTGTGAGGCAGTGTTCAGTCTGTTCCTTTTGGTCCTTATTTTGAGCTCTCTGTGACATTATTGTATGGATCATATAGGCAAATGTTTCTCTGTCCATAGGGTCACGATGATGAGGTGTTTGTTTTGGAAGCACACCCCTTTGACGCAAGGATCTTGTTATCGGCTGGTCATGACGGTAACATCTACATTTGGGACCTCAGCAAAGGCCAGAAGATCAGAAACTTTTTCAATATGGTGAGATGACATGACAGATCTGCAGTTTCAATTTAAACTTATTTTTAAAATAGTTTGGATAAGGTTAAAACATACTGGTCAAAAGTTTGGGATCAGTAAGATGCTTTTTTAGAAATTAATCATTTTAATCAGCAATGATGATGTGTTAAATTGATCAATAGTGACAGTAAAGACATTTATGTTACAAAATCTCTTATCATTTCTATTCAAAGAAAAGAAGAAATGTATCACGGTTTCCACAGAAATATTAAGCATCACAACTATTTTCAACTGTTATATTATAATGTTATAAATAAGACTGGAATAATGATGCTTAAAATTCAGCTTTGCCATTACAGGAATAAATGACATTTCAAAAAATAAATTTATTATTATAAATATATAAATATTTTTTAAAAAACATCTTACAATAAGGTTTTATTTGATAACATTAGTTAATTCATTAATTAACATGAACTAACAATGAATTAAACTAGTTAACTAATGTTAACTAATTCAGTTTTACCAATAAAATATGTTAAAATAGGAAACGGTTATTTTAAATTTCAATAATATTTAACAATGTTTTTTTACTTTTTTTTTTATCAAATAAATGCAGCCTTGGTGAACACGAGACATCTTTCAAAAACATTACATAATCTTACTGACCCCAAACGTTTGAACGGTAGTGTATACTACAGTCTAGATTTTAATAAAATTACTGCTTCTCACAGACATTGAATTATTTTCTGTCTCTCTTTTTCTGTGTTAGATTGAGGGCCAGGGACATGGTGCTGTTTTTGATTGTAAATTTTCAGTGGATGGGCAGCACTTTGCCTGCACAGACTCTCATGGTCATCTGCTCATCTTCGGCTTTGGGTGCAGTCAGCCTTATGAAAAGGTGCGTGTGTTTGTGTGTGTGTGTGTGTGTGTGTCTTACATGTGTGGTAATCTGAGCCTTTTGTGCAGTTGATCGAATCAACTCTTGTTCACATTCCAGTGCTTCACTCTGCTTTCAGATTCCAGACCAAATGTTCTTCCATACGGATTTCCGGCCATTGATCCGGGACTCCAATAATTTTGTTCTAGATGAGCAGACGCAGCAGGCACCCCATCTTATGCCTCCGCCTTTCCTGGTGGACGTGGATGGGAACCCCCACCCGCCTCGTTACCAGCGCCTGGTGCCAGGCAGAGAAAACTGCAAAGAGGAGCAGCTTGTGCCACAGCTCGGCTACATGGCTAATGGTAAATTTATCAGGTTTACATGGCAAATAACAAATGACACAAAGCTTCACGTCGTGATAAATCGTTAGCCTCATAGCATAATTGCCTAAGTCATTTTTTTGGCCAAATTGTGATATCTGCCTTTGAAATATGATCTGGGCAATTATGCTATGAGGCTAACGAAATATAAATTTTATAGCTTAAAATAGTCATATTGATTCACACAACTAATTATATCAAAGTTAATAAATAATTTCTTAAGAATATCAAAAACATCCTGCTTTGTTCGGTGTTCAATCTGTAGCTACAATTTTTGTGATGGTAACAGAGTTTCAGTTTCCTATACCAATGAAATGTCATGATTCTCGATACCTGTGGCAGTGCTACAGCAAAAATACATTCTTATTTTATTTTTAAAAAATTCCAAATTTCTAATTTAAAAAAATGTGCTAAACTCAAATCTAGGCCCTGGCCCGAGACGCTCAGGCCCTAGCCCGGCCCTTGTCCGACAGCTTATCAGAATTCTCTGCCCGAGTCTGACTGGAGCCCATGTTTTTTTAGTTTTTATCTTCCTCATTACATCCTTCCATCCTCAAAATGTTACCATTTCAGTACTGTTGCAGACATTAAAATAGTTACGTTTTGTTTTTAATGGCAAAATAGTTACATTTCTTTTTGTTTAAGTTAATTTAGAAAAATGTTTGGAGCAGGCTATGTTCACCACAGAACTTTCTTATTTCCAAGAATTTCCAACTGTTAGACTAATGAAGAAAAAAAAAAAAGTCCATTCCCAAACGAAAAACGAGACCGCCTCCTAACATGGCTATATCCAGAAGAACAGTCTCTTACAGAGCATTGTGAGAGAAAAAGCACAGCATCCACAGTGGAAGGTTTCAATCCAGTCCTTCTTTCTTTACAGGCCTTTATTACACCTGGTCACTTTATGCATCTTCTCTGATTGGATATCTATCCAGTTGTGAAAAGACCAGGTGTAAAAGCCTTCCGAGAGGGATTTACATTTGATCACTCAAACCACATCAGGAGCTGGTTGTTGAAACCACATATGTAAATTTTATTCCTTCCAAAAAAAAAAAAAACACATGACAGTGTTATAGGCTATATGACATGTTATAGCCAAACATGCCAGCCCTACTGCAACACGCATTTCTGCAAATGAGTATCTCTTCAGCAAGCCGACGTGCAAACTGCCGCAAATGAAACTCTACTATTGCGGTCTTTGATCTTGAAATTAGCTGATTATTAATAAAGAGCTGCTCATATTTGTTGCTTTCGCTGATGTGAACACCGTTAAATATACATATGGAAGATTGGATTTATATTCGTTTTGCAGAGACACATTTATGTGGCCACATGTAAATGTAACCATTTTAACAAATCAGATAGATAGCCGATCAGAGAAAAAAAAGCATGAAGTGACCAGGTGTAAAAGCTACTTTGAAGACACGTTCACTGCTACTGCTGCTGGCGGGGACACTAAACACTGTGTGAGCCAGCCTTAACAGTCGCAGTAGCATGGTCTCATGGTGTTTCCACCAGCACAGCACATTTCATATTTTCTTTTAATTGACGAATCTCTAAAATATAAAGAGAAGCCTTAAACGGCCCCAATGCCCTCCTGCATATGAGCTATGACGCGAAAAAAATTGGCCCAAAGCCCGTCCCTAGGGGCGTAAATAAGTCAGGCTCAGGCTGAAATGCAGGGCTCTAGCATGTACTATTCAACCCAAAATACATTTCATTGGTTTCTCCTCGTGCTTTATTTTTCAACAAGCCATAGCTATAGCAACATTACTGCTTGTCATGTTGCCCTGTTAAGCAGTCACACACCACTTTGGCTCAAATTTATTTCCTATTGAATGCTATAAAATTGGAATACTTCATCTGTGTTTTGTGCATATCACATGGCTTGTGTTATGCATTTTTAATGAAAACCTCCCTGTTCCTACTGTCATGTCATGTGTATTTTTATAGGACTAGTCTGGTGTTTAGTCTAAATTAGGTTTTTTGAAAGTATTTTAATGTTTTTAGGTGACGGCGAAGTGGTTGAGCAGGTGATTGGCCAGCAGACTGCAGAGGATTCTCAGGAAGAAAGCCCATTGGATGACTTGATTAGGCAGCTCCAACACCAGCAAGATGAGCATCGCAACTCAGGAAATCCTGCTGGTGAGAACAAGCCACGGTTAACCCGTAAAAATGTTTTACAACATTTTCAAAGGTCTGCTGAAATTATGGTAAAATTATTACACATTGAAGGGAGAAAATTTCAGACAGTGTAATTACTTATGTTAATTTATTTAGCCTTTTAAGGCATCTGTTGGCATAAAGGTCACTTGTGTGAAAGCTGTTAGTTTAGAGGGTGTGTGACATTTAAAGCTTTTGATCAGTAGGTGCTGAGGTGGCAGGTGGTCCTCTGTCACCCCCTAATGTCGGGCTGCGACGTAGCGGACAAGTAGAGGGTGTACGGCAGATGCACAACAATGCCCCCCGCAGTCAGATGGCCACTGAGAGAGACCTGTTGGCATGGAGCCGGCGCGTGGTGGTTAATGAAGTCCAGTCTGGAATTTTCAGGTACAAATATGACAATTGAACAGTTCACAAATCAGAGATTTGGATAGTGTGGTCAAACTGAATTAACAACTATTTGAGCAATATTGCTATCAAAAACCAGGACTGATTTGGGTCATAGAGCATATATTTGGAGAAATTTATTCCGAAGTGCCAAAATAGCTCATCATGGTCTAAAGTAGGGTTTCTCAACCTTCTTAATTTTTCTATATATTTATTTATTGACACACACACACAGACACAGACAATGGCAGTCCCTATTTGCATCCAGATATTGAACCACTCAGCTAACTATACATAGTTATAGTTAAAATAGTTATATATATATATATATATATATATATATATATATATATATATATATATATATATATATATATATATATGATATTATATAGTTGTTTTGTCTCTTGTTAAAACATTTTTTTAAACCATAAATAAATAAATAGTACACTTTAGAAAACAGTGGCCCATAAGCAGAAGCTGTAATGTATGCTGTTGAGCTGTTACACAGAGGTGCAACATAATAAAAATGCACTTTTAAATATGCCACTTTTTTATTTAGGGGATAAAATTCCCTTTTTTGTTAACATTACTCAAATATCTTTCTTCAATAAAATGGTTCTTGTTGGCTTTTCAAATTCATCTACTGTAATAATTCCCTAGTATTACCCTTTTTAAATACCCCTTGTCTCCTTTAACTACACTAAACTGTCCATGTTGGTTTCTTGTAAACAGCTTAAGTTTTAACATTCAAACACTGCCTTTCCAGTGATATGATGTGATTGTGTTTGTTTAGAGTTATGGAGGAAAGTAGACTTGCTAAAGGAGAGGTGGAACGGTTTTTCTACAACATTGAGAAGAAGAGAAAATCTGCACCTACAACAGGAGTGAGTTTAATACGTACATGCACAAAAAACAATGATGTCAGTTGTTGTTGTTGTTCACTACTGTATGTTACTGTTGTTTCTTTAAAAATACATTGTTCTTGCCACGAAAATTGCCATAGATGCTGGTATGGCAGTAAAAACACACAAACAAACAAAGATAAAGTCACTTTCTTAAAGATTAAACCTCACTTTCTCCCCCTGTAGAGTGAGCCGGTGGGTAACAGCGTTCGCATGTTACGGAGGCCTCAGCGCAGGCCTCAGCAGAGGAGACACACATATCAGACCCGCTCGACTCGAGATAGGAGACGCAGTACAAGCGTGCTCTCATACACCCGAAATGAGGAAAGTGCGAGAGAGTCTGACAGTGAAGCAGAGGTAAGGCAGCAGTTTGTGTTCGGCCTCAAGCTTTGCTCAACTTTTATAGGCCATCAGGATAAACATATAGTTCATTTTCTTTTTCAGCACTAGTTTTGAAACGCTTAATTAAATATGCAACATTTTTTGTATGTGTGCACCTAGCAGGAAGAGGACCAGAATGAGAACAGTGACGGGTCATCTGATGGTGAAGCTCAATGGGAGAATGACAGTAGCTCCAGGTTCAGTCTCTAATAAGTCACACATTTTCCACAACGTAAACCAATATCAGTAATGCAAATGAAGCCTTGTGAAGTTGGTCTAGAACTGGCTTAGGTTTAATTTAAGCTTTTATTTTTAACTGCATCTGGAATTAGACAAAGTCTAACAACATGAATTTTATTTAGGGATTCACAATATATTAGCAGATATTAGAGATTTAATTTATTGGTATTATGCTTGCTCATTTTCTTTAGCTTAAAAGTTACTTCTTAAAAACAAAATGTAATACACTGAATACAATTAACAACTCTCAAATTGAACATTTAGACAAAATAGTAACATTTTGTTGTGCCCTTTCCTGTTTAAATGTGTTCACAGTGACTCTTCCAGTGAGTATTCCGATTGGACGGCAGATGCGGGAATCAACCTTCAGCCCCCCAAGCGAACAACCAGAAGGCCAGCCCCTGTTGTTGGGAGCAGTAGCTCTGAGGAAGAGGAAGGGACAGGGCAGGGAGAAGGGGAGGCTGAGAGGAGGAGTAAACGGACTGAAAAGAAAAAGAAACCGAAACAGACTAAACAGCGGGTGAGCGAGCATTCATCATTCATTCTCCCATTCATTCAGATTTATTTCTGTTAAGTAATGTGTGTGTGTGTGTGGGTGTGTATTTAGCCTGTGCCTGCTGGAGAATTAGATGAATGGTTGCCCCCCTCTTGGATCATGGAAACTATTCCAAGACGATCACCTTTCGTACCTCAAATGGGAGATGAGGTGAGTTCCTTCATTAAATATAGACACGCATACTAAATGACCAAAAGTTAGTTCAAGAATTTGCATTATGCATCCATCTCTCTGCAGTCATTTCTCTCTCTGTCCCTCTTGTAGTTGATATATTTCCGTCAGGGTCATCAAGCATATGTCCGAGCCGTGTGTCGTGCCAAAGCCTACAGCATCAACCCTCAGAAACAGCCCTGGAACCGCTTTGATCTCAGGGTAGGATGCTTAGTGTCTCATCACCATTCCCACTTGTTATTAGGCATAATCTGGTCTGCATCACTAATGGTTGACCCATTCTGCAGGTAGACTAACAGGAACATGTTTGTTTTTTGTGTGTTCTCTTAGGATCAGGAGTCTGTAAAGGTAGTGGGTATTAAATATGAAGTCGGGCCACCCACTCTGTGCTGCCTCAAACTGGCCTTCCTGGACCCCACCTCAGGGAAAATGACCAACGAATCCTTCAGCTTGAAGTATGCATGCTTCTGTTTGCAAAAACACAGACCAGCACCTTTTGTTAGATTTTTATTTATGAATAATTTTTTAACAATACATTTGCCAGTTTGTTAGGCTTGTAACATTACTGGTATTGGAATAGCTTAAGTAATCATAAATAATAAATACTGATTAATACATTTAATTTGAATGTTAGGATAATTCTTCATGAATATGAGTTTGTTCATTAAAGCTGTCTCTCTCTCTCTCTCTCTCTCTCTCTCTCTTTAGGTATCATGATATGCCTGATGTCATTGACTTTCTTGTGCTACAACAGATTTATAATGAGGCCAAAGCACGAAACTGGCAGCCTGGTGTGTTGGTGTTTTAAATTGTGGTGCATGCAAGTGTCACTGAATCTAGTGCACAAGCTTAGGGTTTGGATTTTAACAAACCTCTACCCAAAGTATTGAACTTCAATTTGTTTGTGTTAAGGCTATAAATGATGCCTCAAATCATGTGGTTTGTTGAAGAGAGGTGTGTCATTACTTTTCCCACTTCCTAGAGGTCGACCGATAGTGGATTTTACCGATAACAACAAATAAATATAAAAAAATATGAATTATATCTTGATCATTCATGTTAGTTCATAGTGCATTAACTAATGTTTAGAGAAACAACTTAAAAATGTAAAAATGTATTGATGTAAATGTTGAAATTAACAATGAACAATACTTTTATTTACCTTAATGTTACAAATGGACGATTATTGTAAAGTGTTACCATTTCATATAAATCCAAACAGTCATGCTTAAAGATGGCCATCTTTTAAATATCTACACAAAGGCCATAGCATTGAAATTAGACAGGTGTGTATATTGTATTTTTTTTACTCTGTTTTATTTGCTTCTGTTTTAGAACACTTGATTATCTAAACAAAATAACAAAATATGTATTATAGTGAACTCAAATCGGATGCATTTCTGATTTTCTGGTTTATATTTTTCTGTCCCTTGCACAACGATACAGTTTGCTTTCTCACATTGCTAGCTTTAAATATGCAACTTCGCTCAGTAATTCAAAACTCTTCCAATGCCACACACTGCTGTGTCGGGTCCCGCGGGATTGCAGACCTTTAACCTGAGCCATACAAAAATACCATAGAGATGTGAGTGGGTTCTTTTGATTTGAGCCAGTAAACAACCGGCCAGAACACGCTATTAATTACATTGCAACAAGCTATAAAACATGCAGAATGCCTTAGTGACTGCATAGCATAGGTTATTAAACTATTAATGCTGTTGTGGTAAAGACAAATGTGTGTAGGTTTATTATATGTAATGTTTTGGTGATCATAAATTATCTTGTAAGTTGGGAATAACAGCCGTGTATATGTGTTTGCAGGTCAGCGTTTCAGGAGCATCATTGATGATGCGTGGTGGTTTGGTTCGGTGGAGTGTCAGGAGCCGTTTCAGTCTGAATATCCAGACAGCCTGTTTCAGTGCTACATTGTCAGGTACATGGGTTTGATCACTGCTTTACCAAAGTATGGAGTTTGTCTGAATATTGCTGTAAATATCAATAATTGGTGTATGTTGTTTTGCAGGTGGGATAATGGAGAGAGAGAAAAGATGAGTCCATGGGATATAGAGCCCATACCTGAAGAAGGTACTGACACGCTTTACTCCACCCTTGAGCTCTGACAGTAAATCAGCATCACATTCTGGCATGTTTAATGGTGTGATCGACTATCCACAGCTCCAGTCCCAGAGGAGGTTGGGGACAGTGTCCCGGTCACAGAGGACGAGCTTCAGTCTTTACTGTACAGCCCACAGGAAGGAGAGTGGGGGATGCACACACAAGATGAGGAGTGTGAGAGAGTCATCACGGCCATAGATGAGCTTCTTACACTCGGTATCACAAGTGCACACAAACCATCCAAAGCTACTTTTCGGATTTATTGAAAATATTGAACTTTGATCAAAAATACAGTAAAACCTTAATATTGCGAAGTATTATTGCCATTTCAAATAATCGTTTTCATAATATAGTATGTTCCCTGCTCCGTTATACTCTTGTGTGTTTTACAGATGTGGCAAAGCCGTTCTCCTGCCCTGTAGATTTGAGGGAATATCCATTGTACTGCACTGTTGTGGCCTATCTCACTGACCTCAGCACCATCAGAACAAGATTAGTGCACCGTTTCTACAGGTATACTCAGTCCTTTAGATCATTGACCCCACAGCATCATCAGACAAGAATGATTGCCTGTTCCTTCAGCTACACACACATAGACAACTGCTGGAGTTCTCACGTCCCTCTTTTGTATGTGCAGGCGAATCTCAGCTCTTATGTGGGAGGTGCGTTACATCGAACACAATGCTCGAACATTTAACGAACCACAGAGCCCCATTGTCACGGCTGCAAAAACGGTCACCGACGTCCTGCTGCGTTTCATCAGGTCAGAGAAAACGCATTTACTTACACATTTTTATCACTATCCCTCTGGTTCACCCGCTCCATGTCCATGCCGAGCATTTTCATTTTTAATGTATGTGTGTCTATAGGGATCAAAGCTGTACAGATATTTTGGATCTGTACAATAAGATGAAGACCGAATTCAGCAGCACAGGAGAGGAAGAGGTGAGACTGGCAGTATGTGTGGGTACAGAGCTTAACAATAAGTATGGGCCACTGACCCAGGACCAGTGTGCCTAAGCTTTGAGAACGCTGTAGCCTGGTGTATATATTTTGGTATGAAGAAGATGAACTCTTCAGCGTCTCTGTTTGTTCTGTAGGAGACTGTGGATGTGGACTCGGACACTCCCGGCACCTCCACCGGTCAGAGGGTGAGACAATTGAAGCGCATGCATTGTTCAGTTAAGCTTAGGAATCTATTTATTATGAAAAGAGTTATAGTACCAGGTGTGTTTACTTCAACCCCTCTCACCATTTTCAGAGGTCAAGTAATGTGCCTCAGAAGCGTGGCGTGGTCCTAGATATAAACGCATGGCACAGACAATGCAAAGAGCTTCTGAGGAGAATGATGGCAAGCCCAGATTCAGAGCCATTCCGCCAGCCTGTTGACCTCTTCACCTATCAGGTAGCTCATTCGGCCACTCGTTCTATTATTCCTGTACTTCCTGTACTTTTTGTTCTCTACCTTTAACATGATGTCTGTCACTTCTTGTTTTCCATTTTGTCTATGCATCTCTCTTTCTCTCTCTGTATCAGGATTATCGTGATATTATAGACACTCCTATGGATTTGGGCACAGTCTCCGAGACCCTGATGGGTGGGAACTATGAGAATCCCATAGAGTTTGCCAAAGATGTGCGGCTTATCTTCAGTAATTCAAAGGCCTACACGCCCAACAAGAAGTCTCGAGTAAGACCAGCACCCTTTTTCTATCTCTCTCTGTCACACTTGTCACTTTTATAATAAAGCTATAAACACATTACAATGAATTAATGAATGAGGTGTATTTATTTTCTTACTACATGAACATTAAGAAAATAAATACACCTCATTAATGAATCTTTCAAACGTTTGGTAAGACCGTATTATTTAAAATAATTATTATTATTATTTCACATAAATGCTGTTCTTGTGAACTTATTTATCAAAGAATCCTGAAAAAATGTTTCAAAGTTTCCACAAAAATATTAAGCAGTGTTACTTGAGCACCAAATTAACATACCAAAATGATTTCTGAAGAATCACGTGACACTGAAGACTGGAGTAATGATGCTGAAAATTTAGCTAAATTACATTATAAAATATATTTAAACAATTACGAAAACAATTACTTTGAATTGTAATAATATTTCCCATTATAACTGTTTTATTTTAATAAAATATTTGCAGCCTTGGTGAGTATAAATCAAAAACATAAAAAAAACTACTGCTATACTATTAATGACCCTTAACTTTGAAGAGTAGTGTATATGGTTGATAGACTTTTTTTACTAATATTGTTGTGCTGTTAACAATACCTTTTTAATATCATAACTACAACAGTATATTGATGTCTTTTTTTTAATATGGATTTTCAGTCTTCATTAAGCTGCCATTACTGTGACTACTCTAAAATGAACACAACTGCAGATGATCCACAGTGTGACCCTGATATTATTTGTTGTTTAGATCTACAGTATGACCCTGAGTCTGTCAGCGTTCTTTGAGAATCAGATCATTCCCATAATCTCAGATTACAAATCTGCTGTTCAGAATCAGCGTAGGAGTCAACAGAGACTCAAGAGATTACAGAGTTCCCTTCCCAACAGGTAAAACATGTACACTGTGTCTAATCATGGTACAGAGTGCACACAGATTTTTCATTTCTTTTGTACCAGTTTCAAACTTGTGTGTTTCGGCAGCCCCAAAGGAAAACAGAAATCAGGAAAGAAAACCTCCCAAATGTCTGCAAAGTCCCGCTCACGGAAATCCTCTCAAGGTGTGTAAGAGAGTTGGAGATGTCATAATCACCAGTGGGAACAATATTGATAGAATAGGACTGGTAATGATCAAAATAATAGCTTATTTCGTTTGTATGCATTTTGTGTGCTGTTGAAGAAGAACTGGGATAAAGCTTAATTAAATTTATATTTTTAACCAGTTTATGAGGTGACAGGTTTGGGTTAGCAACACCACACTTCCCGTAATTCTCTGTGGGTGATTATTTTAGAAAGGAAGTGTCTGTAGATTTGACACCCCTTATAAAAACTGTTGACTGTTGTAGTCAGCTAGTGAGATACCACTTTAAATCACAATTTTTTTTTCTTCATGGGAGAGTTAAAGTGTTTGCTTCTTTCACCAGATTCGAGTGTTGCACAAGTTGATGAAGACAGTCAGCCTTCTTCTTCATCCTCATCCTCTTCCTCCTCATCTTCCTCGTCTTTTTCATCAGAGCATGCAGGAGCCAACAGAGTTACACGCAGCCGAGTTACACCAAGCAAATCGTCAGGTACAAAAGTTTGGGGTCAGTAAGATTTCTTTTTTTAAAAGAAATGAATTCTTTTATTCAGCAAAAATGAATTAAAGGGATAGTTCACCCAAAAATCTTTAGAACACAAATTAAGATATTTTTGATGAAATCCAAGAGATCTCTGACTCCTCCATAGATGTCAATTTAATTACCACTTTCAAGGCCCAGTAAGGTAGTAAAGACATTGTTAAAATTGTCCATGTGACTACAGTGGTTCAACCTTAATGTTATGAAGCGACGAGAATACTTTTGTGCACAAAAACAAAACGAAATAAACAACTTTATTAAACAGCATTTCTCTTCCCTGTCGGTTTCCTACACTGTTTATTACATTGATAGACAGTGCAGAGCTTCTGTTTTGTATGGAAAAAATGTCTCCGTTTCCACAAAAATATTAGACCGCACCAAATTGGCATATTAGAATGATTTCTGAAGGATCATGCGACACTGAAGACTGGAGTAATGGCTGCTGAAAATTCAGTTTTGCATAATGAATAAATTACATTTTAAAACATTAGAATAGAAAACTTATTTCAAATTGTAATTATATTTCACAATATTATTGTTTTTACTGCATTTGATCAAATAAATGCGGCCTTGGTGTGCATAAGAGTGTATAATGTATATTGAAAAGAATTTTTTACCTCCAAGTTGACTCTGATATTGTGTCCTCTGTGCATCTATAGGTGGCAGTGACTGCCTGTCGAATGGAGGTCGGAGATCACGTAGGAGAGGAGCTGCATTAACGGAAGAGGGAGAGGTCTCTGAATGTGAGAGTACCAGCTCTTCATCATCCTCAACATCCGCTTCTGCATCGTCCTCTTCCGGAACCTCATCATCTTCGTCCGAGAGCGATGACAGCGGCACTGAGGTGGGCGGCTTTGGCGATGGCGGCGATCATGACTACAGCAAAGCCCCGCAACATAAACAGAAAGGCAAAGCGGCAGCAGTCTCTGTCGATAACGCAAAGCGAAAGCGGAAAGGAGAAGAGCAAACGACAGAACCTGAGAAACGAGCACGGCGGGAGGACGAGAAAGAAGAGGAGGAGGAGCCTGAAGAAGAAGAAGAAGAACCAGATGAAGAGGAGGAACCTGAGGAGGAGGAAGAGGAGCTGGATGAGGAAGAGGAGGAGTCTGATGAGGAAGACCTCACTTCATCATCAAAAACTGGAAGTCAGAGGTCAAATCAAAGGACTCAAAAAACAGGGCGGGTTAATACTCGTAACCAGGGACGAAGGACTGTTCTATACAACGATGACTCTGAAGAGGAGGGGCTAACGACAGACCCACTGAATCTAGGAATGTCACGTTCTGGACGGGTCCGTCGCATGACTGAACGTGCGAGGGTTAGCCATCTTATGGGCTGGACACATTGACATTTTTATGATCCTTACACAGACTCACTACAGCGATACTGCAGGGATTTTGTTTTTAGTACTGTCTTTTTGTGACTTGTTTGTTTTTTTACTATTGTTGTCTCCGAGACTTGATGTTCATGACTCTTCCTGGACTGTGGTGCTTTCTCTTCTCTGGTTTTCATGAAAACTACCTTGCCATCAACTAATCCGCCACCTCTGCCTTATTCTGGTCCAGAGCGGTAAAGAGTCAACTCTCCTTCCTTCCTTCCTTTCTCCTGTATGACTTTGATTCCCATCTTTGTTCTTTTGGTTTTCAGTTTCTTTCACTCCAAGAAATGTATTCTGTCAGAAAGATGGTGCTGCTCTCCTCTCAATTTCTCCATCTTGCATTTTTTTTTTTTTTTTTTTTAATGCTTTTTTTTTACACAGGGGGTCATTGAGAACACTTAAGTTTACCATATAATTCAGCTGACTTGACTTTACTATTAAATCAGGTTATGCATTTACCTCTGTTCAATAATATAATACATTTTTGTCCTATGATTTAGTGCAGGTGCAAACTATGAGATGCATTAACTACTTCCAGATAACTTGCGTTACTCCTCATCCATTAGAGTACAGACACGAGGAGGAGAAAATGCACTTCTCCCTTCTCCTCTTGTTCAAATACACAAAAACACTTCAGACTGTTTTTACAGAATATATTTATATTTTTCCACTCTTGTATGATACACTTTGATTCATTTTTGTCTTACAGTAAGGAGAACATTAGTATTGATGATGTTTGCACATTTTATGTTGAGTATATGTGGCAGCTGATTGGTGGAAATGAGGTGATGTCTGAATCCTGGACTGGTTCAAATATAATGTCCATTGAAGCCGGTGCCCTCAAGCTATCCGAGGAGCATCAGAATGGTTATTTTCTTTTTTTTCCCTCTGTGCCATTATCATTGAAAAATGAGAAGAATATTATGGACCAGGAAGACAACAAGAATCCCTCTCTGAAAATCATGTAATATGATCATTTAATCAATGTTAATGTGTTTCGGTGGTGTATTTTCAAGATTCTGAGTACAAAGCATTGTAAATCGAAGAGATTATAAGTTGAATCTGAGTTTGGTTTGTGGCGTTCAAAGGGTGTATACAAAAATGTGATTTTTAACACACTGGTACATATCTCTTTCTCTGGTTTGCTCTTCTCTTTTCTTATCTTCTGTTTATCCCTCTTTCTCACTTTTGTTTTTGCTGTCTTTGTTGCACTGGTATGGAAAACACCCTCTCCAATCCAGTCCCTAAACTGCTTTTCCTCACCTGTTTGAAAGACTTTTCCCAGCCAATCAGAATACAGCATTAACATCCTCAGGCTCTGTGCTTAGAAAGGAGTTGACCAGACTTGAATTTATTTTATCTATTCATTTCCTTTCCATCTTGTCTTGTCCAGGGTTTTTTTTTTTTTTTTTTTGTATCAGGGATCTGTTGTCATGGGCGACAGACAAAGCCTGGATCTGTTCAATGACACTGATGGTGAAGATGGTCATGATTTTTAGATGTTATAAGCCTATGTCTGTTTATTTCTTTTCTACACATTTTGGATTTTTTTTTATAATAAAGGTGTAAAACTGTGATTAGGCTCTACTATCTGATCTATTTGCTTCTCAATTCATTTTAAAGTGTGCTTTATTGGCATGACAATTGTACAATGTATTGCCAAAGCATTTCTGATTTTTACAGTGAATCAACATACATGTGCATATACATTAAGAAAAAGAAAAAAGTAAGAACTATCAACTTTTTAGAATTCTATGAACAATTTAGAAGTGTGTGTGTGTGTGTGTGTGTGTGTGTGTGTGTGTGTGTGTGTGTGCGCGCGAGCGCGTCACTCCCTCTTTTTGTGACAGGCATCAATGTATCTAGCTGCTAGTAGGATACAAATTCCTTTTTCATTTAATAAATGTTGAAGTGTTTTATCGTTTAATTTTATGAAGTTAGGGCAAATTTTGTATAAAATGTCTTTCTATTTTCTCCATAGTTGGGCAGTAGCTGTTGGGCAAGTGTTGCTCTGTCTCTACTTCTGCATGGTTGCAGTATAGGCAGATGGGGCTCTTTCTGGGCACTGTTCTGTCTGTATCTGACAGTTTCTATAGTCAGAGTGATTGCTCAGTCTGTACAGTTACTCAGATAATCTATCTGTCTGTCTATCATGTATCTATCTGTATGTACACATACACACATTTTTTTATATATATATATATATATATATATATATATATATATATATATATATATATATATATATATATATATATTATGTGTGTGTGTGTGTGTGTGTGTGTGTGTGTGTGTGTGTGTGTGTGTGTGTGTGTGTGTGTGTGTGTGTGTGTGTGTGTGTGTGTGTGTGTATGTGTATATTTATGTGTATATATTTATATATCGTTCGCTGTTTTGACAGAGTTGTGACATCATCGCGTTTGCTGACCTGAGCGCATGACTGTGACATCACTCCAGTTGTTTGGAGAAGCCGGAAGTGAATACAGGGAAATTACCACAAACAGAGCGGGGACAGTTACTGATTCACACGAAGAGCTTGGGGAAAAACTAGACTGAAAACTATCCCCATCAAATCGTCACACTTCCTCGAGTAGAACCAGGAGCATAACCGGATTTTTATGTCGGCCATGGAGAGTATCCTTGCGGACCGGAGGGGTCGGGCCCGGTCCTGATTCACTTTAACTTTACTGTCGCTGGGATCGTAAACACTTCACTGAGAGTTATTTATGAGTTGAACTCGGTCGTGGCAACATTTTGTTGTATACTAATAGGTCGGGTCACATTTTAGCCGTTAAATCTAATCGCACTTTCGAGATTTCTTTTCGCGTCACTGGAGGTAATTGATTTAGAGAGTGAATTTCGGGTTCTAATGTAGAAAACGATTTAAAGCGGTACGCTAAACGAGTTTGCGAACTCATCATACTGTTTATATTTTTGTTCAATTATGAAGTTTGAAGTTCGTATTTTGATAATTTTGTGCTCTAAAACATGATCAAATCGGCCAGGTACGACTGTGACGTAGAATTACGTAATGACGCCACCTATGTGTTATTTAGTTAAACTCTGAATCCAGCCTGTCAGACTAGTTTGACAAGTTTCGAGACGGTGTAGGTCTACATTGTTCATATTGTAGTCGTCATTGTTACGTTGTTTAGGCTTGTATTGGACATATTTTATAGGTATCAGATCATCAACTAACAAACGTGATTACTTTAAAATCTTTTCCTTGACTTTTGACTTCAGAGCATTTGTTTAACCTCAAGTTTGCAGCCAAAGAACTTCAGCGGAGCTCCAAAAAATGCGACAAGGAAGAGAAGGCAGAGAAGCTCAAAGTCAAGAAGGTAAACGAAGACAAAACACAAACATCTACTAAATGGCATTAGAGAATCCATCAGTTCATAGGAAGTAACCTTGACCTGTGCAATAGCATCTTCACCCAACAGCTTCACACAGAATTCTGAGCTATTTTATGAATCTTACGTGTTTCTATCAGGATATTTTCTATCTGCATAGTAAAAAGTACTGAGAAATTAGACTTAAGTGAAATAATATATACAAATTGTCAAACAATATACTAATCTATATGTCAAAATATCTAGCCAAAAACATACTTGAGTATGTTTGTATCAGTATGTTGAGTAACCGCATTTAATTACTTCAATATTTAAAAGTAAATGTTCCATAATTATAGCATATAATTAAATCACAGATGCGTCAGATGAAGCTCACTGCTTGCTTTGGTTACTTAGGCGATCCAGAAGGGCAATATGGAGGTTGCACGGATACATGCAGAAAACGCTATCCGCCAGAAGAACCAATCAGTGAACTTCCTTAGAATGAGCGCAAGAGTGGATGCGGTGGCTGCACGAGTACAGACGGCTGTCACCATGAACCAGGTAGACAAATGGTTTTCTCCCTTTAAACCAGATATACTCAATTGTATATCCAACAGATTTAATAGTTTACTTTTGACTTTTATTCTCCAGGTCACCAAGTCTATGGCTGGGGTTGTGAAGGGCATGGATGCGACCCTGAAGAGCATGAACCTTGAAAAGGTGAGAGAAAAGTGGCTTTCGCACCGAATAGTTCTAGGTACTCAGTTCTAGGAACTAGCCACTAGAATAGTTCC
Organism: Chanodichthys erythropterus; assembly: GCF_024489055.1. Lineage (NCBI taxonomy): Eukaryota > Metazoa > Chordata > Actinopteri > Cypriniformes > Xenocyprididae > Chanodichthys > Chanodichthys erythropterus. Next base: position 35,015,133 of record NC_090233.1, on the reverse strand, counting down.
CCCGAGAACTAATTTCTCCCCCGGCCATGTTCCTGGTTGTATTCGCACCGGGAATAGGAACTCTGAAGCAGCCGACAATGGCGATCTTTAAGCGCGGCATTTACAAACACTAAAAACCGGTGGATGGAGGATGCTGTGGTTGGAGCTTTGTTTGTTGTGGTGTGTTGTGGGTTTCGTGATAATGGAGATGGAATGTAAACGCATAATTTACGTGACTGAAAGAGCAAAAAGTTTTGTGCAAATCCAGCATTGATTGACCCTCGTTTGTGAAGCAGTCCGGCTTAAAATGACGGCATGTTAACAACACTCTACTACAACAACTCTTCTCTAAAGCTGCCCAACATGGCCTCACCCCCTTTGTTGCCTGTTCCTGGGGAAGGGTTTATGTAAATTTTGGGGTTTGTGATGTCACCAACCTGGGAAGAAGCTGCTTGTAGTCCCCACCAGCCATTTGTTGTTGTCCTTAAAAAGCGGTTTCTGTAAAAGAAAATATCTTCCTTTGCATTGAACTTTGAGCATCATAACTTTGCAGATGTTGTTTATGCTCAAACAGCAACATTACACACTAACTAAAGTTAGTGAAATCATAATCAAGGACCCCTTTAATAAGTATAGCAACTAATAATATTACATGTTTTTTTCTTGGAAATGCATATTTGACTGTAAAGCACTGAGCTTGAGTAGAGATGCAGATAAAAATTAATATTAACGACGGTAACGTGAAAAATTTTCTATAAAAATTAGTTGTTGTTTTTTTTATTCTTGGTCATCACATTAAAAATAACATTTAAATTGGATAATAATTATAGATTTTAAGTGCTGGAAAATGTGTGAAGCACTTGAAAGTCCTTGAAAAGTGCTTGAATTTCACTCTCAAAAGGTTGTATGAACTCTGATATTAAGAATGTAAAAACATTCAACTATTTCTGCCACAAAACCATGATTATAGTTAGCTTTACAGTTAGCTACATTAAATCCATGGTGAATGTTGGTGATTTATGGACTGAAAAGCTTTCTATAACTTGTTCATTCATGGCACAATATTTCTCCTGGTTTCCACCGGAGTACTGTTTGATCTGATATCCGTGGTTTAACAGAGAATTCTGCGCTGAGTTTGAATGCTTCTCTCTAGATCTCGCAGCAATTCAAATGGCAAATTCAAATGCTTTCTCACTTGATCTCCTAACGCTGGTCCGAGCTGATAAACTGTACTCGCTGTGCAGCTCAAACCAGAAGCGCGGTTGTGTTCTGATTTCTTTACGTTTGCCATTTGATGTTTTTTATATGCAACAGAAATGGCAGCTCTTGCCAGATGGGCAACATGGTTGTCACACCAGTGCAACCTCAGTCTGGAGCCCTGACCTGTAGTGCACTGATTTGTCTTTATTTTATTGCCTCTGTATTTATTCTCTGTGTTTTGATTGGTCAGATTTCAGGTCTGATGGATAAATTTGAGCGTCAATTTGAAACTCTGGACGTACAGACGGCTCAAATGGAAGACACAATGAGCAGTACCACAACACTGACCACACCACAGGTCATACATGCACTCGCACTACAATGACTGTAACCCATATATACACTAACATAGTAGTTGTTTTGCCTTTACTGACACTGTGGTGTGTTTTAGGGTCAAGTCGATACTCTGATGATGGAAATGGCGGATGAGGCTGGGTAAGAACATTTTAAATGCTGAAATTCATTATTTTTTATTAATGAGGAAATACTCTACCATAATATACACTCTACTGTTCAAAATTTTGGGGGTGGTACAATATATATTTTTTATATATAGTCTCTTATGCTCACCAAGGCTGCATTTATTTGATTAAAGTGCAGTAATGTGAAATATTATAATTTAAAATAACTGTTTTCTATTTGAATTTATTTTAAATTGTAATGTATTCCTGTGATGGCAAAGCTGAATTTTCAGCATCATTACTTTTCAGCATCATTACTTCTACATAGTCTTCAGTGTCAAACGGTTCTTTCAGAAATCATTTTAATATGTTGATTTGCTGCTCTGGAAACATTTCTTGTTATCAATGTTGAAAATGGATATGTTGCTTTATACTTTTGTGGAAACAAACATATATTTATTCAGGATTATTTGATGAACAAAATGGAAAAGAACAGCAGTTATTTAAAATATAAATCTTTTGTACCATGATAAATGTCTTTACTGTCACTTATGATCAATTCAATGCATTCTAGCTGAATAAAAGTATTAATTTCTTAAAGTTTCTTAAAAAAATTTCTTAAAATTCTTAAAAAAACTTGTTAACAGTATTATATTTAAATAAATATATTTATTATTATTATTATATTTAATATTTAATTATTATTATTATTATTATTATATTATATTTTATTATTATAATTATTATTGTTTCTAGTACTATATATCTTATATAGATCATATATCTATGATTTAATAACCATTATTAAATGACCATTAAACAACCCTTATTGATATCTAGACCATAAAGGGTATATTTGATAACTCCTGTCAGTAAAGACAATTTACAACAAAAATTAAAACTGTCTGTAAAGTTTAAAATCTTGTTAAAAACAAGATTAAAACAAACAGTGTCTGTTCTTGTGTCTTTAGGCTGGACCTCAATATGGAGCTTCCTCAAGGTCAGACAGGATCAGTGGGAACCAGCGTAGCATCTGCAGAACAGGTATATAATACATACCCATAAATACAGACAACATACTAACAAACCTATGAAATATATGTGCTATAATGATTTTATCTTTCTCACCATAGGACGAACTCTCTCAGAGACTGGCCAAACTCAGAGACCAGGTTTAAGGAAGAATCGGGTGTGTGTAAGAGAGAGATTATGTATGTATGTGCGAGTATATGAGAAACATATCCCCCGTTTACTGACCCCAGGAAATATTGGCCTCATTGTTTATTTGTTTAGTTCTTTTTATGCAGTTGAGGGGTGTGTGCAGATGTGTGAGGGTGTGCAGCTTTCCATATCCACTATAACATGCCGAAACCAAACTGTAATGACACGCTGGAAACACAAAAATTAGAAACGCTGTATGGTAACGCTGCTGCCTCAGTCCATAATAATTGGTTTAAAGCTTATAATATTGTGTGTAACATTTCTTTGTAACATTACTCATTTTATTTAAGTTCATGTTTTAAATATCTGCTTGTCTCTCAAATACATTTTATGCCAATGTAGCTACATTAACCTACATCAGAGTTGGTATCAGACAGCTGTTGGGTAAAAATTGTGACTTCTTTTTTTTTCTTTCTTGCTACACACATTTTGGCCTCTGCTTCAATGGATACTGTGGGAATTTGTATCTTAAAATGCATGTGATCAAGATGATGATTTGAATAAAATCGTTTCATTTCTTCCAAGGCAGTAAAATCCCCAGTTTATCAGCCCTAGGTCTTTAGAGTTTCTGTAATCTTTTTCTATTTTGCATTATCCAAAATGTAAAAAAAAATAAATAAATAAACTGCCTTTTGCTCAGATAAGAATATATATATATGTTTGTTTGTGTGTATATATAAATAAACATTTTGCAAATTTCTGTGAATTGACTGTAAATAATTTATTCGCAAAATTTTTTTTTTTTATTTTTTTCTACAGAGAATCAGCATCTGTTGACATTGATTGTTTTCAGACTTGGTACAATGACTGTGATTGGGTTACAACAAGCTAGGGTTTTGATTGGTCCACTGGGCTCAAAAGATAGAAGAGTGATAGGTTTTGATTGGTCCTTTGGGTTCAGAGTTAGCAGGGCTGAAAAGCTGTTACTGGTGGACTCATGAGTCCAAGGAGAAATGTGCTGCTCAGAAACCAATTTATAGATTCATATAGTTTCCCATTGGAGTCTTACCTGATATTCTTTTATTCTGGTAGATGACAGATTGGAGTATTTTTTTGTGTGCAAAAGAAGAGAGACACATGTGCCTTAAATGTTCTTCCCTCAAAAACAAAATCTTATCACATGCTTTTATTAATTAAGAGATAAAGAAATATTTGTACTTCTATAATCTCATTTGTGACATTCCAGGAACATTTAAGAAATGGACGACTAGAAGGTGAAGGTATGTATTTACATACATACAATGGTGGTCAGAATATATGATCAAAGATAACATAGATAATATATGATCTTTTGATCTTTAATTCGTAAAATTAGCAAAAATCTATCCTTTCATTGAAGGAAAAGAATTGAAAGTGGGGGGATCACATTATGAAATAAATGTTTTTCTCAAAAAAACACGTTGGCCACAATTATTGGCACCCTTTTATTCAATATTATACAACCTCCTTTTGCCAAGATAACAGCTCTGAGTCTTCACCTATAATGCCTGAAGAGTTTGGAGAACACCTGACCAGAGATCGTTCCTTCATGCAGAATCTCTCTCGATCCTTCAGATTCCCAGCTCCATGTTGGTGCTTCTTCTCTTCAGTTCACTCCACTAATTTTCTTTACGGTTCAGGTCAGGGGACTGGGACGGCCATGGGAGAAGCTTCATTTTGTGTTCAGTGACACATTTTTGTGTTGGTTTTGATGTTTGTTTTGGATCATTGTCCTGATGGAAGATCCAACCACGATTTTTTATCTGTTGGTATTTGATAGAATCCATGATACCATGTATCTGAACAAGATGTCCAGGACCTTTAGCAGAAAAATAGGCTCACAACATTAAAGATCCAGCAGTATATTTAACCGTGGGAATGGGGTATTTTTTATACCCGTTTGCACCAAACCCATCTGGTGGGTTTGCTGCCAAAAAGCAGCAATGGACTTAGTTTCATCTGACCATAGAAGCCGGTCCCGTTTGAAGTTCTAGTCGTGTCTGACAACTGAATATGCTGGAGATTGTTTCTGGAGCAGAGGATTTTTCTTGAAACCCTCCCGAACATCTTGTGGGGATGTAGGTGCTGTTTGATCTTTTTTTTTAGGCTTTCTGAGACTCAAGACTCAACTAATCTCTGCAATTCTCCAGCTGTGATCCTTGGAGAGTCTTTGACCACTCAAACTTTCCTCCTCACCGCACATTAGGACGATTTAGACACACGTCCTCTTCCAGGCAGATTTGTGACATCTTTAGTTGATGAGAACTTCTCAATTATTGCCCTGATAGTGGAAATGGGGATTTTCAATGCTTCGGTATTTTCTTACAACCACTTTCTGTTTTGTGAAGCTCAACAATCTTTTGCTGCACATCAGAACTATATTCTTTGGTTTTTTTCTCATTTCTCATGTTTATACTCCCGTGGAACAGGAAGTCATGGCTGGACAATTTCATGCTCCTAGTCACCCTGGTGTGCTAAAAAATTTAAATATGAATGGGAATATACTTTGGAGATATTTTACTCATAAGAAATTCTAGGGGTGCCAATAATTGTGGCCAATGTGTTTTGGATAAAAAAAAAATATTTCATAATGTGATTTTCCCCCCACTTTCAATTCTTTTCCTTCAAAGAAAGGTTAGATTTTTGTTAATTTATTGAATTAAAGATCAAAAGGATAAACATTGCAGATTTATTTTTACAGTCATCTTTGTTCATATTCACCAAAGGTGCCAATAATTCTGACCACCACTGTACATACATACAGTCAAATCAAAAATTATTCAGACATTTCTGATATTTTTACCAGTGGGTGCAGGACACTGTAGTTCATTTATGTAAGTGAGGATAGCAAAATAAAGTAAACTGTGACATATTATACCCCAAAATACTTCATACAGTGGACTACCAGTAAAATTGATAAAAAATTTGGAACCAAAAATTATTCAAACATTTTGACCTGACCATGTTTTGCTTAAGTTTTATCTGACATAAATAAGATACTTTTTTTCTGACACAGTGTAACTCTGAGATCTTGTCATATTTTACTACCATTTTTTAAACTATAGTGAATAAACTGTATTAATGAATGAAATGTTCAAGGTGTCTGAATGCATTTTGGTTTGACTGTACATAACTGAAGACTTTAGATGCAGATTTCTTTTAAATGGGCATTTTTGTTTTGAATTTTACTCTTATCAGTGACATTTTTGAAAAGAAGACATTTCAATAACTGACTATAAACCTTTTCATTGCCATTAAAGTGCAATTACTGAACCTAAACATAGGAGCCTGATGTAATGCTCATTGAAAAAAAGACAGAGTTTTTTGCAATTTGAAATATTCATATATATACATTTGCACTGTTCAAAGGTTTGGGGTCAGAAGAAAATGTCACTAATTTATGTGACCAGCTCTCATTTTTCTCCTCCCATTCCCTCCTGTCCTGCCCCTACATACCCCGCCTTTCTATCTCTTCTCTCTGCCTCTTTTGCTGGAGTGTCTTCTACTCTAGAGATGAGAAAGAGAGATGGACTGACTGATCATGGTATTATTCCATTTACACAAAGCACAGAAAGAGAACTGTATGTTTCTAGACTAGCATGAAGATCAGAAACGCACTTTGTGTATTTCTTGTTGAGCATAAGGATGTAATATGGACCAATGTTCCAGAATTTTTGGGGATCCTAAAGAGGAGCAGCTGAAGGTGAGTCAGGGAATTTGTCTCACAACATGCTAGAAGGTTCATACATACATGTCTCGCACATGTTTATAAGTCAAATAGTCTATTATATACAGATTTAATGACTATGAGGTATAACTGTTGGTTTCTTTAATATTATTTTGAATGATTTATGATATTATTAAATATATTTTTGTTATTGTATTTATAAAATGTTGAATCATAATATTAATTTTCTATAACATTTTGCTATTCTTAGTTTTGTTTTGTTTTTTCCTGTTTAGCTTCACTGACACTATAGTTTTTAAAATACTTTTCAAACAAATACTTAATTTGTCAAGCCTACTTCAAAAGTGTTTCAGTTACAGGGAGAAGATTAGAAGATTACATAACTCCATCATTGTTGTGTGTGTGTGTGTGTGGTTCAGGTAAACCCACACAAAGACATCTGAAATGTTTTTTGTTTTTTTTTGGTCCCCTTGAAGAAACAGCTTAAAAAACATACAAGTGATGTTTTTAGGTGTAGGGGTAGTGGATATAATATACAGTGTTTGTACAGTATAAAAAATCATTATGTCTATGGAATATCCCCATAAAACATGAAAACCCAATGTGTGTGTGTGTGTGTGTGTCAGAAGAATGGTTGTTAGCAACCATGATTTCTCATGAGACATTAGCTCTGTGTGTTTGTCCTCTGGGAAGACAGTTGTGTGTCACTCTGTGTTCTGTGTTTCTTTAATGATGAGCCAATTACCAAAAACATTGTTAACATTCATCTAGACACGGCACCATCCTTATGTCTGTTCAACCATCCATCCATCAGTCAGTCCTTAAAGCCGTTATCTTATTAACCATGAGATCATCCTTCAGTTTGGTTCTTGGGCAGTAGTTATTAAATCTCTCCCTGTTCCATCTATATCTTACGGTAATCTGAGGTGATTGTCATAGTGACCACACTCCCAGGCGAGAAGTGTTTGCTGGTAACTCCCCTGACCTGCTGTCCCTCTGCACTTCATCCACAATGTCATGCGCTCCTTAGAAGTTTGAAGGGCCAAGTTGTACTGAAAACTGCCTAGCATCAATGGAATGTAATGGAGTGAGGATGTTTGGGGAAAAACTGTCCAAAATTGTCATTTAAAAAATTGCTAATACTGAAAAAAACTCCCTTTTGGGGACATTCATTAAAATAATTATATTAAAAGTTTTATAAATATTGTTTGTATTTTTTTGCAGTGTCTTGTTTAAGGATTAGCATATTTCCCAACTAACAGGGAAGGTTCTCAGAACTTTGGCTAACATTCTGGCAAGGTTCTCTCAAAGTTATGAACAAATGTTCTTCCAGTAACGCTAATAGAATGTTTGTTCAAAGCTCTCTTTAATAACATTATCAAAACATTAGCACAAAAATGCTGTTTATACATCATTCATGGAAATTTTAGGAGGACATTATTTTGAAACATTAGCACGTCAAACCAGTGCCATAAACAGATCCGCACAGAAAAGTGCAGCGCAAAAGAAAACCAGTATCGTGAGCGCACGCTTGACTGAAACGCAGAATAAAATGAGCGTTGCAGATGATTTAGTAGGTTTGAGCATGAAAAATATGTGGCAAAGATAAAATAGGATTACAGCTGTCATTGATTTTTGTAATTGATTATATTTTTATTTTTGCACTACATTATTTTATTTTGCAATTTATTATTTTTGTTTGCAAAACTTATTTTTTTCTGCTCAATACTTTATTTTTCCTTTGCAATTCTTTATTTTTGTTTGCAAAACATTTTTTTATTGCTCAATTCTTTTTTTTTGTTTTGCAAAACTTTATTTTTGTGCAAAACTTTAAGGCATTAATTTGACTCCATAGTTTTAAAAAACTGGACGTTTTGAACGTTCTGAGAACATTTAGAAATAACGTTTTCACAGCTTGATATACAGTATATTACTTAATATATAATTACATATGGTATGTCCTCATTTAGATAGCTAAGTAATCGTGTGTTTGTGTGTACAGTATGACGGGCCGGTCGGCTGCTGAGGGATCTCCCTGCTCTCATCGTCTCTCTGTTCAAACTCAAGAGGATGAGCAGGACCGAGCAGAGAGTGTGCTCAGCAGGTCAGTGGTTCTGTTTGTGCGTGGTCAGTTTTCCATCTATGCAAGGACCAAATGTTCTTGTAATGATAGTAAAAACCAATTTGGACCTCTACCTTGTGGTCCTCAGAAGGGAAGTGTCATAAAAGGACGAAATCTTATTTTATTTTAAAAATAAAGTTTTTATTTTCCACTTCACTATCAATATTCTATCAACAACATGCTGTCATTTACATTTGAATTGACTCATATCTGTAACTAAGTATACAGGGCTGAAAGTACAGTAGGCCAACTGCAAATAAAAGTTTGAAATATGAAATCGTCACACTGTTCTGAAAGTAGGTCAATCATAACTCTTTGCATATGTAGGACAGCCGTTTGATAGAATTACGTAAAGACAGTATAATCCAATCTTGCCACAACCATGTAAAGCCACATGCTAACTTTATGTTAGCTTCATGTTAATTTATTGCTCACAGATTATTAACACATAAAAAGTTAATCCCCCTAAAAGTAGTCATGCAGTACCTTGAATTTTCATCATCATTACTCCAGTTTTCAGTGTCACATGCTCCTTAAAAAAATCATTCTAATATGCTGATTTGGTGCTCAAGAAACATTTCTTATTATTATCAATGTTGAAAACAGTTTATTTGCTAACCATGATACATTTTTTCAGGATTCTATGAATAGAAATCTCACTAACACAGCATTTATTTGAAATAGAATTCTTTGGTTTCACTTTTGATGAATTTAAAGCATCCTTGATGACTAAAAGTATTAATTTCTTTAAAAAAAAAAAAAAAAAATCGTACTGACCAAAACTTTTGAACGGTAGTTTAATTTTGCTATATTTTTCACATGAGCTTAAGTCTTAAAGTATTTAACATAAAATACTACTTTAACAGAATTCGATTGGAGTTAACCATGATGGTATAAAACCATGATAATGTGTCTGATCTCACATTTCCTGCTCATATGTTCTGTCCTCATCCTTTCGTTACTCTCTCAGGTCTCAGTCTGCCTGTGATGACACCTCATCTGAACTGCAGCGAGTAGCTGCTCTAGAGCCCCAGGATGCACCATCAAGAAACTCCTTTAGAGGAAGAGGAGCTCTGTCCAGGTCTAGGATCCATACAAATATGCACATATACATTCTCACATGTGCAAGTCTGGATAAATGCTTTCTCTTTTGCGTTGCCAGGTTGGTGAGTCTGGTAGTGATTCTGAGAGACTGGGCACACAGGAGTCTCATAGAGGAAGAGGAGAGACCCGATTCCTTCCTAGAGAGATTCCGGGGACCCGAAGTACGAGCCCCACCCAGTCGAATTGGCAACAACCAACCAGATGCCAATGGAAATACTAAGGGAAATACAAAGTAATGTTACAGATATGACACATCTTATTTACTTTTCTTTCAAACATGGAATGACAAATGGGCATGAAAAAATAAAACAATCCGCATACAGAAAGGATAGATATCTGATCATTTTCCACAGGAAACAATGGGAGACATTTATAGTTTCTCCATCTGATGATATTTACTACTACTGGCTCTTCTTCATCGCCGCTGCTGTGCTCTATAACTGGGTACTGCTTGTTGCCAGGTGTGACTTTTCATCTAGTCTTTCTCCTTTACAAATTCTTCATTATCCTTTGTTAATGTGCTGCTGATAAACACAGTCCCCTGTGTTGGCTGTTTGTTTCTGGCGTAACTAATTGTTACAATGTTGTAAGGCTCTTTCGTTATGCCTGTCACTCTTCCACAAACAAAACAGCCCTTTGAGACAACTGCTTGACTAACTGTACAAGGTGCATCTGCCAGTAATCTAAATATTATGGTTTTCATGTTCTTTCTCTTTCTGTCTTTGTCTATAGAGCATGTTTTGATCAACTTCAGACTGAGAATCCTATTGTCTGGCTGGTGTTTGACTATATGTGTGACTTTGTCTACATACTGGATTCATGTATGCGGCTAAGGACAGGTATAGACAAACACATACACTCAAAATTCCTGACTTATACCACATATTAAAGTTAACTATTCAAATAATTAAATTCATTAAGTGACTTCACACATTACAGAACTATTACATATTATCACAAAATCTTTTACTGTCTATGCATTTATGAAGTTATCAGTTTTTCTATTCAGGCAAAGTCATGTTAAAAATTTTGCATATAGTTGGGCTAGTTCATGTTCATTTAAAGTTGACATGAAATTAAAATTCATCTGTTTTCTAATTGCATGTTATACTGATCTTATTGTAAACATTTCATACATTTCTTTCTTTTTGTTCAACTTTTGACTTCATAATTTCTGGAGAAATGACGTGTTTCAGACTTCTCCAATCATTTTGTATGCTTAAACCCCATTCCTTTCTTACACATCCATTCAAAAACTGATGGATAGAGCCAAGTTCTCATCATTTATTGCACTCAGATGTACAACACAATATGGAAGATTGATCTGTCGCCACTTAAGTTTTATCATGACTTTAAAGGATTAGTTCACTTTCAAATGAAAATTAGCCCAAGCTTTACTCACCCTCAAGCCATCCTAGGTGTATATGACTTTCTTTTTTCTGATTAATGCAATCTGAGATATTTTAATAAATATCCTGATGCATCCAAACTTTATAATGGCAGTGAGCGATACCAATGAGTATAAGCTGAAGAAAGTGCTTCCATCAACATCCATCCATTATAAGCATATTTCACACAGCTCCGGACATTTAATAAAGTCCTTCTGAAGCAAAGCGATGCGTTTGTGTAAAATAAATATAAATATAATATATATATATATTATAATATATAATATAAATATAAATAAAATAATATCCATATTTAACAAGTGATGTAGTAAAATATCTAGCTTCTGCCAGACTGCCTTCCGTATTCAACTTACGAAGAAAGTGTAAACTGGCGTCGCATCAGTTAAGCTTTTCTGTAAGTTGAATACGGAAGGCGGTCTGGCAGAAGGTAGATATTTTACTTTATAACTTGTTAAATATGGATATTATTTTTTAAACGGACGCATTGCCTTGCTTCAGAAGGACTTTATTAACCCCCCTGGAGCTTTGTGAAGTACGCTTATGTTATGATGGATGGATGTGGATGGAGCCACTTTCTTCAGCTCATACATGTTGACATCACTCACTGCCATTATAAAGCTTGGATGCGTCAGGATATTTATTAATATATCTCCAGTTGTGTTCATCAGAAAGAAGAAAGTCATATACACGTAGGATGGCTTAAGGGTGAGTAAATCTTAGGGTAATTTTCATTTTAAAGTGAACTAATCCTTTAAGTACATTCCATTTTGTTTTTGCATTGTTCAGGTTGAGAAGGACATGACACAGACAATTTACACAATGGCAACACAAAAACACTATGGGTCATTCAGGATCTTGGAAGCAGAACAATGTACCGATTATTTGTGTAATTGAATGAATTCAAAAGCATTTTCTATGCTCTCCCAGGTTACCTGGAACAAGGACTTCTGGTGAAGGACCTAGCGAAACTCAGAGACAGCTACATTCATACATTTCAGTTCAAAATGGACGTTATCTCCATCCTCCCCACGGACCTGGCATACATCATCTTGGGCATCAACACACCACAGCTCCGCTTCAACCGCCTCCTGCGCTTCCCTCGTATGTTTGAGTTCTTTAATCGGACTGAAACGAGAACCAACTACCCAAACATCTTCCGCATCTGGAACTTGGTGCTCTACATTCTGGTTATTATCCACTGGAATGCCTGCATCTTCTATGCCATCTCTAAGTCGCTAGGTTTTGGGTCAGATCAGTGGGTTTATCCCAACATCTCATCTACAGAGGAAGGAGCTCTGAGACGGAGTTACGTATACTGCTTCTACTGGTCCACACTGACGCTGACCACCATCGGAGAGATGCCACCACCTGTACGGGACGAAGAATACGTGTTCGTAGTGTTTGATTTTCTTGTCGGAGTGCTAATTTTTGCCACCATCGTAGGTAATGTGGGTTCCATGATTTCCAATATGAACGCCACACGGGCAGAGTTTCAGGCACGGATTGATGCTATTAAACATTACATGCACTTCCGCAAAGTCAGTCGCCATCTTGAGACACGTGTCATCAAGTGGTTCGACTACCTGTGGACAAATCAGAAAGCGGTGGATGAGCAGGAAGTTTTAAAGAATCTTCCTGACAAGCTACGTGCAGAAATTGCCATCAATGTTCATTTGTCTACTCTGAAGAAAGTTCGCATCTTTCAAGACTGTGAGGCCGGGCTGTTAGTAGAGCTGGTTTTAAAACTGCGCCCTCAAGTGTACAGTCCTGGTGACTACATCTGCCGAAAAGGAGACATTGGAAAAGAGATGTATATCATTAAAGAGGGAAAATTAGCAGTTGTTGCCGATGATGGAGTGACACAGTTTGCATTGCTAACAGCTGGAGGTTGTTTTGGCGAGATCAGCATTCTTAACATTCAGGGTAGTAAAATGGGAAACCGTCGGACGGCTAACATTCGCAGCATCGGCTACTCTGACCTCTTCTGCCTTTCTAAGGATGACCTAATGGAGGCCGTAACCGAATACCCAGATGCTCAAAAGGTTCTGGAGGAGCGTGGAAGGGAGATTCTGAGAAAGCAGGGGCTTCTGGATGAAAGTGCTGCACAGGGAGGTTTGCTTGTCATGGATACAGACGAGAAGGTTGAACGTCTTGAAGGCTCACTGGATGTTCTACAAGCACGTTTTGCACGGTTGCTCGGGGAGTTCACAGCGACTCAAAGCAGACTGAAGCAAAGAATCACAGCGCTTGAGAGACAGCTGTGTCATACGGGCCTTGGGCTTGTTTCAGATCAAGAGATGGACTTTGAGAGTAATGCTAACACACCACGAGCTAATTCAACTGCATAGAAATGCGCATCCTCACCATGAAGATTGTGTGCCTCTGTTTCACATGCAGGATTATATTTCTAGTTGTACATAAATTCACAGTTACAGACATTTGCTTTTTCAAACACGTTCCAACAGCCTCCAGCTTTTAGACCTTTTTTTTCAAGTGTTGTCTTTAATGGAATTTTTTCAGAGAAGACAGCATATTTAATTTTCCCTAAATGAAACTGAAGCTGTGAGAGATAGATATATCGTCAGTGTTGTTATTAACAAAAAAAAAAAAAAGCTGAAATAAAATAAAATATAAATTCATCCATTCTCCAAACCCTGTGTTCATGTAGAATATATAATATAAATATTAGATTAAAAAAAAATAAATTTAAAATCAAATGAAAATGAGAAATGTTGCACTGGCAGCTAATTAAAATAAAATATGTTTAAGTTGATGTACTAAAATGACAAACTAAAACTGAAATGTACATTAATAAATAGAAACATTTTTCAAAAACTAATAATTAAACTAATAAATACTATATTAATATTTATTGTGTTTTTTTTCTCACAAGAATTTTTAAAATTATTATTATTTTTTTTTGTGGAAAATAGTACACCCATGACCATAACATTAGAACCTACTGATTTTTTTAAATTGTCGAAATCATTTATTGTCTCCATCGAAATGTTTCTAGTTATATAGAGACTTATTTTTATGAATAAAAATTGTACCGTACACCCCTCCCCAGCCTCGTTTTCATTTGTGAAAAATGTAATATGGTGTCCACTGTGAAAAGGTCCATACCCAGGACAAATGCTGCTAAGTAAAATGTGTGTTGATAAACTACTTGTAACATGTTGGGTTCATAATACTTCATTCGCTTTTCGCATCTAATATACAGAAAAATAACAGTATGTATATTCTGTATTACTGTGATCAGAATGTAGGGGAGAGTGGGGGCGGTTGCAACACTTTTTACAATTCCTTCAGTTTCTCAGCGACTGTTTGTATTAGAAAGACAAAAAATATTTATATTAAACCCATATATGTCACCTACCTGCCCATACTGTTGCAACATGTGTACATGTGATAATATGAAAGTAATTTGTACTTAAATGGACCCTGAAAAATGTTGCAACTGTCCCCATATATGGGGACAGTTGCAACAGTACCGAGGGGCAGTTGCAACAGTCATTTAGATGTAATAAAACTCATACTTACTGGGAAGATGGCGGGTGAAATCGGCGTTTGGTTAGTTTTTGCTTTTGGTCAAATATGAGTTTTATGCCGACACCTGTGAAACGAGTCGCTGCTGTTGGTTGTGCTAAAAGCTCGGCGGTGTGTTGAAGCACCGCGCGTGAAGAAGCGATGTCTGCTGAAGTCCTCAGGTAAGGCGCCAAATTGTATTTCTTTTCCACTACTAACGTTCAAACGTTGGTGTTTATTAATATTCCTGGACAGTAAATTTAAGCCCAGTCGCTGTTTGAATTAATTCCCTGCTCTTTAATCTCATTTGTATAAAATAATGTTACGTTTTGACTCGGCAGTTTTGGTCTATCAGCACCAGCCGAACAAAGAGTCGTTGCTCTACCGAGAAATATTTATAAACTCTATTTGAGTCTTACATATTCCTGTCAGACTGAAGCCTGAGATATGCTTCATTTTATAGAGATTCTCTGTGGTTGTGTGGTTTGGTTTTGTAGGTTTTTTTAAAGGACTATTCAGTGCTTTTATTGTATCATGAGGGATTACATGTGGAGGCAGTTGCCATGGAGATGAGCTGTGTCTTGTCTTTGCAGACCCAGGCCGGTGGCTGGTGGAGGAAGTAAGTTAGGTGAACTGATTGGGAAGCTCCACGAGTACCTGGCGGCCGCTACAGAGGACAAAAATGAACCTACTTTACCTGGACACTGGAATGGTAAGTACAGTAGGGAAGATAAATTAATCAACCAAAAATTAATGCGTTAATGGGGCTGTTATAGTTAAATTTCTGTAATGTCTTGTTGACAGGAACCACGGCCAAAGAATACCTGGAGCAGCAGGCTCATGCCCAGACTGCAGAGGAGGTAGAGTGCTGCAGGGTTGATGTGTTTTTGTAATCCAACCCTGAAGTTTGCATCACTCTGATTCCCACAACAAAAACCCAATAGGCATTTAGATTATTGCAGAAAATTAACTCTGTGACCAACAAATGTTTTATGAATTCTGAAGCTTATAAGACTTAGCCTATTAGGCTATAAACAAACTTTCTCCAGTCGCATGGCTTACCACCATTAAGCCTTGGACAACTTTTTCAATCTTCATTTAAAATCTTCAAGTTGGAAAGTTTGATTTGGAATAGTTTGCAAGAGCATGAGTATAAATACAACAATGCTGTAGAAGTGGACTATTAGTGAGTAGATGAAATTCCTGTTTGTCATGATGATGTTTAATGTCCCAGACAATCTCTAGTCTCATTTAGCCACTGGTTAGCAACCACCTTTTTCAAGACGTGTAAAAATGTAAAGAAATCACAAGTGGGTTATTAGTGATGTATTGTATGTAGTAGAAAATATCTTGAGCTTATATTAACCACATACCTTTTTTGAGGCATTTAACCAAAAACCCATTGACTTTGGGATTGATGGATCCGGAAGTTTACTAATGCTAACTTGTTTCTGGGTTTTAGGGGTTTTCAAAGTCAAAGACAGCGGGCCTCCCTTCGAACACAACATACACAATGTTTGCGTTTTAACTCCACGAAACAGGAAGTTGTTGTTGTAACTCAGGCATACAATTTCCAATCTGCTCCAAACTTCACATATTTGATAATAGTCCTGGCCTGAAGACATCTACATTGCAATATTCAGTTATAGTCAAAGTGCCACCTGTTGGCAGCAGGAAGTGTGGCACTTTGAAATGACTTTGCTATAATTCTCCTGTATTTACAAGGCTCGAAATTGCGACCATTTTAGTCACATATGCAACCTTAAAATATATTTGGGAGCATTTGTGCGAGTGCAAATAATTGTTGAGATGTGACCTGATTTCATTTCTCTACAAAACGTTTGCTAATTACTGCACAGTATGTGTCTGCTTTAAAATTAAATCATTCACATTTTAGATGCAATAGTGGCAATTTTTTTTTCCTGTTTCAGCAGCAAAAATAGTTCCAAACAAAGATCACAGCAGAACAATTGTGCATTTCATGACAACACAATCGTGTTTTCATTACTGAATAATTCAGCATTTTGATGAATCGGTTGAATCAAATTCAATGACCCCTTCATCAACAACCGCCTTGTTCTTAAATGAATCATCTGTTTGAATGAATCGTTTGAATGAATGACTCAATGACTCACTCCTAAAGACAGTCACCTGCCGCCACCTACTGGCGGTTTAGTTTCATGTTTAAAAGTATCCGTCTTTCCAACATTTCTTATTTGTATATAAAACATTTTTTTAAAACAATCTCAAAATGGTATTTAATTCCTTTGTAATTTTTCAGTGTAAATTATTTAATTTGACTGGTAACAGCCCTATAGTATCTTATTATTCTAATTAAATTTACTGATCAAATTTAAGAATTTAAAATGAAAGATGAAGCATACATTTAATAAGATTAGAGGAAAAATATGCAGATTTAAATGTAAAAGCTGAGTGAACACTTTTTGCTTCAGAATAAATTATATTTACAACACAAGAATCCTGTTTTTTCCAGACAAACAACATTTTTAGTCGGACAAGTGAGTGACAAGGCTTTTTAGTTGTGGTGCTCCTAAATTTTTGCTGGTGCTCCTAACTTTTTGAAGTTGGGAGCACCAGTGCTACCAAGTAAAAAAGTTAATTTCGAGCCCTGCTTTACTCACTTGCATGCATGTTGCCCACTGTTCACTGTTTTCCTAAGGCCAATGGGTGGTGGTGAGCCGGGTGCGAGGGCCCTTTCATCGCTTCTTGCAGCTTTAATTTTCCTTTTGTTTGGTTAAAGGTGCCCTAGAATCAAAAATTGAATTTACCTTGGCATAGTTGAATAACAAGAGTTCAGTACATGGAAAAGACTTACAGTGAGTCTCAAACTCCATTGTTTCCTCCTCCTTATATAAATCTCATTTGTTTAAAAGACCTCCGAAGAACAGGCGAATCTCAACATAAAAGACTGTTACGTAACAGTCGGGATCATTAATATGTATGCCCCCAATATTTGCATATGCCAGCCATGTTCAAGGCATTACACAAGGGCAGCCAGTATTAACGTCTGGATCAGTGCACAGCTGAATCATCAGACTAGGTAAGCAAGCAAGGACAATAGAGAAAAATGGCAGATGGAGCAATAACTGACATGATTCATGATAACATGATATTTTTAGTGATATTTGTAAATTGTCTTTCTAAATGTTTCGTTAGCATGTTGCTAATGTACTGTTAAATGTGGTTAAAGTTACCATCGTTTCTTACTGTATTCACGGAGACGAGCCGTTGCTATTTTCATTTTTAAACACTTGCAGTCTGTATAATGCACAAACACAACTTCATTCTTTATAAATCTCTCCAACAGTGTGTAATGTTAGCTTTAGCCCGTTAGCCACGGAGCACTATCAAACTCATTCAGAATCAAATGTAAACATCCAAATAAATACTATACTCACATGATCTGACGCATGCATGCAGTATGCATGATGAACATCTTGTAAAGATCTATTTGAGGGTTATATTAGCTGTGTGAACTTTGTAAATACACTGTATTATAGTCTAGAGCTCGGGGCAGAAAAGCGCGCGATTTAAAGGGGCCGCAGCCTGAATCGGTGCATAGTTAATGATGCCCCAAAATAGGCAGTTAAAAAAATTAATAAAAAAAATCTATGGGGTATTTTGAGCTGAAACGTCACAGACACATTCAGGGGACACCTTAGACTTATATTACATCTTGTAAAAACCTTTAACATTAACGTTAAGACCTTTTTAATAACTCATAAAAAAAGCACGTCCCACTCTTTCTTAATCATCCATGTTTCTTTGCTGCTCTATAGTGCTTATGCAGTCCTGTGCAGCACTGATATATTTACATAAATCTCTATTGATTGATATCGACATATCGCCCAGCTCTACTCTGTGCCTCCCCTGACATGCTTTTGAGCCCCACACTTTGAAAGCCCCTAGCATATATTAACAAGAACTCCCATTGTAATTTAATATGTCTGAAATCAATTTTTTTTCTCTCTCTATTTTTAAAAATTCTAGAGATTTGTTTGTTTAAAATGTTTTATGTCTGTTTTGTTTTTTTTTGTTTTTTTTCCAGCCCAGTGGACCCTCAGAAGTGGGAATGTTGTCGTCGGCTCGTTCAAGAAGGTTTGTCAATTAAGGATGAGCTTCATCTGGAGATCCTTTGTGCTCTGACTAGGTGAACTAATTTGTAAACTTTGACTTTTACAGGAAACCGATTGTTGTCACCAAACACAGCGGGATGAATGAGTCGGATGCTTCATCTGAGAGTGGAGCAGAGGATGTGATGTCTGTCCACTCCAGCGACCATGACACTAATTTCCTACCCAAAGGTGGCACTCCTATTCTCATATTCAGTTGGCTGATTCAGATGATCATGCCGGTGTGATGCATTTTACATTATGGTTTCTGTTATAGAATACATTAGGATATTACAAGTTGTCTTTGAACCCCATTGTTATCTGATACAGGAACAGTGTTTGTCCTGCCAGAGCCAGTCTCCAATGAAGCTCGTGATGATTTCCGTGGTCCAGAATTCCGCAGTAGACGTGTTTACAAGCAGCATAGAGATGGTGGTGACAGACGCAGAGGTAAGAAATGGGCATAAAGTTATCCTTTAGATAGGACTGGGCAATATATTTTGTGGCAACAGTTTTTAGGGTTGCAAAATTCCGTGAATTTTCAAAGCTGGAAACTTTCCATGGGAATTAAAGGGAATATATGGGAATTAACAGGTATTAATGGGAATAAACAGGGAATTTGCTAAATTACAGGTTAGCCTATGACAGGGTACTTAAATGTAGTTGAAAAGACCATCTTGCAGCATAATTCTGGTTAAAACAACCATATTTAATGCAATTTTAGTTGAATTTTTACCCTGACATTCACACAGCACACTACTTACTGCGGGGCTATTGAGGCCACACGCCCTGCATGCACTGTGCATTCTCCCAGTCCATAACATGCACATTTGTTAAAAAATACAGAAAAAAGCAGTAATATTGTGAAACATAACTACAATTTTTAAAATAATGGCTTTCTATTTTGATATACATGTAAATTATTTCTGTGATGCAAGGCTGAATTTTCAGCATCATTTCTCCAGTCTTCAGTGTCACATGATCCTTCAAAAATCATTCTAATATGCTAATTTGATACTCCGTTATCAATGTTGGAAACAGTTGTGCATAAAAATTTAAAGAACAGCATTTATTTAAAATGGATATCTTTTGTAACATATACACTACCGTTCAAAATTTGGGGTCAGTAATTTTTTTTTCTTTGTTTTTTCAAAGAAATTAATACTTTTAATTAGCAAGGATGTGTGGAATTTTTTAATAAAAGTGATATTAAAGTGATATTGTTAGAAAATATTTCTATTTTGAATAAATTCTATTCTTTTTAACTTTTTATTAATAAGTGAATCCTGAAACTAGTATTATAGGTTCCAAAAAATATTCAGCAGCACAACTGTTTCCAACAATGATAATAACGGAGTATCAAATCAGTATATTAGAATGATTTCTGAAGGATCACGTGACACTGAAATAAATGACACATAACAATTGTTGCAATAAAAATATATTTATTTTACATATTTACTAAATTAGAATTAATTGAATGCGAAAAATAAATAACTGTTATTTTATGGTATGACCAAAGAAAATGTTTATATTTGTTTTATTTGATACTTTTTACGTAAATATTATACATTTATATAAATTTCCCAAAATTTCCAATTAATTGCCATAAATTCCCATAAATTCCTGTTAAGTTTCCAAATTGGAATATTTCCAAAATTCCCCAGGTAAAGTTTCCGGAAATTTACTGGAAACTTTACGGCCCTTTGCAACCTTAACGGTTTTGCACTATCATGTATGTTGCGGTACATCAAAGCCCTGTTCACACCCTGTTCTTTGCTCCTATCATTTGTTGCTCACAAAATTTGCTGCTCGCTTGACACGCCTGCTTTAGTTTGTCATTTGCATCTTAGGTCTTATTTTTAATAACAAGGATAACATAAAATGTTTATCAGTGCTTAACTTTAAAGATTTTGTTACTGGCCCAGTTGTTGTTTTTGACCCATGTAACCTTGTATTGTAATACATAAGGTTTTGACAGTAAAATTTTAGATAAAATTTCCAATTTTGATACCACAGCAATAATTACTAGCCTAACTAATATACACTATATTGCCAAAAATGTTGGGATACCCCTCCAAATCATTGAATTCAGGCGTTCCAGTCACTTCCATGGCCACAGGTGTATAAAATCAAGCACCTAGGCATGCAGACTGCTTCTACAAACATTTGTGAAAGAATGGGTCTCTCAGTGAATTCAAGCATGGTACCGTGATAGGTTGCCACCTGTGCAACAAGTCCTTTCGTGAAATTTCCTCACCACTGTTAGTGGTATCATAACAAAGTGGAAGCAGTTGAGAACAACAGCAACTCAGCCACGAAGTGGTAGGCCATGTAAATCACAGAGCTGGGTCAGCGCATGCTGAGGCATACAGTGCGCAGAAGTTGCCAACTTTCTGCAGTCAATAGCTACAGATCTCCAAACTTCTTGTGGCCTTCAGATTAGCTCAAGAACAGCGTGTAGAGAGCTTAATGGAATGGGTTTCCATGGCTGAGCAGCTGCATTCAAGCCTTACATCACCAAGTGCAATGCAAAGCGTCGGATGCAGTGGTGTAAAGCACGCCGCCACTGGACTCTAGAGCAGTGGAGACGTGTTCTCTGGAGTGATGAATCATACTTCTCTGTCTGGCAATCTGATGGATGAGTCTGGGTTTGGCGGTTGCAGGAGAACGGTACCTAAACCTGGAAAGCCTTCCCAGAAGAGTTGAGGCTGTTATAGCTTCAAAGGGTGGGACAACTCCATATTAAACCCTATGGATTAAGAATGGGATGGCATTAAAGTTCATGTGCACGTAAAGACGGGCGTCCCCAAAACTTTTGGCAATATAGTGTATAAACAGCTTCACAAACAATCTTTCCAAGGGCACAGTATCATTATTTCTGTGACACAAATATTCCAATTTATAACAGAAGTATACAAAAGTTTATTATTCAGATAGAAATGCTGATGTTACCGATCAAAATATAATAAATTACCTTCTGAAAGTAACCGGACTTCAAATAACAACTGTATCGATTGCATTGTTACGCCACTAGGTGGCAACAAATTACTGTTAAAAATGCGTCTATCACTGAATCATTCTTTATGAATCCAACTTACAAAAATATTGTTTCACCCTCACTGGATCTTACATGCGTGTTCAAGCATCTTATCTAATTTGTGGTAACACTCTACAATAAGGTTAATTTATGATCTAATCATGAGCAATGTATTTGTTAATCTTTGTTAATGTTGGTTAATAAAAATATAGCCATTCAGAGTTCATGTTACTTCACAGTGCATTAACTGTTAACTAATACAACTCTTGATTTTAATAATGTATTAGTAAACTTTGAAATTAACATTAACAAAAATTAATAAATGCTGTAGAGATGGTTCATTAGTTCACGTTAATGTAGGTTAACTAATGAAGTGTTAGCGAATGAGATTTGCAGTCTGTTAAATTCATTTTACAAGAATAATAAACACAAAAAGGACTGTTTGAGTTGAGTATTGTGCATTTTTTCCCTTACCTATTGTTTTATTAGTTGTTTAATTATTTTAATGGAACCGGAATCGTTAGGCAGAACCGGAACCAGAAAATTTCTTATGATTCCCAACCCTATTCAAGAGCAAAAAGACGTAAAAGAATTAAAGTGTGTTCGCATGGCTTTCTGTGCAAGTGCTTTGGATGTGTGCGCTCAAATTTGCACAAAAACAGTGCACCAGTAGCGTATTGAGTTCTGTCAACTGTCCCGAGCGTCTTTTACACTGGTCCTGGGCCATCAGGCAGGCCTTATTGTTGAGTCGTGTCATTTTTATTAGGGCTGTCAAGGGATTACAATTTTTAGTCTAATTGACCCTTTGCCGGGAGTTTGACAAGCGATCTAACCCGATCATAACGCCAAATACGCCATTTTGTCTGACAAAGCAGTCAGGAGTTAGAAGATTAACCTCGGTGGACTTAAACTTGAAAAATGGTGTGTACTGACGTCTTTGAAACAACATTCTGCGTTTGAAACATTCCTTCTCATGTTCAAGTTTATTTGATGCTATAAATTAACTAGTAAGAAGAGATGATCAGTTCTTGAGCCGCTTGAGCTGAGGCACTAGCGATCTGTCACGACACATTAAAGAGCCACAAAACTGTTTTTATTGTTTGAATTTCTTAAATTACACAGTTTGAAAGCTGGGATTTAATATGGTTTAACATATGTAACCTGCTCTGTCTTGTCTGTCGACGTGTTGTCAGTGTCCTCTTTGCTCCGCGATTTATTTTTCACTCTGTGGCGTGACAGCGCCATGGCTTGTCGGTCAAAGCAACACTAACTAAGGGGGGCGGGTCTTTGCAAAGGGTCAATTACATGATGTGCCTGTTACATTTACATTTATTCATTTGGCAGACGCTTTTATCCAAAGCGACTTAAAAGTGAGGAAATACAACAAGCGAGTCGTCATGACAAGGCAAATAGACAAGAAGTGCTCATAATACAAGTTATAGGCAGTGCTCAGATTATCCTAAGCTACAATAGAGGGATTAGAGGAAGTGAAAGGATAGGAATAAGTTTTTTTTTTTTTTTTTTTTTTTTTTTTTAATTCAACTGCTTAGATTAATTAGCAAATTAGCAAAAAAAAAAGTCATTATTGTGTTACATTAGAGAAGCATCAAATAGACATTGACAAAAAATGAAATTTAATGAAATGATACTCTAAATAAGAAACTAAATGTCTAAATGAGTAAGTTACAGGTGCACTAAGTGATGTCACACGTTTTTTAGGCCAAAACATTTTTTGTCGCATACAGCAAACATCTCACTATCCACTAGCTGCCTGTCCCCTGAACACATTGTAAAAAAAACTAGAGATGCACCGATTGCATTTTTTTTTGGCCATTTCCGATTTTTTTTTTTTGTTAGTGAGATCGGCCAATACCGAATTTTGCCGATTCCGATTTTCTTTCTAAGAACTATAATTGACAACATATACAAACAAAAATCTTTTTTTCTTCAATGCAAAGTTTTTTTTTCATTAAAAAAAAGTCAGTAATAAAATATAAACAGCTCAAATAAATGCAATAGAATAAAGAGAGCTATGAAACTAAGTTTTTTTTGGGGTTAACTGGGTTTCTATTCAGGTAAGAAATACTACAGAAATTAATCAAATGTAAAATGACACATTCAGAAAATGGCGACCCAAGTGGCTTTGCCATGCTGTTGGTCAAAGAAGATTAAGTAGATTCGGGAACTTGACGAATATATATAGTTGACATATATCCGTCAAGCTAACACACACATATATATATTAGTTAGTGTATGTATAATGTATTTTGATATATTGTTGCTATTAATTAAAATTACTAATTAAATAAAGGGAAATTGTTCATTAATATTTATTTATTTAACTCAAATTTTCAACATGATGGTGCTGCTTTGTTAAGAGCTCCCGGGACAGAACCACCTCAAATCCTAGATATTCTCAAGCACCCAATCTCAAAACACTGTTTTGTAGCACACATGAAACAAAGAATTCAGTGTACATGCCAGGAACAGTTAATCAGCTAACCTTGAAAGATAGATTGCCACCCATTCTTAAGCCCAGAACACACCAAGCCAACGGTCAGCTGTCAGGCAGTTTTTGTTCGTCGGCTGACTAAGTTTTCTCAGTGTGTTCTGCACCTTCAGTTGAAGTTGGTCCTCGTCAGCTTTTTTTTTTTTTTGGCTAATTCGACATGTTGAATCGGCGTCTGACCTCGTCGGTCAGTCAGGCCATCTGATAATTCAGACTGGCTATTCAGCTACTGCCACCTGCTGGTACGGAAAAGCATTTCTTCTTACGCAGGCGTAGAACGGATGTGCTATTTGGCCGTCGGGTGTCGGGCGTCGGTTTGGTGTGTCAGGGCAACTTTGGACCCAGACGCTGCCTACGTGAGCCAACCCTGCAGTCTGCTTTTGTTGCCACTAGTTCGTCTGTGTTGGCTTGGTGTGTTCCGGGCTATAGTCTTACATAGAATAACTTTTCTCACTATGGAGTATTTAGACAATTCTCTGTGGCTTTCCATTTACAACTGTGTGTAACCTTCATGTTGCAGCTGAAGTATATGAAATAACACTTTTAGCCGCGTGTGTCGGGGTATGAGAGTAAACTCTTCTGATTTGTGATTGTGTGTGTTAGGAGGATATGAAATGGAGAGGGTAAACTGCACAGCTTGCGGTCAGCAGGTGAATCATTTCCAACGTGACTCAGTCTACAGGCACCCTATGCTTAAAGTTCTCATCTGCAAGGTATGTATATGTGAGTCTCTGTGATTTAATGTGTGTTTGTGGATGTAGATGTAAAGTATATGTAACCAAACAGGAGAGTCTTAAAATAGACACTACTTTCTCATCGGCATCATTTATTACAGTAATTTGTATTTGATGACTAGTGAATCTGAGTTTTATGAGAATTTGTTTGCTTTCTTGTAGAGTTGTTTTAAGTATTATATGAGTGATGACATCAGCAAAGATTCAGAGGGGATGGATGAGCAATGCAGGTACATGAGTGATGGATGGATGGATGGATGGATGGATGGATGGATGGATGGGAATCTAGTATTTAGTGAGTTGTTTTTGGGTTTTTTTTGTGTAGGCTTGTGGTGTGTATGTATTTCAATGGAGTGAGTGTTTATGATAAACATTGGATGTATTTTGTTAGTGAGATTTTTGTCACTTTTTTTCTAGAGAGAATTTTATATAGTAGATTACAATCATATGTCATGACCAAACTAATATTTGTGGGTGAATATCTCCTATACCTATATTTACAAATTCGTTCAATTTTGTATTTAGGATATAAGAAAATGAGGCCTGTTTAGGACCTGTTAGGACCAGCAAAACATTTTTATTTATTTTTCTTATTAAAAAATCTGTATAAATTCAATTCAGTGCACTAAATACCACCATGCATTAGGGTTGGGTGACATGACCAAAATCTTATATCACGATATGACTGATTTTATATCACGATAACGATATATATCACGCTATAGTTATTTTTGCTTTAAATAGGGTAATCATATCAAAACATTTTCATACTATGAAATTTCATAATTCTCATCACCATTTTCAATATTTAAAAAATGAATACTAGCCTAAAAAAAACTCTCAAGCTTACTGAATACAAATAAACAGTGATAAAGAAAACAAGCTACAATGGAACAAAGACAGACGAAATAGACCTACCTGAAAAAACTTTATACATTTTATGTAGTATTTCTAGTGCTTAAAGTAATCAAATGTACTGTGTATGTACTGCATTAATAATGACAGCAGGTACATTTGGATGCTGTCCTTTAAGACTGACTGTACCAATCCATTATACTCATGCATTCTTTCTCAACTGTACCTTCACTTAAGACATAAAGTGAAGGTTTACACGCGCATATGCTGAAATGAGCTGTCTTTGAGGTGACCACTTGTTTTTACACTGCAATGCTTAAAAACGCATGCAAACAGTAAGCTTTCATGTCTGTGCAGCACAGCAACGTCACGTGAGCATAACCGCGATACAAACAGTATTCCTAATTCTCTATCGGTTGACAAATTTCTTCCAGTTAATCATGTCTGCCTGTATATCGCCCACTCCTGCCATGCATACTTGGTTCTTTTTCCCCTTCTTTTTTTTTTTTTTTTAAACAAATATTCTTTACAAATAAAATAATCATTAAAATGGCAATAAAATATGTTAAAATAGAATTTTCCTTTTTGCATTTTATTTTTTTGGGGTGAAATGACCCAGACATTTCTGACGTTAAGATATTATATTAATATATTAATTATATTATTATATATTATTATTATCATTATTATTATTATTATTATTATTATTATATTACATTAATTAGACAGCCTAATTAGAGTCACTGAGCATATCATACATAATGGTGAAAGTCAGAGCAGCTGAAATCATCTCACTGTTAATAGTTAGGGTTTGCAGTTGATGTATTCACTTGTATTCATTGTATTCAATAAGCGCTCTGGTCCCCCGTTCATTTAGGTGGTGTGCAGAGGGAGGCAGTCTGATTGGCTGTGATTACTGCAGTAATGCCTTTTGTAAGAAATGTGTCCTGCGAAACCTGGGGAGGAAGGAGCTGTCCACCATCCTGGAGGAGGAGAGGAAGTGGTACTGTTATGTGTGCAGTCCTGAGCCACTGGTGGAGCTGGTGTTGGCCTGCGACTCTGTTCTAGAGAGCTTAGAGCAGGCTCAAAAACGAGTCTCCCGTACTGAGCCAAACTCGGTCCGGGGGAAAGCTAACAAGGGTGGTCGTGGTGCGTCATATCTGATGGGGGCAGGAGGTGGACCAGTGCCCTCTGCAGGCCTTTACCAGCGAATGCAGCGGTTTGTAGATGTTACAACATCTTTGAGTCATTCCTTCAAGGCAGTCGTTCAAAGGGAAAGAGAGGAGGATGGAAACCAAGAAGAGAAGCGAGAGAGAATTGGGCAGCTACGGATGTTCCGCGCTGTACTGGATGATCTGCAAGCAGCTAACAGCGCGTTACAGGTAAGAGGAGAAGTTGAGTTTGATTATGGATGCACAGATAAGCCAGTAATTATTATTTCCATGTTAAGACTGATAGCAATACATGTCTGATTTTAAAATTCTATAAAAAAAATTATAAATTAAAAATAAAACGTTGATGAACGATGAACGATGAATTTGGGCATCTTAATATTAAAGTATGATGCATAACATTTGATCAAAGATACAGTAAAAACTACATTCTGAAACATTACAATTTAAATAACTATAATTTAAATGTAGTTTATTCTCCTGATAGTAATGCTGAATTTGCAGTCCAGTCTTGTGTCACTAATGTCATTCTCTTATGCATATTTGGTGCTTAAGTAACTTTTCTTATTCTCAATGTTTAAAACGGTTGTGCTGCATGATACTGCATGATTATCATTTGTTTTCAGTTTGATCATATGAATGTATTACAACAACATCTAATTTGAAATTGCAGGAAGCCCTGGACCACGAGCTGACTGGGTCCAAACGTGGCAGTAGAGTTTCTTTAGATAATAAAACAAAAGGGAGGCGTAGACCAAAGAAGGCAATGTCATCACAGAGCCCTGGACTCACAAAAGAGCTGGTGGTCAAACTTACTCCCGTACCAGTCAGCCCACAGCCCAACAACAGCACCTTTCCTTCCATTCATCCATCACCTGACAGACAAAAGATAAAGATTGGAATGACAGATGGTTCACTGGAAGAAAGTGGAGCAAAGGTGGAGATGGAGAAGGGGATGGAGATGGAGATAGAGGGAATGACTGAGAGAGGAGGAGACATAGAGAATTATTGTGGTAATAATGAAGAGGAAGAGAAAGAGGAGGAGGAGGAAGAGGAGGAGGAGGAAGAGGAGGACCAAACTGACCCAAAAAGTTTGTCTTTATCAGAGGAGAATAAACGTTCTCCACGTGTAAAAACCACACCGCGCCGTCGTCGGACGAACACAAACCCCTCTGCTGAGCATGCTGGTTTAGCTGAGGATGACTCTGATTCTGACGAGGTGCCTGAAGTGCTGCTCCAGACTGCTGCTGCCATGGCGAATAGTGAGGAAGAGGGCTTGGTAGGTAGCAGTTGGGATGGGGACGAAGTAAACCAACATGTCAGAAAGCAGCGGCTCTTTGGGCTGGTGAAAACCACACCTCCCGACAGAGGCTCTCGTAAGCGGAATCTCAAAGAGAGATCTTCATCGTCCTCGTCATCCTCTTCTGCGTCTTCAAGGAGGGGCTCCCAAGACCAGGGGTCTACAGTTAGAATGACCAGAGGAAGAGCCCACAAAGTTGCCAGGATGACGGGACAGAGTGGGAGTTCATCAAGTGAGGTGGGAGGACAGGAACTGGAGAGTGGCCCGAGCAGCGACTCCGACGATCAGAGGATCAAACCGCTGACAGAGGGCGTCACATTGCTGGGCTCTGGAAATTTCCAGCAGTCTTCCGGTGAGTGTGTGTGTGTGGGCGCAAAAACCAGACATTTTCTTTATACAATAATAACAAACTTCTGAAGGAAAAATAAAAGTAAATGTGTGTTTATTATCTAAATGTAAAAAAGATCCATCAAAATCTGACACGAAGATCTGAGCACTTTTCACAATCTGATGAATTTCATTTTTCATTTTTTTTTTCTTTTTTCTTTTTTTCTCTTTCAGAAGTTAAATGCTTTTTTTTTTTTTTGACTTTAATCATTCTTTTTCCTCTGTCTCCAGGTGATGAGATGGACATCCAGCCAGGTCCGTCTTTGCCTGTGGAGGACGATGATTTAGAAAATAGGTACGATTCTGACTACACCAGGGCCACACACACTTTCCCAGCACAGGCCTTCTCCACTGGACTTCGGCTGTCCCAAACCCACTACAGCGAGAGCTTTGATCCAAATCCCGTTTAAAAGCACGCAAGCATCCCGTCCATCCACATGCACCGCTGCTAGACAGGGCTTTTGAACATGTCTCTCACCCAAACACGCTTTTTATTTCCCCACAGTTTCTTCCACACGCTGTAGAGAGAATCTGTAGCCGTAGGCACACACTGCCCATCAGTGGGGAAGCTCTGAGCCAGCACTGTCTAATGGAAGTCAGTGAATCATCTACGGAGAAGCTCCTGTTTTTACTTCACTGACACAGACCATTGCATGTCTTTGGCAGAACTCCTGGAAGCCACACTGTCCTCTTTACTGTCTGTGCTGCTAATAAAGCTTTTAAGAGAGTAGAAAGAGTCTAAACCTCTGCTCGGATCTGATGGATCCTGTGTTCAGTAAGACAGACAACTTCTTGTGTGTGTTTGTGTTTTAGGGCTCAGCTTCCCGGTTCTCACGCTGTAATGTTTTCTGTCAGTCAGAACAAAGGCTGTGTGGTTTGCTAACGGTAGGTGTTAGTTTTATATAACACTTTTGTTATTGGCAGTGAAATGTCATTGTTGGTGGAATTCAAGTGAACACGTTTATTAGGCAGAGAGAAACGCAGTAGCACAGTATTCGCATTTGTGTTAAACGCGGTTGTGTTTGTTCTTTTTCAGGAGATTAATCCTGCGACAGACAACTGAATTTTCTACATTTAAGAGCTTAAACTGAAGATTTGTTAATGCCTTTGTCTGAACTGCCTTTATTAAATAAGTTAAAGTTTTTGTACGTAGAGTTACTTGCGTATTATTATTATTTTTTTTTTATATATATACATTTTCAAATCATTTGCATAGAATTCATGTCATCGTGAATTGGCTAGAAAGTCAAAAGTTCATCCTGTCAATGATTGTTCATTTTAGCAGAAGTTGATGGATTTCAGGGATTGGAAATTTGAGGGAACAGGAAACTTGACTCCAGCACATGTTGAAGTTTTTGAGTTGGTGGTTCTAAATGCTAGCTTAGATTGGAGCCATGGCCCTGCAGTTGGTGCATGCGCTCTAACACATTGATTAATGGTGCTCACTCACGCAATGTAAATTTTAAACCAGGCTTGTGTTATTTACTCCTCATTCACTCTTTTTTTTAAATATTCATATAAATAAAACTGGCTAAAAGGTTGAACAAACCCGGATGTGAAACGATTGCTTTGGTGGACTTGGCTTCAGTTTGTGTTCGAATGTTCACGGGGCAGCGGCAGTGATGATGCTCTTTCAGGCCCAACATGTTGTAGTCAGTCAGCATGTGTTTGAGGTTTGAGTGTAGTCGTCACTCTTACGTGAGTGGTTTGTGTGTTATTTGCATGGTTGTTATGGAGAGGCAATAAACACTTATTTATTCTTTCTCTTGTTCTCTGTTTTTTCCCCGTTTCGTCTCTTTCTGTAGCTTAACAGGGTTCCCACGCATCCTGGAAAACCTGGAAAACCTTGAATTTTGTAATGCGATTTTCCAATAATGGATAAGTCATGGGAAATGTACCTAAAATATCTTGGAAAATGTTTACTGTAACCTTTTAATCAAAATGGTTCACTGTATCACTGACAACGTTTTCATAAAATGAAGAAATCCTGGGACCAATCGGGATTTGGAACTGCGGTCAGTTCTCATTGCATTCTGGCATGAATTACATTGCAGAATCATATCGTTTTGTTTTTTCATTTGCGTTTGCCTGTGTATTGTCATGAGCAGGTATGCGTCATAGTCTCTGCACACTCGCCGTCATTTCTGTTCTCCGCACAGATATCACTCATTGATATGAACTGATATTGATACCATACATATTGCAAAACATTATTATTTACCAAAGGATAGTTACCGTATCCAGCTAATTGGAGAATCTTCTAGAGGCTTTGTCACTCAATTGAAAATCAAGTTTACTTTAGCTGTGCATTTTGAACCGTGCCAGTAACCACGATACCTCAGTGGCTATATCAGCTGTAATTTCTTATCGGATTAAAATAATATTCCAGATTAAATACAGCAGAATCAGAATCTGTGGTATGCAGACAATTACCATGGAAAATTAACTTGACTCGTCTCCATAACCATTGAACATTACATGTGTTTAGCATGAGACTGGTGCTATCGAATCAGAATATGACCAAATCCTCAATATCTTCTGTTTGTGTTTAGTGTTTGTAAACTCAGACTTGAACATTACATTCAAATGCCAAACGATTTTAATGGAGAATTCATGTAAAATCAACCTTTATTTCTGTTTTTAAAGTCTCATGCCTACTAGATTTCCATTGTAAGTGCAGTACTGTAAATATTTTTTAATTTTTGCAAACCAATGGACGAGACAACTTTATTTTCTATGGCAAACAATGGACCACAGAGGTTGATTAAATATTAGAGATGTTAATCACATAAACTGCCTTGAAGAAATGGAAAATAATATCTTGGACAGAGTGGGAACCCTGCCTAAACTTAACATGCATTAACATTAACATGCTTCTGATAATAATCCATTTTTTTCACCCATCTTTCAAAGTGTCCCTTTTTTCTGTTTGTTGTCTTTACTTTCTTGTGGAATCCTCTCACTTTCATTGGATTTCATTGGATTTCAAAACCCTAAAAGCTTGGATATTTATTGCATGCTAATGTCCTTTTTTTTTCTTTTTTTTTGAAGTATTTATTACTGTTATTGTTTTATTAAAATGTTTTACGCAGAAACTTATTCAACGTTTTCATCCAAAAGAAGCATGCATTATTTTTGCATCTGAGGAGAGGAAATGTAAATAACTGTGTAAGAACTGTATAAGAATTGGAGTTGTAATAAAAGTTTATACCCCAGCCACAACAGCCTCTGTGCATTTTGTGTATATATATATATATATTTTGTTATTGTGTATTTATTGTGGTGGTGCCATTCAGTTTGTCACATTGAGGTTTCAAGTTCAAAAAACTGCCTCTGTATAGGCTAATAATTCCTCATCTACATTTCTTGTCTGCCTTTGTTTCACTTTTATTTTACAGGGTTTTATATTCATTTGTAAAACTAACAGACCACTTTAGAGTCAATTGGATCTTTTACGTTGTCCAATAACCTATTTAACTGATGCTATATTTATGTCCTTTTTATTTACATCCTTTTATAGATTAAATGGAACTATAAAATAGAAAGTACTTCTGTTCTTCTGAATTGTTCCTATATTAAAAAACAGAAACTTTGCAATTTCGAGAAATTATAATGAAAGAGGATGGAGGAAGATGCTTTGTTAAATGAAACTGAATCCATTGGTCACCCACCTCACATTTTGTCCCTCTCTTCTCTTCATCCCCTTTCTCTCTCTATTCTCTTTACTGCTTCATCCCATCATTTGTTCTATAAAGAATTGCGAGGCAGATTCTGCTGGCTCAGATCAAAGCTAACCTCTCATCTGATTCTGAGCTGGAGGCCAGCTCTGATGAGCAATCAAAGAGCGCGAAAGGAGAGGAGGTGGAGAAGAAGAGCAAGAGCGAGTCATCTGAGACAACAGACAATGACGGTGAGTTGTGGCCGTTACCACTGGTACCATGGGGAACAGACATTGGAAACTACCTGTGCATCTCAATGTATATGCCATTTCTGATGAATAACAACAAACAGCTTCTGAAACTGAAACTACACAATATTTTTATGTAGCTCCAAGTTAATTTGTCACAACACTATAATGACATGCAGCAGATCCTTCATATAGTTACAAATGTTTTTGGACATTATAGTATTCATGTATTTTTATTGTTACATGAGCAAAAATTATTTCTCTTCAGACAATTATGGCTCAGAATCCAGTGGGTCAAAGTCAGGGTCAAGGCATCGCCACCGATTGCTGCGACATGGTCTAACTTTATCAGAGGCCGAAGCAAAAAGTCAAAAGCAAGGGGGGGAGAAGAAGAAAAGAGAAAGGGAAGTCCAAGATTTAGGATGCGTTATTGGTGAGTTAAAAGTTGTACATAATTTCACTTTTTTTTTTTTTTTTTTACTTTCTTGAAAAGAATGTAATGTTCAGATTTTTCGTCCAGATCTGGTGTTATTTTTATTTTGTCCATTTTTATCCTAGTGAGCAGTGATGCAACAAGTGACTCTGACCTATGTGAGGAACTCAGCCTTTCAGAGTCTGAGGAAATAGGGTAAAGTTCATGATATCACATTCATCAACTGGAATCCGCTCTGGACCTTTGCATATTACTACCTACCAACAAGCCTAAATGCGTGCAGAGATGATTCATTCTGCATTTATTCATTTTTAGGTCCCAGTCACCCACTCTTAATGAGAAGCTTCAGAGTCCATCATGCACACCTGACAAGACCACCGCTGCTGATGTGTGTGTTTGTTTCTTCTGTCATAGATGCTTTAAATGTGGATTCCTCGATTATTTATGTATTTTTATTTTTGGGTGGGTCTATATGTAGGATGATGTCTCTCTAACTACCGAGGACTGTTTGAGGGGCACCCCTCGAGGGAGGAGGCAGATCAGACGGCTTCTAGAGGTCGGTCAGCTGGCCCGAGAGACACAGAGCGCTCTGAAAGAAGAGGAGGAGCGCAGAAGGAGATTAGCAGAGAGAGAAAAACAAAGACTGGACAGTGAGAGGAGAGAACGGGAAGACGCAGACTCGGAGGTGATGAACTGCATGTTGTCATACAATGTTCTGTTTTGTAAATATTAAAGAAATAAAATTCTGTACTCTTCCTCATGTCATTCCAAACGTTTTACAAAAGATGTTTTGGGAATGTTTTTCCCCCATACAGTTTTGGTCACCAGCATTTTTCAATGTATATTATTTTGTTTCACAAAAAGTCATACAGGTTTTGAATGACATGAGGGTGATTAAGTAATGACAGAATTTTAACTTTTGTGTGAACCACTCCTTTTAATGTTTTTTTAATGTTCATTATTAATGACATGCTTTTAACCTAAAATAGATAAAATAGTGTATATCTGTTGTAATTTTTTTCCCTCTCACCTACTTTAGGTCATCTTAGTTTCTGAGAGACAGGCCACACCATTGGTTCTTGAGCAAGATGACGTAACGCATAAGCCTATAGTGCAAGTACACACAGGCTTTCTGAACAAACTTAAACCACATCAGCGAGAGGGTGAGAGAATTTGCGTTTGTTCACTCAAACCTGTTTATTGTGTTATGTATTAATACAGTACTTTACATGAGGCACATTAGATGCTTCACAAAAACATTTGTTTTAACATGGTTATTTATATATTTTGCTTTAGTGTGCCTGTAGAAAATATTATTATTAGATTTCTGAACATTCTTCTCGCTGATATTGTAATAATATAATGAGATTTTTGAAGGGGCAAAAATCCTGCAACAGAGATCTGATCTCACCAGCATGGTGCCATTGGTAATGGTTTTAAAAAAATATATTATTGTCATTTGCGGTTGTGGGTTGGGAATCGATATGCAGGGGTGGACTGCTTGTTCATTGTATAATTTTATTTACACCTTTTATGCTTTTCAAATGTATTAACTCACCTCTGTCTGTCATAAATATTTATATTAATTTTAAATAAGTCCATTGAAGAACTGTGGTAGACTCAAAAAGATTAAAAAGTAAAAATAGCAACATTGTGAAATGTATTAATTTAATATAATTGTTTTATAAGTTAATGTATTTAAAATGTATCTTATTCCCGTGATTGCAAAGCTGAATTCATCATCATGTCACACGATCCTTCAGAAATCATTCTAAAATGATGATTTGGTGTTAAAGAGAAATTTCTTATTGTCATCAATGTTGAAAACATTGGTGACTTAAAGGGTTCACCCAAAAATGAAAATTCTGTCATCATTTACTCACTCTTGAGTAGTTCCAAACTTGTATGAATTTCTTTGTTCTGCTGAACTCAAAGAAAGATATTTGGAAGAATGTCAGTAACCAAACAGATCTCGCCCCCCATTGACTACCCTAGTATTTATTTTTCATACTATGGTAGTCAATAGGGGGTGAGATCTGTTTGGTTACTGACATTCTTCTAAATATCTTCCTTTGCGTTCAACAGAACAAAGAAATTCATACAAGTTTGGAACTACTTGAGGGTGAGTAAATGATGATTATTTTAGGGTAAACTATCCCTTTAAGCAAGTATAAAATCAGTCAAATAGTAGAAGTGATTCAGTTCAGAGCATAATTGTTTTTCATCCATTTAATATTTGCATGCATTTATGAAGCAGCATGTATGAAATGAAAGCCAGTGATGTGACCCTGATACAGTTTGTGGTGGAGATGGTTCATGTGGTGCATATGTATTCATGTGGTGTTAGGTGTGCTGTTCATGTGGGACTGCTGTTGTGAGTCTGTTCAGAGTGTGAAGTCGTCTCCGGGCTCCGGCTGTATTCTGGCCCATTGCATGGGCCTGGGCAAGACCTTTCAGGTATGGGGCATGTGAATATTCTCCTTTTCTTTGAAAAATCAGAAAGTGGATGTTTCACAGACGGTAACTGTGTTTTTCAGGTCATCGTGTTCCTTCACACAGTGCTGTTATGTAAGGAGTTGCCAATGAAAAGGGCTCTGGTGGTGTGCCCTCTCAACACCGTACTGAACTGGAAGAGTGAGTTTGACCAGTGGCAGAGGGGCTTAAGACCACACAGACTGAGGGTCAGTTGAATTCTCTCGCTTCCTGTGTTGATCTAGGTGATGTTTGTCATATATACACTACGCTTCAAAACTTTTGGGTTAGGCAAGACTTGAAAGACTTGTTTTTTTAAAGAAGTGTCCTATGCTCAGGCTGCATTTATTTGATCAAAAATACAGTAAATAAAAACATTATTATTATCACCACAATTTAAAATACCTGTTTTCCATTTTAATACTTTAAAAAGTAATTTATTCCTGTGATGACAAAGCTGAATTTTTAGCATCGTTACTCCAGTCTTCAGTGCCACATGATCCTTGTGAAATAATTCTGTTATTTATTTTCCAGACCATATCCGTTCTGTCAAATTTTGCAAGAATCCATGGCAGCTTTTAACTTATCCATGCTGGCCAATAATCATGGCCACCCAACGTGAATTATATAAATAATTTTAGTATGGCCATTCAAAACCCAAGGGTCAACCGTGTTGCGTAGTAAAGCGATCACCAACAGAATCATTTTTGGCAAGGATTAATGTGTAAACAGATATCGGATACAAGTCGTGTCTAAAGTGAATGTAAACAA
This sequence comes from Chanodichthys erythropterus, assembly GCF_024489055.1. NCBI lineage: Eukaryota > Metazoa > Chordata > Actinopteri > Cypriniformes > Xenocyprididae > Chanodichthys > Chanodichthys erythropterus. The sequence goes on along the minus strand of NC_090233.1, from coordinate 34,978,729 downwards.
AGGGTTACATTAATCCAGGGTTAAAATGACCTTTCAGTACAATTTCGAATAGGCAAACACCAGTGTACTTTTATGGAGCTTTTTTGTCATATTTGGGGCTTGACTTAAAATCACAGACCACTTTTCCAGATAGTGCCTAGAAAATTCTGCTAAACATCATCTTTTTGTGTTGCATGAAAGAAAACAATGCAAAACATTCATACATGAGTGACATTACTTGACATTTTTAGAATTATCTGTTTAATTTGAGATTTTTGCACCAGATTAAAGTATCAGTTAGTGCATATTGTGCTTACACAAAGAATTCTGCAAATAATGCAAGCAAAGGTTCAGTTTTCTTGCCACTTTGTTGAATGTGGACTCTGCATCACTTAATCTGCATCACTTAATTTTTTTCTGCTCATCGCCTTTTTTCTTGGGTCTGCCACACACAGGTGGCAGAGCTGGCCACGGTGAAGTCTGTGGCTGTTCGCGTTGAGCTGTTGAATGACTGGTTTACCAATGGTGGCGTGATGATCATGGGTTATGAGGTTTTTCGTATTCTGACACACACGAATAGCTCAAAATACAGCAAACACAAAGAAAGCTTCCGCTCAATTCTCCTGGATCCAGGTAAATTCTTCAGAATAATCCATCTTCAAATACTGAGAACAGTTATAATGTTTTTTTATTATTATTATTATTTAAAAACTGTGTGTGTGTTAGGCCCTGATCTGGTGGTGTGTGACGAGGGTCATGTCCTTAGGAACGCAGACTCCAGCATCTCAAAAGCCATGCGAGCTATACGTACACGTAGGAGAGTCATTTTGACGGGAACACCACTTCAAAACAACCTCACTGAGTGTAATGACTTTTCATCTTTTCATTCATTTCTATAAAAAGCTGCTTGTGAAAAATGACTTCCTTATTTATTTTTTTTAAAAAATATTATACTGTTTAAATTGAAGTTGTCTTGCCTTAAAGGCGAAGTGTAATTTTTTTAATGTTTATTGTTCTAGATCACTGCATGGTAAACTTCATTAAAGAGAACCTGCTGGGTTCTCTAAAGGAGTTCCGAAACCGTTTTATTAATCCAATCCAGAACGGCCAGTGCGCAGACTCCACCCCTGCTGATGTCAGGCTGATGAAGAATAGATCGCACGTCCTCCATCAGATGATGTCAGGATTCATACAGGTGATGAAAAGAGAGAAAGAAAAAGAATAGAACTAGAGGCTGTGAAAAAAGACTAAATGTTTTGTATTTGATGATTTGTGTTTGTGTTGCAGAGGCGGGACTACTTAGTTTTGATGTCCTGTTTGCCGCCCAAGCGCGAGTATGTGCTGTCAGTCAGGATGACACCTCTGCAGTGTCGATTATACACACACTATCTGCAGACCTACACAGGTCAGGGTCTCACAAGCACACTAGTACTAGTGTATAGTACTGCAACAGTAGAAATGTGTCAACCTGTAGAGATTAAGCTAGTATTTGTTTATATGGAATGGCTCATATTGAAATTCTATTTTTTTTCTTAATACAGTAGTCAACATTTGAAGTGGATCAAAAAAGTATATCAAAGAGAAGAAAGTTGTTTTAGGACAACTTTGATGAAAGGTTTTGATCCACTTCAAATGTTGACTACTGTAAATAAAAAATAAAAGACTGAAAACCTAAAATCAGTAATTTTACATGCAACATTATAATGTACAAAATTTTTTTTGAGATTTAACTTTTATATTGTGATGCATTTTATATTAGCTTAGATGGTGTAAAATATAATCTAAATGTAAAAATAGGAGAAATTACCATGCATCAGCTGATATTTTAATCAAGTATTGCATAAAAATAGCCTTATATACTAACATGGATTTAAAATTGCTAAATGGTGATGTGATATAAAAAGCGTTTCCAACAATAATTTTTGTCCTACCATCTAATTCTACAACACACCGAGGCAACAAATTGATAGCATGCATATAATCACAAACAGTGTCTTTATTTTAGGGAAAGGAGCAGGTGTGAACAGTTTGTTTCAGGATCTTCACGTTCTGAGTTTGATTTGGACTCATCCCTGGTGTCTTAAACTTGCTCAGCTGAGCAGGAATAAGGTATACACCCACTCATCCAGATACACTACTATTGAAAAGTTTTTTATTTAATGCTTTTTTCCAGCAAGAATGCATAAAATTGCATAAAAAACTTTTACATTGTTAAAAAAAATTATTGTACTTCAAATAAATAATTGTGCTTTTGAACTTTCTATTCATCAAAGAATCCTAAAAAAACTTCAAGATACTGAAAAAATTCCTCAAGGTTATGGCAGCACAAGTGATTTCAACATTTAAAATAATACGTTTATAATAAGTTTCTTGAGCACCAAATCAGCATAATAGAATGATTTCTGAAGGATCATGTGACACTGAAGACTGGAGTAATGATGTTGAAAATTCACCTTTGCCATCACAGAAGTAAATGATATTTTAAAATATATTAAAATAGAAAACTTAAATGATCATATTTCACAGTGTTACTGTTTTACTGTCGTTTTGATCAAATAAATGTAGCCTTGGTGAGAATGAGAGATTTCCAAAAACATTTTAAAAAATCTTATCGACCTTCTGAATGGTAGTGTACATGCATCATGACTCAGTTTTTAAACTTCTTATCAATGGTCACTGATTTTTCACCTTATCCATTTCTGTGTGATGCAGGGAAAAGAGCAAGAACCTGCTTCTGTCCTCACAGGGCTGGATGCAAGTTTGGTGGGAGATTCCGTAAAGTCAAATGGCTCTGAACGGTACACTGTTTTATATCAGATTTTAGTCTTTTCTTGTGTTTAGTATATGCTTATGTAAATATCACACATTAATGCTAGAGTGACTTTGGATTGATGACTGCACACGCCACTGCTAAAATCCACCCAAATTTGGTGAGTTGGCAGGTGTTAATGTCAAGCCCTCAGAATATTTTGTTTTGGGAACAATTGGTAAATGAAAGACTGCTGCTTCAATGACAATCACAGCCAATCAGAACATATTTTATCTGTAATATACAATTATGTGGAACCAATCAGAGATTGCTAGAAGTTAAATTCTGCACAAGGCCAGGTTTGCTCTGATGTTTATGTTTCGACCATCTGTCTCGTAGGAGAGACACAAATGTCACAGGTTTGGTGGGTGATGGAGAGGGAAATACAGATCCAGTCCACTTGCTCAATAAAAAACCAGATGTCACAAACACAGCCACAACAGAAATTCCTGGTGGGGAAGCTGATACATGTACACACAGTATCTCTCTCTTTCTTTAAATCTGTCTCTCCTTGTTTTTATGTCTGTCTCACTTTTAGTGTCTCTCTTTTTCTGTTCTTCAGGATTTGTGGGTAATGGGCCATCTGCAGACTGGTATCTGCCATTTGTAACAGCAGCTGATGCCAAAGTTCTGGAGCATTCTGGGAAATTACAGTTGCTAATGGAGATTTTACACTGGGCAGAGGAACTACAAGACAAAGTGTGAGGAACACATACTTGAATCGAATAGCTCCTGTTTTATACGCGTTGTTTTGGTTCATACTCGTATTTGGTTCATATTTGGTTATACACTACTGTGTCAAGATTTTATTTTAAAGAAATCAATACTTTTAATATGCAAGAATGCTTAAAATTGACCAAAGGTGACAGTAAAGACTGTTACAAAAGATTTCTATTTCAAATAAATGTTGTTCTTTTTCTAACTCTTTATTCATCAAAGAATCCTGAAAAAAACATATCAGTTTCCATAGAAAATTAAGCTTAACAACTGTTTTCAACATTGATGATAATAAGAAATACAAAAAAAATGTTTCCTGAGCAACAAATCAGCATATTAGAATGATTTCTGAAGGATCATGTGACATTGAAGACTGGAGTAATGATGCTGAAAATTCAGCTTTGCCATTACAGGAAAAATGTATATTTTAAAATATATTCCAATAAAAAGCAGTTACATAAAATTAATATTTCAAAACATTTTTTGTTTTTACAGATTAAAAGATTGCATGTTAAATGTTCAGAGTGACTTTAAGTTTGACACATGAATGAATGAATGCTGTTTGCTTTTGTTCAGGTTGGTGTTCAGTCAATCTTTGATATCACTGGATCTTATTGAGAGTTTCCTCCTATATGCAGATGAGACCAGGGGGAAGGAATGTTGTCCATACAAAGGTAAACACAGTTTATACAAGGGATTGTTTGAACTGCCATTTGTTCATTGTATGCAATAGTGTTTTTGTGTGTGTATTGTCAGGAGAGAAATCGTGGGTAAAAAATAAAGATTACTATCGTTTGGACGGCAACACTAGTGCTTGTGCTCGCAAGAGATGGGCTCAAGAGTTTAACAACACTAAAAACATAAGGTACTGCACATGAATAGTTCATCACCATTATATTGAAGTTCTCTGGATTTCTTGTCTTGACTCTTGGGGTTTCCCCTGTGTCAGAGGGAGGTTGTTTCTGATCTCCACTCGTGCGGGGTCTCTGGGAATCAATCTGGTCGCTGCAAACCGAGTCGTGGTGTTTGACGCTTGCTGGAATCCGTCATATGACATCCAGAGTATCTTCCGAGTCTATCGCTTTGGGCAGAAAAAAACTGTAGCTGTGTACCGTTTTCTGGCCCAGGTATACACAAAATCACACATAGTTGGGAGGACTTCTCATATTTAAAATAAATAATAAAATTAAATAATAAAATACATTTACATTTTTATCCCATTTATGAAGATTTTAATACTTGTGGACTTTTATTTTTTTATTTTGTTTTTTACATGTAAAATTTGAGTATATAATATAGTTTAAATATGTATTTGTATTTTTTGTATTTATTTTATAAATTATACAGTCCCTGTCTAAAGTTTGAAAACAACAATTTTTTTGTTTCTGTAAAGTCTCATGCTCACTAAGGCTGCATTTATTTAATCAAAAATACAGTAAAAACAGTAATATTGTGAAATATTATTATAATTTAAAGTAATTGTATTCCATTTTAATAAATTAAAAAATGTAATTTATTCCAGTGATGACACAGCTGAATTTTCAGCATCATTACTCCAGTCTTCAGTGTCACATGATCCTTCAGAAACCATTATAATACACTGATTTGCTGCTCAAGAAACATTTCTTATTGTTAATTATTAATAATTAAGTATTAAAGGAACACTCCACTTTTTTTGAAAATTGGCTCATTTTCCAACTCCCCTAGAGTTAAACGGTTGAGTTTTACTTTTTTTTTTAATCCATTCAGCCGATCTCCAGGTCTGGCAGTATCACTTTTAGCATAGCTTAGCATAGTTCATTGAATCTGATGCATCTCTCACAAAAATGACCAAAGAGTTTTGATATTTTTATTTTATTTTAATTTCAATTAAAACTTGACTCTTCTGTAGTTACATCATGTACTAAGACCGACGGAAAATCAAAAGTTGCGACACATAACTATACTCTCATTCCAGCATAATAATGAAGGAACTTTGCTGCTGTACCATTGGGGTGTTGTAGGCGCAATGATATTATGCAGCGTCTCTCACAAATGTCTCCATGGTTGCAAGACACGCTCCCTGTGTAAGCAGGGGGTCACAGGCACTGCGTAATATCATTGCGCCTGCTGCACCCATGGTACGGCAGCAAAGTTCCTTGATTATTACGCCGGAATGAGAGTATAGTTCCTAGCCATATCAGCCTAGAATCGCAAATCATTTTCCGTTGGTCTTAGGACATGATGTCACATATCAAACCTCTTTGGTCATTTTTGAGTGAGATGCTAACGGTCTAATTAGATTCAATGAACTATGCTAAGCTATGCTAAAAGTGGTACCTAATGACTTCAGCCCCATTGACTCTCTGTGCCAGTGCATTGATGAAATTAAAAATTGGATGTGCCTAAACTTCCTTCAGTTAAACAAAGACAAAACTGAAGTCATTGTGTTTGGAAACAAAGATGAAGTTCTCAAAGTGAACATGTACCCCTTCACTCTAGGGGTCAAACAACTAAAAATCAAGTCAGGAATCTTGGTGTGATTTTGGAGTCAGACCTGAGTTTCAGTAGCCATGTAAAGACAATAACTAAATCAGCATATTATCATCTCAAAAATATTGCAAGAATTAGATGCTTTGTCTCCAGTCAAGGCTTAGAGAAACTTGTTCATGCTTTCATCACCAGCAGGGTGGATTACTGTAATGGGCTCCTCACTGGTCTTCCCAAAAAGACCATAAGACAGCTACAGCTCATACAGAACGCTGCTGCCAGGATTCTGAGCAGAACCCGAAAACATGAACACTTCACACCAGTCCTCAGGTCCTTGCACTGGCTTCCAGTTGCATTTAGAATTGATTTTAAAGTACTGTTACTTGTTTATAAATCACTCAATGGCCTAGGACCTCAATACATTGCAGATATGCTCATAGAATATAAACCTAACAGATTACTCAGATCATCAGGATCAAGTCACTTAGAAATATCAAGGGGTCACTCAAAGCAAGGAGAGTCTGCTTTTAGCCATTATGCCAGCCGCAGCTGGAACCAGCTTCCAGAAGAGATCATATGTGCTCCAACAGTAGCCACTTTCAAATCCAGACTCAAAACACATCTTTTTACCTATGCATTTGCTGATTGAGCACTGATCTATGTCCGAACTGTTTATACTTTATATTATACACAATATCTTTTTTTTCTTTAACTCTTTTTCTTATTTTTTATTTATTTCATCTTAAATGCATTTTATATATTTTATGTATCTCTTTTATTTTCTGACTTTTAATGCATTTTATATCTTGCTGTCTGGTTGAAAGAGCTGGGAGAATTAGGAAGTAAGTTTTTTCTTTCTTTGTTTCTTTTTTTTTGTTATCCCTGGATGCAGCTCTGTATAGAGTTAGTCCAAAAAGATTTATCTGTAAGGGTACTGTTTAAATGCACAGCTGCCTGACAAATATTATTTTTATTTTTTTTTAGTTATCCCTGGATGCGGCTCTGTATAGAGTCAGTCCAGGAAGTTTTGTCTGTAAGGGTAATGTTTAAACGCACAGCTACCCGACAAATAAAAACAGTTATCCCTCTGAGGAAGATTCATTTAGAACCTGCTCTGATGGATAGATTCGTTTAGATCCGCTCTGACGGACAACAAAAAACTCCCTGAAATTTCCTAACTCTTCAATCTAGATAGCGAAATATGTGTTCCATTATTATTATTATTATTATTATGTATTTGGTTCTTCTTTATGTAAAGCACTTTGAATTACCATTATGTATGAAATGTGCTATACAAATAAAATTGCCTTGCCTTACTGCCAGACCTGGAGATCGACTGAATGGATTCAAAAACGGTAAAACTCAACTGTTTAACTCTAGGGAAGTTGGAAAATAAGCCTATTTTCAAAAAAGGTGGAGTGTTCCTTTAATACCATCACAGGAATTAATTACATTTTAAAATATATTCAAATAGAAAACGGTTCTTTTAATTTGTAGTAATATTTAACAAGATGACTGTTTTTTCTTTATTTTGGATCAAATAAATGCAGCTTTGGTAAGCATAAGAGACTTCTTTCAAAAACATAAAAAAATTATGTTTCCAAACTTTTGACAGGTACTGTATATTTTTATATAGTTTTAATATATACTGTTTGTAACACCAATTGCTTATATTTTTAATGTGTTTTTTATTTATTTATTGTGAGTAGGGGACGATGGAACAGAACATTTATGAGCGGCAGGTTGCTAAGCAGTCTCTGTCCTCCCGTGTTCTGGACCAGCAGCAGATTCAGAGACACTTCACACACAGTCAGCTGAATGAGCTGTACCGCTTCCAGCCAGACCTACGGCCCAGTAAACACACAGAAACACCTGCGGTAAATACACATACACGGACCTGCTGTTGTACACACAGATGTGGGTACGTGAGATTATTATGACTACAAGGTTGCTTCCTTTTGTCTGTCAGGATGAGGTGTTAGTCCGGCTGCTGCAGAGCTGTGAGCAGCTCATAGTAAGTTATCATGAGCACAACTCATTGTTAGACCACCGGGAGGAAGAGGAGCTGAGCGAGGAAGAGCGCAGAGCAGCCTGGGATGAATACCGTGCAGAAAAAAAGGTACATATTACAAGTCAGTGGTTCTCAAACTGTGGTACAGAGCGCCCCCAGGTGGTACACGTCGCAACACTGGTAATTTACACTTTTACAGGGGTGTCCCAGTCCTGCTCCTGGTGGGCCGCTGCCCTGAAGAGTTCAGCTCCAACCCTAATCAAACACACATGAACCAGCTAATCAAGGTCTTACTTGGCATATTAGAAACTTCTAGGCAGGTCTGTTGAGGCAAGTTGGAACTAAACTCTGAAGGACAGTAACCTCCCTTATATTAAATATTTAATATAAATGTATATATTGTATTGTATACATGAGACTATTATGACTCATGCACTGACCACATTTTTTATATTGGCAGTGCAGGTTGTGAAAAGGTAACATTCTCTGGTGCTCACACCACAATTTCATTCCTGTGCAAAAAAGTGACCAAAAAAAAAAAAAAAAAACAGAGAAATTAAAAGCAATTATTGTGTTTTCTGTGAGCTTTATTTTCTTAAGGTGGTTTTAATGATTTGTCTATTTCAGGCCGCTGTACAGATCTCCAATGAAGCCGCCGCCAGAATCGCCAACCGGGACCTACAGGTAGAGTTTCATCTCAGACCTCTAACCTTTAAGGATTCTGCATTTGTGTGTATTACACATAAATTCCACATTGCCAAGAGTCTATCTCTTTCTCTCCTCAGCTCAGTCATACTCAGCAGGCTGTGGCGCTTCAAAATTTCGGCTATACAACCAAGAGCACTCCTCCAACTTCAACTCAACTCTGCCGCCTTGGAGCTGAAGCAAACCCAAAGTGATTGACTCAGTTTCAAAAACAAAAACATAGCCTGATCCCCCTCTCATGTCCTCCAAAAACAGTTTGTGTTGGACTTGCTGTAAATATCGGCATGTTTGGCAGTATGAATGTAGTATTAACATTGGAGCACTAAAAGGACTCACGAGACAACGCTCAGACAGACATATGATTAGAGACCTCAAAGCAGCTGTTCTGTTGTCAATAACTTGAATTATAAAGCAGCATTAATTCCTTACTGTACTAAATGGTGCGTCCAAGACATTCTGCTTTTCTAACTACCTCAAAACCAGTATGAGTATGCAGAAAAGTATCCGGTACATGTATATTCTTTTGGACAGAACGGGGTTCAGAAGCCGGTATACTGTTGCCAGTGTCTTTGCTAACACCTTTTATGTTTAAAGATTAAAAATATAGAATGATTTAGTTTTTCTTAAAAGTCCAAAGCTCAATCTGTTATGAAATGTGAGCATTGTTCTCTTTTCAAATGCCTTGTAGATGTACTTAGATAATAGAAATAAAGATACACTTGCTTGATAGAAGAAAAAAAAACACTTGCTTGCTGTGTCCTGTGGAGGCGCTGTTTCTCTTATTACTGTGCCTCATTACTATGGACTCGTTGATCCAGTCACAGATGGTTCAGAGATAGGGAGACGCGCGCTGGTCTCGACGGTCACCGTGATGCTTCTGCCAGCGTGTCTCCGCCGCTGCGCGCGGCTTCTGTACTGGATCCCTGTTACGATCATTATCGTGGTTGTGATGTGGTCATACTACGCCTATGTCGTGCACTTCTGTTGGAGTGAGTAATGTTTTTGCAAAATTATTAAATTTAGAGTTTAATGACGCAGATTTTGCCATACGTGATATTAAAATGTGTGAGAGAGACGGAACCTGATGTAACATTTTGTTTCATTGTATGTAACTAGTTTTTTGGTATGTTTCTCAACTTTTATATGATGTATCTATATTTGGCTGCTACAGATTAAAGTAGTTATGAAATCAACAAGTATTACTTGCTTGTCTGTGTAATTTAATGTCAGTTACAAACTACTCCATTGCTGAGGTGGGTTTATGAGCTTAAATCATGGACGTCATTTTAATTTTGTATATGAATTTGATCAAATGTATTTGTTCAAAGTTAAGTATTATGCCAAGGACCATCACCACCCCATTTATTTTAGTGCAAAATTTAAAAAAAAAAAAAAAAAAAAAAAAAAAAGAAAACATTTAAATTCAAAACGGCTAATAAAATTGGAAACGAGTACAGAAATACGTAACTAACAAATACAGAAATACGTAACTAACAACTCAAACATAATAGACTGTGTGTGTATTATTAGTCAGTCAACTGACAAATGAAGCCTGTGCATTGTCTTATTTTGTGCAGTCTTTGTGGGTCCAGTAGAAGTGCATTTGGTGGTCATGTATTGTAGTGATTTCAGCCCTATAGCTCATGTTATATTAGTTAAATTGAGGCTGTTATACTCCCTGGTCTCCCTCTTATTATGAACACTAGATATAAATCTAAATATTTAATAATAATAATAAAAAAAAACTGTTCATTAATGTGGATATGACATTCAGATGTTATGAATGACTCTTGTTCATATTTGTGTGCCAGTCCTGCTTACCTGTGCAACACAGAGAGGTATGAAATCTTTGTCTTGTTATAAATGTTTATTGTGTGAAAATATGCAGTTCTAAAATTGGCAATTGCTTCCTGTTATTTTGATTGATAATTGTATATATACTTATTCTCTCAGTGGTGTTCCTTTGCCTGTTCCACGTGTGTTTTGGGATGTTCTCATGGTCATTTTGGAAAGCAGTGTCTACTCCACCATCCTCTCCTTCTGAGGAGGTACAGTAACATTATAGTGATGGTTAAATTGATTAAATTGATGGTTCTTTACCAAAACACAAAACAAGTTCATTTATAGCTTTTGGACATGGTACAATCATAACTGCATGTTTATATATATATATATATATATATATATATATATATATATATATATATATATATATATATATATATATATCTCATAGAAAACGCACCTAACTTGGAGTACCATGTAAATACTGGAGTATATAAATAAAGTTCAATAGTATGTCTTATACCATTTCTGCAGGACTGTAACCATAGACATTGAGGGGGACAAGTCCCCCAATAATCAGATATGGCCAAGTTGTCCCCACCAATATTTGATATTTTTGATGTTGCACTGCTGCACTCCATTACACACAACTCTGCTTGTTATTAGGATAACAAAAAGTTTAAAAGTTACATTTTTAGGCTGGTCTACCTTAGCGGTCTAACTGCACTCATCAATGTCAAAATGATTGAGATGGCCAATCAAATCAAAGGCGGCCATTTGATAGAGTGCGAGGTAAGATGTAAGTAGCTAAATATTTGATGTTTGGCTATTGTTTTACTATAGAAATGTTAAATGGCCAACATTAATATTCAGTGACTTTTATGCCAAATTTTGCTGTTTTGAATTGAAAATACAGGATTTCACGTGATTAATGCAATTTATAATTAAATGTGACGATAAGAAACATTAACAGAGCTGTTTTGGCACATTAGACATAAGATTAAGAGGGAATGTGTATAAATAAACATTTAAATAAAAGTATTACTTGCAAAAAGTTCAAATACACAATAAATTCTACTACTTCTGCAGTTTTTTTTTTTTTATTCCCTTAAATCCCTAAACATCCTTTAATTATTTAGGGACCCAAGCCCCTTCAAAAAATGGTTTGGTCCCCCCCAATGTTCAAGACATGGTTACAGCCTTGCGTCATTGTACCATAGTACACCTGCAGTATTTTTTTGCAAGGGGAATTTAAACTCTTCACCATTTCTGCTGGCTTCACCCCACAGTTAGAAGAGATAAGTAGACTTGGGCTCTTACGGGGGTCAGTCCATCCACTTGCAAGTCAGGCATGTCATACGTGACAAATGAGCGTAAAAGGAACCCCTCTCCCTCTCAGAGCACCGCCATCTAATTTACTAATTGTATGTGTGTGTCTGTGTGTGCGCGTGGGTGTCTGTGCTCAGTTTCAGCTCTCCTCTTCAGACTCGCTGCTCTATGAGCAGGAACATGGTGGTATGGAGAAGAGTCAGATTCTTTTGGAAATCTCCCAGAAGCTTCCAGTTCATACACGTACAGCAACCGGAGGTCAGGAAACCTGTCTATAACAGATAAACTTGACAATGTAAAGTATAAATAAAATCTCAAAACTAAACTGGACCCACTCCAAATGTAACTCGATTCACACTGAACCTGTAAACATTAACCTGCTCCATCAGCACCATGTAATTGAGGGAAGACACTGAACTCTAGATTACTCCAGAGACACTGAATCTGCAATTAGTGCATTTTGAATGGCTTTCAGTGAAAAGCATCTGCACCATGTTAGAAGGTTCGCTGCATCCGTGTTTCCTGCACTGCTTTGTAACCGAGGGGAATCTTCAGCACTGTGGCAAAAGAAATTATATTCTAGATCTGTGTCTTGAGTTTGCAGTCTAATTCACAATGACTCTTATGTGTCAGTTGTTTTTAGTGAATCAAAAACTTATAACCTTATCATTGTAGCTGAGGTCCTGACACAAATCGTTTTATTGAATATTTCAGTTTTACTTAAATTAGGGTGATGCAAAAATGAGTACACCCCACAACAAAAACTAGTACTTTGTATGGCCTGCATGATTTTTAATGACAGCACCAATCTTCTAGGCATGGAATGAACAAGCTTGGCGACATTTTGCAACATCTATCTTTTTCCATTCTTCAAGAATGACCTCTTTTAGAGACTGGATGCTGGATGGGGAGTGATGCTCAACTTGTCTCTTCAGAATTCCCCATACGTGTTCGATTGGGCTACTGAATCACTTTCACCCTGTTCTTCTTCAGAAATCCAACAGTGGCCATCAATGAAATGCAGCTCCCCGACACCAGCAGCACTCATGCAGCCCCACTGTAGGCACCATGCATTTTTCTTTGTTTTCCTCACCTTTGCGACGCCATACAGTTTTGAAGCCATCAGTTCCAAAAACATTTATCTTGGTCTGATCACTCCAGAGTAATAGAGTCCCAGTAGTCTTCATCTTTGTCAGCATGGGCCCTGCAAACTCTAGGTGGGCTTTTTTATGCCTGGGCTTCAGGAGAGGCTTCTTTCGTGAAACCCATGCATGCCATTCCTCTGCAGTGTAAAGAAGTTTCTACTTCTTTAGATAACTGCAGTGAACTTGCATGCCGATTTTCTTCAACCCTTCTCATCAGAAGACGCTCCTGTCGAGGTGTTATCTTCCGTGGACGACCTGGATGTCTCTGTGAGATGGTTGCAGTTCCATCTTTTTACATTTTTGTACCACTTTTGCTACAATATTCTGACTGATAAGTAAAGCTTTGCTGACCTTCTTGTAGCCTTCACCTTTCTGGTGTAAAGAAATTATTTTATTTCTCAGGTCTTGTGACATTTCTCTTCCATGCGGTGCCGTTGCTGACAGCATGAAATGGAAGGGGTTTTTAACACCCTTTTATAGTCAACTGTCTGCTGGACACCTGTGTAATGAATAATTAGACTCACCTGTGGTTGAATTCTTGTTAAATTAGACATTTGTAGTCTAAAATTTAGCTTTGCTCAAGATTTTCAGTGGGGTGTACTCATTTTTGCATCACCCTAATTTGAGTAAAACTGAAAATTTTGTTCTCCAAGTTATATTATTAACATTACTTTTATGTTATAAGTTAAGCAGATAAAACTTAGTCTTGTCAACAATTTGTTAATTGGTCTCTTAATTTTTTCCATAGCTGTATATATATATATATATATATATATATATATATATATATATACACACACACAGTATTTGAGTTAGGTTCATTTGAGTAAATGATTAATTTCAGTACATAATACCTAACTATTTTGTGAGCAATGTAAACCTGAATGACCAGTAAACTTCCTTATTCAAGAGCAACTGGACTTTTTTTTGTTAGTCTGGGGTCTGAGCACCGAAGATGCCGGGAACCATATTTGTACTGATCATCTTATTATTTTGTGAGTGATCCATTTGTGAGCCATTTCATAAACCAAGACATAATTTGTAAGGACTTTAAATCACTTGGATTAATGTTGAAACATAATTGAGTCCATATGCTTTTGATACAAATCCTCCAAGATTTTTTGTTAACTAATCAAAAATTGATGAACAACATGAATAAAAACATACGTAACGGTCTCTTATCAAAGAGAAATTGCATTTACCTAAATGTTGGAGATAATGTTATTTATTTATTTATTTGGTTGTTTGTGTGTGTGTTCATCTCAGCTATCAGGTTCTGTCATCACTGCCAATTGATAAAACCAGATCGCTGCCATCACTGTTCCGTCTGCCAAATGTAAGAATCGTTCTCTCTCTCTCTCTCCATTTCTGTGTGCGTATCAGTGCATCTCCCACTCATCTACACACTCTTCCCTTAATGAAAGGGAGAGACGTTGAAATGTGATCTGTGTGTGTGTGTGTGTGTGTGATAATTACAGGATGTTGTTGAAGCGCTTGGTCACATTTATTTGAGTGGACACAGTGAATCTTCTCAAATGAGTTTCGCTACGTGTCAATATCAGGTTCCCCGTCTTTGATTAAAGTCCAAGTCTGAGTGTGTGACGGAGAGAGTGAGTGCAGTGGAGAAAAAGAATAACTATGTGTGTTTGTGGAGATTTTGAATGTGTGCGTGTGTCTGATTACACTAGGGTTTTTATTATTATTTAATGAGAATAGTTCCTGTGGCCTGTGCACTTACTCCTGCGGTCTGTCTCTCTTTTTGTTTTTGTAGGTGTGTACTGAAGATGGATCATCATTGCCCCTGGTTTGTAAACTAAATTAAAATTGATCCCATTTACTTTCTAAATGCATATTTCTGTTAATTATGACTTATTGACTTATGACTTATTGGTGTATTTTATTCCAAAGAAAGAATCTTTGTAATCTATGGCTTTATAATGGTTAAAGGTGCCCTAGAACGTGTTTTCAAAAGATGTAACATAAGTCTAAGGGGTCCCCTGAATGTGTCTGTAAAGTTTCAGGTCAAAATGCCCCAGAGATTTTTTTTTTTAATTCATTTTTTTAATTCTCATTAAATAATCATAATCATTAAATATGCGCCGATTCAGGCTGCGACCCCTTTACATTCTCATGTTCCCCGCCCCCGAGCTCGAGACTGCCTTAACCAGCATAAACAAAGTTCACACAGCTAATATAACACTCAAAATGGATCTTTACAAAGTGTTCGTCATGCAACGTCTGATCGCGTAAGTATGGTATTTATTTGGATGTTTACATTTGATTCTGAATGAGTTTGATTGTGCTCTGTTGCTAAAACTAACATTACACACTGTTGGAGAGATTTATAAAGAATGAAGTTGTGTTTATGAATTATACAGACTGCAAGTGTTTAAAAATGAAAATATCGACGGCTCTTGTCTCCGTGAATACAGTAAGAAACGATGGTAACTTTAACCACATTTAACAGTATATTAGCAACATGTTAACAAAACATTTAGAAAGACAATTTACAAATATCACTAAAAAAATATCATGGATCATGTCAGTTATTATTGCTCCATCTGCCATTTTTCGCTATTGTCCTTGCTTGCTTACCTAGTCTGATGATTCAGCTGTGCACATCCAGATGTCCTGCCCTTGTCTAATGCCTTGAACATGAGCTGGCATATGCAAATATTGGGGTCATACATATTAATGATCCCGACTGTTATGTAACAGTAACGGTGTTATGTTGAGATTCGCCTGTTCTTCGGAGGTCTTTTAAACAAATGAGATTTACATAAGAAGGAGGAAACAATGGAGTTTGAGACTCACTGTATGTCTTTTCCATGTACTGAACTCTTGTTATTCAACTATGCCAAGGTAAATTTAATTTTTGAATCTAGGGCACCTTTAATCAAAAGTTAGTAGCTTACTCTTCCTGTAAACATTTTTTATTTTCAGCTGTTGTTGCTTAGTCTGTGCAGGCTTTTGGATATTGAAGACAAATAGCTACTTACTGTAGATATTTATTTAACTTGCATTCAGGGAAGAAAAAAAACAAAAACTCAAAATGTTACATCTTGTTTAAATGAGTAATATAGCCATTTTAAAAAGTGACACCTATTCTCTTCTTCTGTGTGTATGTTGTGTGTTGTTGTGAGCATGTTCAGGCTGAATAACTGTATTGGATTCTCCAACTATAAGTTCTTCATGCTCTTCCTCTTCTACTCACTCCTGTACTGCCTCCTCATCATTGCAACGGTTACACCGACCTTCATCCAACTGTGGCTGGTGGGTGACCTTTGTGCCTTTGCATTGCATATTTTTTTTAGCAAGATTGACATGTACTTTGAGTGGTAGAGACTAGTCTCAGCCTCTGATGGCACATCCACAGATCACCCAGTCACTTGGCTTCAAATATTTGAAAAATAATTTTTTTTACACACATATAAACAGAATGTATTGCTTAAATGCAAAGTCACTTTGGATAAAAGTACCTGCCACATACAAATGCAATTTAAGTGATAGTGAGTGAATTTGATATAAAACATTTTATCTTTTGCAGTATAATGATTTCTTATTTATGTAATAATTTGGTAACGCTTTACAATAAGGTTTGATTTGTTACCATTAGTTTACACTACTAAACAATCGAACTATGAACAATAGTTCTACAGCATTTGCTAATCTTAGTTAATTTCAACATTTACTAATACATTTTTTAAATCAAAAGTGTATCTGTTAACATTTGTTAGTTGCTGTGAACCATGAAAATTTGTATTAACAAAGAATAATAATTGCTGTAAAAAAAAATAAATATATATATATATATATATATATATATATATATATATATATATATATATATATATATATATATATATAGCTCATTGATAGTTCATGTTAGCATCTGCATTTAATAATATTAATGGGGCCTTATTGTAGAGTGTCAACAGCAATTTTATGAATTATTATATAATTAAATTCTTGCATCAATAATTCTTATTTCTTTGTGTTTCACATTAGTATCTTAATACAGTATTCCTGAAGTACACTATGCCCTCTCTCTCTCTCTCTTAGGGAAAACTGTTTGATAGTTGTGTTAAACTGCATGTCTTGTTCCTGACACTGGTGTCGGCCATGTTTGCTGTTACCCTCTGTTTTTTGCTCCTCTTCCACATCTGGCTGCTCGCCAGCAACAAAACAACTCTTGGTAAAACCTGCATTCCACATATGCACATTATTTGTATGAGGTTTTCTAGGCACCATAACATTTCTTGCTCTCTTTCTCTCAGAGTGGCTGTCAGTCCCCTTTTTTGCGGATGGACCCGGAAGTGACGCATTTGATGTGGGTGTCTGCGCAAACTTCTTACAGGTGTTTGGAAAGAAAAAGAGACTCTGGCCATTTCCAGTATTTAGCAGGTCAGTATTATGCTGTAATCAGCATTGATGGCAACCGTAACAGCCTACAGATTATAATATAAACAGTATTTTTGCAGAATAATTGTTTATTCTAATTAATAATAAAAACTACTGTTCAAATATTGTTCAGGAAGTTTTTTTCCTTACTTTTAACATTCAGCAAGGACATTTGTAATGCAACAAAAGGTTTCCATTTTAAATAAATTGTTTTTTTAACTTTATATTCATCAAAGAATCATGAAAAAACTGCATGACAGTTTCTACAAAATAATATGCAGAACAATTGTTTTGTTAATAAGAGACTTTCTTCAGCACCAAAATTAGCTTATTAGAATGAAAAAAGGAATAAAAAAAGTGTATATAGTAAATGTACTATATACAAAACAGCTATTTTAAATAGTAACATTTCACAACATTACTTTTTATTTTTTTATTTTATTAAGATATACAGCCTTTGTGAGCATAAGAGACTTTATTTCAGAAACATGAAAAGAAAAAAAAAGTATATTAATGCTTACTGTCTTTTATTACATTATTATCACCGTTTTATAAAAGCAATAAGCCACTCAAGGCTGGTCTTCAGTGATAGTACCATAGGCAGTTTTAGGTATTCTGCTTCATGTTTTGCTTACTGCTTACTCATGGTAAAATCACTGTAAGCACAGCCTTTAGAGTGAAAAACATTTCCGGATAATAGCCTTTTCCAGTTTTCAGATTGAAATGCCAGAATTGATGAATTTCAATACTGGCATTTCGCCGTTTAGTCAGCGAACATTTAATCTAAGTCACCAGTCACAAACATTTAAGATGTGTGATTTCTTTTGATTTAATGCCACAACACAGATTCCATAGCTTATGTTTACCAACTGTTTCTTTTATGTCTATCATAGTCAAGGGGATGGACATTCATTCCCCTTGAGATGGCAGATGTCGACTCGCAGTCCTTCAGTGATGAATGGAAATGGGCATTGTGTCATGGAAGGAACTGTGGGTAAGAAATAAATTCTCTGAATCATGTTTCAAAATTGAACAAATTGGTTAAACAATCCGAGCCCAGTTTGCCGGTTTAAAGAGTCATCCAATTATGTCTCAGCACTGTAGTCAGAATGGTTTGGTAAATCTTTTATTTAGAGGGAGACTGAATTTATCCCAGTTCTCACGCTGTCTCTAAAGGTGATCTGTTCTCTGCTTTTGTCATTAACTTAAGTGTGCTATCACAAAGAGTAGGATTACGAACACACATCCTCTAAAATTCCCCCACTAACTCTAAATAGCACTCCGAATAGCCATTTTTAAAATTCGCAGAAGTAACTGGAATTTTAGGAGAGAAATGTTGGCAATCTTCTATTGTAATACAAAGCTAATCTTCTTTTTTTAATTTTGTAATTTTGGAAGTTCAGACCCCAAGTTTATATTGCCCCCTTGAGGCTAAACCAGGGCTGCACAGCCTGATCAAAAATTCTGATTTGAGCCATTTGTCTGTATCATTCTTTTCTGCCATCAGTCTCACCTGAGGGGGTCTTTGTTACCATAGCAGTGGATGACTAGCAGTAACGAAATAAGGTATGAGAAATGCTTGTTCTGCTTTTCAAGGACATCTCCAAAGCAAAAGTGTTCAAATGACACTAAATAAAATCCAAATAATAGAAACGTGTTTTTGTCTTTCTAGGTTAACGAAATGTGTTATGTGACATTGTCACAGTGAGGCGATTTTACAAAGATCTCAATCACAGGTTAAGCTTACAGGAGTGGCGGGCGGCCCTCTGGGAGACGAGGGTTGATGGTGAACACCTGCCCGCATACTCAGTTTTCACCTGGAACACTTCCTAAGGGAGCGATCAGGTCTCCGAAACCTCTCTTTTACTGATCAGGGTGTGAGAGAGCTTTATCAGGTGTCCCTGTGATAATCTTTTAAATTCAATATTTTGTGCTGAAATGTAGTTGTGTTTTTCTGTTGTGGCAATGGATTCTAGCTTCATGATGACACTATTTAATAGTGTCTTATAGGATTATTGAATAACAGATTTAATGAAGAAATAAAGACAATTCATTTAATACAAAATATTTTATTTGTAATTTTCTTTTCTTTGCATTATTCTAGAATGTTCAGGAACGCTCTATAACATGGTTTGTTTTAATCCCGGTGGTATCATGGATGAGCACATGGTTTTAAAAGATCACTTGATCCATTTGCTCACATTAAACATGGATAAATACATCACAACCAATAAAAATACAGAGGCCAGCCCTGATCAACCAATCTCACACTCACACAGACACTTGCTGTGGGCTGGTCAGGCTTTACCATATGGAGAAAATAATAATTAAAAAAATAAAACATGCATGCCAAATCCAAGTGAACTTGTGCGCAATTGGTGGTCTGTCAGTCTGTGCCGAAATACCTCTGGCCAAAATGTGTCGGAGCGACAGCGTGAACTTCAGTTGTTAGTATAGTGATGTCAGGAAACTCCTCAACAATGGACCGTGCACCTGCACACATTCACACAGCATTATGGAGGTGCAGTGTGCACTACTGAAATAATGGACTTTATATATGAAGGAAAAAATGTATACTCTTTTAGTTTAATGCACCCTTGCTAAATAAATCAAAAGTGACAGTAAAGACATTTATAATCTTACACAAGATTTTTACACAAGACTTTTAATTCATCAAAGTCCTGAAAACAAATGTTTCTGCAAATGTATTAAAACATTTTCAACATTGATGATGATAATAATGTTTCTTGAGCAACAAATCGGCATATTAGAATGATTTCCAAAGGATCATGTGACACTAAAAATTAAAGTAATGGCTGCTGAAAACTGGATTTTACCATCACAGGAATAAATTACATAGTAAAAATACATTAAAATAGAAAACAGTTATTTTAATTTGTAACAATATTTCACAATATTGCTGTTTTACTGTATTTTTGATCAAATAAATGCAGCCTTGGTGAGCATAGGAGACATCTTTCAGTCATTCTACTGATCCAAAACTTTTGAATGGTACAGTAAATCATGTAAATGTCAAGACGTTATTATAAATGACTGAGTTTATTCCAAATATACAGCCAGGTTCTAATCGTTTCATAAATGTTCCTTAGTTGTTTACCAAGGCGGCTATTAAAGGGTTAGTTCAGCAAAAAAAAAATATTTCTGTCATTAGGTACTCACCATCACCTCCCAAATGCGTAAGACCTTCGTTCATCTTTGGAACACAAATTAAGATATTTTTGATGAAATCTGAGGGTTTCTGAACCACACATAAGCAGCAACATCATTGCACCTTTTGAGGTCCAGAAAGGCAGTAAAGACGTCGTTACAATAGTTAACGTGACTACAGTGGTTTCACCTTAATGTTGTGAAGCGACGAGAATACTTTTGTGCAAACAAAAATAACCGTCATACGCAGTTTACGTAGGGAATGCAGTGCAAGCTTCTGTGTTTATGTCAGAACGCCGACTCATTATTGGTGGCTCCTGCATCAGCATCACACGCATGCCTTGTGCTGCTCGCGTGTGCAGTGTCGGCCAATACTGAGCCAGCGTTCGGCCGTAAACACAGAAGCATGCACTGCATTCACTACATCAGCTACGACAACAGACAGTCAAAAGATGTAATGACACTGCTGCCTACGTGTAGTTCAGAAACCCTCGGAATTCATCAAAAAATATCTTCATTTGTGTTCAGAAGGTCTTACGGGTGTGGAACGACATGAGGGTGAGTAATAAATGACAAATGTCATTTTTGGCTGAACTAACCCTTTAACATGTACTAAGATAGATAAAATAATAAGAGATTTATCATGTGATTGATTCGTAAATGGGAACACAAGTCTTCACTGTTCACTCTGTGTTTGTGTCTTACCGTGTGGAGTGGAGAATAGACTGAGTAGTATGATATGTTTGGCCTGCAGGCCGTGTTCATTCAGCACCCGCACCGCTTCTATCACGGTGTTGCCTGTACCTGAACACATATACACAACATTGAATTCTCTTTAAATGCCACATTTGAAGTAGTTACAGTTTGGCCCAAGTGTCTTTTTCCACAAATATGGCCATGTTTAAATCCAGATTTTGCACCAAATGGGTGCAGAAAATGCAAACATTGCACAAATTCTATGTGGGCCAGCTTAATGCCTGATGTGAATTACTCACTGAGAATAGGGTACATGAGCAGAACCTTCCTTCTGCTGATGTCAGGAGGAAACTTTGCATAGTAAACTTTGGCCTTTTGTGTCTCCTCATCACTCTGGATCAGAATCTTCCCAATACGGATTGACCTGCAGCAGTCTCTCAGGCCTTGCTCCATGGCCTCACCTGCTCACATAACACATGCGTTTTGAAGTATAAAAGGCATGCACACTAAATAGGGCTTTTTTATTTCATCATGGCTGTGTCTGTGTGTGTGTGTTTATGAATTTGTGTGAAAGAAAGAGACTCACCACTCCTCATGATACTAACTCCACAGTTTCCCTTTTCAAACTTCACACCCTCATATTTATGCCCTGCATAAGTATAAAATGAAACTCTGAATTTGAATTAATTCAACAGCTGATCATGGAAAGATTGTGTCAATATGCACAGGGGGTAATCACCATGGGAACAGGCTCACCTGTTGGTGTGGTTACAGTGCATTCACTATATGGAAGCTGATTGAGACCCTCTTCCACCACTAATCGTATCTGAGAGCAGAACAAACAACCAATTAGAATCAAATTGAAGGGTAACAAACCAAATACCGAACAGTAGACCTAGTAATTTTACAACACACAAAAAAAATAAAATCAAGTTGATTGATAAGTCAAATAAAGCAATCAAGGAATGCGAAGCGTAAATCAACGATAAATTCACTTTGTTGATGGCAAAATTATTTTGTGAGCTGCCTTTAATTACAAGCTCTTTATAAGAATGACTGATTATTATCAGTTAGTAGGATATATTGACATTAAAACAAACCCACCATTGTTTACTGTTTTTGGTGATGCTTACCAATCTATCAGCACAGAACACAAAATCACCTCTACTGGTAGTTCTGGGTGAGAAAGAAGAAAGAGACTGTTGCAATATATAATACATGTTGACTGATGTCCAACAAAATGACGTGAGGCTACATCCCAGTTTATTCCATGAACATTTTAGATTAGACACTCTGATAAGTTACAGGTTTATGTACACATGTAATGATATATAGGTACATATGATACAGATCTGGCCTATGGGGACACGTAATGTGTACTCTCAATCCAAATCCGGTTAAAAGGCGGACTGGACACTCACTTGTCCCGAATGATAGTCTGAAGTTCTCGTATTTGGTCATTTAATGGCAAGAGTTTCAACTGAGGTCCTATTTGTCCATGGATGTCGTTCATGGTTTGGTTTTCACACGGTTCCGTGTCATCTTGACGGGTCTCGGCGGCAGCGCTGCTGCGGGCGAAGCGGACGTGCTTCGCGGCGTGTTCGGGGCTTTCACTGTTATTCAGCTGCTGATTATGGCACGGCATCTTTTCGATAAGATCCGCTTCCATAGAACTAAAACCACAAAAAAAAAAACTACACGAAACCGCCTGGTTCACTTAAATAATGGCTGTTCTGTTCCACGGATGATGTTTTCAGCGAACTACTATCTCGCCATGTCAACTGAGCAGAGGAGACGCACGCTCCCGGGAACAACAACCTGACGTCATATCCCTTGTTCATATGATTGGATAGAAATCATGCCAATCTAAATCTCATTGACGTAAGGGGCGGGACACTGCGGTCCTCATTCAAGCAAAGCCGTCAGAGGCGCTGACTGGTGATGAGCGGTGAATTGTGGTGCTTTTAATACATCATGGTTTAACAAGGGCAATTACAAGGTAAAAGATAAAAAAATGCTATCATGAAAAGATGGTCTCTTACAAGACATCGTTTTAACACAACATCAGTGCAAAGATATGGGACATGTTACAGTAAATATATATGCATGTCAAACATACAAAAAAAAAAAAAGGATGTTGCAAGTTTTCTAATTTACATGGAAAAGTAAGCCCCCCCCCCATATTTAAATTAATTCACTATTTATTTATTTGCTATTTTTATTTGTTAGCCTACCACTTTCGTAAATGAAGATTATTTTCAATACTATCCATTTTGACTTTCAAATTCCCTCGCTGACATTTATCTAAAGTAGCTGCATGTGTAATACCAGTGTTATAAATAAAGGTTATTTTTATTTTTAACTTAATCTACATTTTGTCTTTCAAATTTCCTCGCGGATAATTATTTATTTCAAGTAACTGCGTATGTAATACCAGCTTGTTTATGAGAAATAAAATAAATCTGCAGAGACCCCTAGCTGATGCTTGGAGCTTGTGAAGCGTCAGTGCGCATGCCTGCGCCTCTGCACCTGTTCAGCAGTGGCGCGCGCTCCCGATTTCTCAGCGCGCCGCCGTGCAAAATATGGGGGCGCGCTCTTTATGGCAGGTCTCAAAAGAGGGGGAGCAGCAGCGCACGAGCGCGCCGTCGTTGTCAGGGACGGACGGGGTACAGCTGGGAAAAACACATACACACGCTCGCACACCCCCGTCTCCGTCACACACGCACATACGGCAAAAACAAAAGCGACTCTAAGGGAAGAGCGGAACGGGAGAGAGGGAGCATGCGGCGAGGAGTAGGGGCTGCAGCAGACCTTTGTTTGTTTCCTGGAAACCCTGGAGCGCGAGGGAATAAAATGGAGTGGTAGGGGCTCCGAGGCGCGAGAGGCGCGTCCACCTGCTGCTACCGGGGAGGCAGTCCGGGCTCGCGAGAGAGGGGAAACATGGTGAGACCACTGCATTGAAGTGGGTAACCAAAAAAACAAAACAAACAAAAAAACAACAACATATGACAACATTCCACACGCCGAGCGATCAAACGGAGTCTTAAGAGCGGGCGGGACGTGCGGCCCGGGTGTAACGGGAGGTGAGTATGTGGGCTGTGCGTGTTTATGTGCGTGATGCGGTGAGTGGGCCAGTGTGACGCGCGTCAAACGCTGCAATGGGGAGAAATGGTGGAGCGAGTGTCAGCTGTCATGATGCGTCCATATTGCACAGGTGTGTGAGTGAGGAGGAATGGCTCAGTGTCCTGCGAAAGCTATGAGGCGCAGGCCATCGTTTGAGGGGACAGAAAGCATTGGTGCTCATGACGAATACGTGAGGCAAACACACGCACACACACACACACACACACACACACACACACACTCTCTCTCTCTCTTTCACACACTCTTACACACCATCCCCCCTAAGCCAAGGCCACAGCTACATACGCACTCGTTCACATACAGCAATAACACAAACGATGTCATGTGGCGATATTCTGTTTGTGCCGTTTTACGCATTTTCATTTTCCCCGCGTTTTGCTTGCGGTCGGTCCTCGCCGCTCAGCGCCTGCGACCGATGCGGCATTTGGCGATGGGAGATGCAGAATAGCAGAGCGCGTATTATAGCGCACCAGGCCTTCAATAATTAAGGGTGGACTCAAACCTGTTACGTCTCTCTGAATAATGTAAATTCTCTTGGTTATCCGAGATGTTGAAAGCGTGCTCATCTTTCAGGCTCTTAATATAATCATGTTTAGAAGTATGGAGGACCCGTCGGTTACCGAATACCTGTCCTGGGAAGCTGTTACGGAAGTTTCTTTGATGCTTTCAAGCTGCACCGCACACGTACGGCTATAACAGAGCGGAAGGTCTCTTGCACAGCTACAGCCACCCAAATCAATAACACAATCAATCAATCAATCAATCAATCAATCAATCAAAATGGACATAGGTTTGTTTGTTTTCCACATAGATGCCAGACTTGTAGACAGTGTTTAAACCTTCTACCTTGAGTTAAGAAGTCAGTCAGTGTAGTAATGCTTTCATTGACATAAATGGATGATGGTTGATATTTTAGTTGCTTGTCTGACAGATTGACCAAGGACAGATTGCAGAAGATTTATTGATCTCTGAAAAAGATCAAACAAACTCACACCAACGTGGATTCAGTCTCTCTCTCTCTCTCTTTTTATGTGTCTATCTCTTTCTTACTAACTCTCCACCTCTCTCTGTCTTCTGTAATTCCATTGTCTGTCTCCTGGGTGGATGTTGAAGCTGAATAAATATTAATTTCATTTTTAATAAAAGCAGTTTGCAGACAGAGCCACTGCCCTGTTCTCTGTCTCTGTCTGCAAAGCTGGCAAGAATGAGCCCAACCATGCTGTTCTCAGAAAAGCCCTGGGCTTTTTCTCATACTGGCACTGGTTTGGAAGGAGCAAATCCTAGATCATTATATAGCCATTTCCAGATCCGGAAAACAGTATATGTATAACCCTGGGTGATGTTGGAAATGGGTGTTAAGGAATTTTCTCTTGCTTGGATTTATTCTGCCAACAAACCTGTTGTCTAAACACTGACGATATTCTGAAATTATCCAGAGAATGTATATATTTAAGGTGTATATTGTGTTGTGTATATATTTATATAAGACCAATGTATTTACAGTAACAGCTTATTGAAATAGTTAGGCCATAAACATTGTGGATTTCAAGGTATAGTCAATTTAAGTAAATGTTGACGTCTTTATGATCAGAAGCATGTTTTAATGATAACATGATAACTAACATGAACTAACGATGAGCAATACATATTTTCTAATCTTTGTTAATGTTAGTTAATGAAAATGCAGTTGTTTGTTCATGTTAGTTCACAGTGCATTAACTAATGTTAACAAGATTTTAATGTATTAGTAAATGTTGGAATTAACATTAACAAAGATTAATAAATGCTGTATAAGTGCAGTTCCTTATTAGTTAATGTTAACTAATGCAGTTAACTAATGTTAACTAATGTACCTTATTGTAAAGTGTTACCAATATCATAAACATGAGATTGAATAAATTCTGCACCAACAGTCGTATCCACTGCAGTTTCATATGGAATTCCAAGTGATAATGAAATTAGATTTTCTTTTTTTTTATATTATGTTTAAACAACATTTATATTTGAAGTGTATATAGATTAAATAATGCAATTGGAGCAGCAAACCATGGGCAGTGAAATACACATAATGCCCACTCAACAGTTTCAAAACTCTTGTGCAATTCATAAATCTTCAATAGGTCAGTTCTGGATTCCTATGTAAATTCACCTCGTGGGAACACTTCAAACAGTGTACTAGAGATCAACATTTCTCCCCAAGCATATGAAGTGTTGTCATGTTTATTTATTTATTTTTTAAAATAAAAAGCTGCATGTCTTTTTACTTATATATATGGCACACTATTCTGACACATGCATACACTGCCTGAGGCAAGAGAGAGCACTCTTTCTTTTCTCTTTCTCTGCTGTTATAAAGCTCTTTCATTTCTTTCACATCCTCAAGAGTTGTACTTCACAGTGAAGGGCAATCAGAGGACAGAATGATGTAAAACAATACAACTCACTGTAATAGTGGAGAGTGAGAGAGACAAAAACTGAAAACGGGACACAAGTCAAGGAAGTACTAGAGAGAGAATGCTGATTTATAACTCATAGTTAGAAAGGTGAATAAATCAATCTTCAATTAATTTTGGGAATATAAACTAAATCAAAGTTTTGAACATCAGAACACTGATGTTTTTTTTCTGGACCTTGTGTTAATATGGCTACAGTTTTCCTAAACTTTTTTTTGGTTAATAGTTCACCCAAAAATGAAATTAATCCCACCATCACTTCAATGGAAGACAAGAGGTTTATGAGAATTTCCTAGGTTTTCTTTTCTATTGATTAAGAACTGACGCTATTTTCTGACACTTTTTTAAAATATAATTTTCTCTTATTTTCTGCATTTCACTTGTGGTCTAGCTTGTGTACTAATTTTATACTTTAAATTTGCCACTGTGTACTGCAAATAATATTGGCTCCTATGGCAAGTTGTTTGGGATATTCCTCATTTATAAGTCGCTCTGAATATAGAATCTGCTAAATGAATATGTATAGATGTTAACACCTTACCAAAATACAAAAAAACACTACTGGTTTATCAGTCAAATCTAGAGTTCTGCAAAATGTGATTTGATTTTTGTTTTGTTTTTTCTTCCAGACTTAAGCTCTGACAGATTTTAAAGATGGCATGGCTTCCACTATAGCCTTTACTGAGTGTGTGTCTTTGTGTTTCTACAGGCTGGACAGTGGTAATTATGTTAGTGAGTGAGAGATTCAGTTCAGATTGATGGATGTTCTACAGAAGTCTCGATTCTCAGGGGCAGATCACAGCCCCTGCCCAAGAGATTCTAGTGAAAATGGTAGGAGCTCCCACACGCATATAAAATTCAGCATTTTTTGTAATTGTGTATTTATTAATTATTTATTCTATTTTATATATTCAATTTCAACTATTACTGTCTGCACCTAATTTAAGTTAAAAATCACATTGATTTCAGTGTAATATGTAAAATTCATCTTTATATCTGTACACATTTTTACAGATGTTTGTCAGGAAAAACTAGCATTTCACTTTAAAGATCTTTGTCTCAGCATCTTTTTGTTTTTGTTTTTTAGAACCACATGACCCACTGGCAGATGTGTCTCATGATATAAGACGCTGTGATGACATCCCTCCTGCAGTGCTGTCCCTGCCCTCCCTCTGTGGCCAGAGTCAGACCTCTGAAGGTCCTCTTAGCCCAGCTGACCTGCATGATGGGTCTGTCTCCAACACCACCTCTCTATCCTCTCTCTCTTCATTCTCCTCTCTTTCCTCCCTCTCATCTCTCTCTTCTGTGCCCTGTTCCAAACCTGTGACGCCCTGGTCTGTGCCGCAGACCTGTGACAGGTCACCCCTCTCTAACATGGACTCCAGGGGCGGAGATTGCCTTAGCTGTCTGATCCCCAAAAATCAGACAGAACCGGAATCCTGTGAGTCCGTACTCAGCTTTGCCAGCATCAATTTGCAATGCCTTGGCCCCGCCCCCAGCGCAGGTCGCTATGGTGACCAGGTTCTATCTGACCAGCTGCTCAGCGGCCCCGCCCATCCAGCTGTAACCAATGAGGGGGCTGAGGAAGGGAGGTCTATGCAGGAAAGCGAATCAGATGAGGATCCTGCATCCAGGAGCATATACGAAGGTCTTGGAGAGGAGGCACAGGACTGGAGCTGTCTAGAGACTCTCATCAGTGAAAGCCGTATGGAGCTGTTGGACTTATGCTCACGCAGTGAACTTGCAGTCAATCTGTTCTGTGAAGAAGATGTGGAGAATTACATGTTTCAAGAGGAGGAGACAGCACTCAGCACTGATGTCTGCTCACTCAAGATACGCTATGAGTCCTATCAGGATGGAGTGCAGGAGAGGAGTGAGTCTGCCCTACAGGATGAATCTCAGCTAGGTTTCTTTCCCAGTTTACCTTGCAGTAGAAAGGAGGGGCCAAAAGAGAAGCCAGACCAATCCATTGAGATTAAGGGTGATGACCATGTGACACCCAATATTAGCCCAGACAGTAACTTTCTTTTTGACCTCAGTAATTCTCCAGAAGATTCTGGTGAATTCAGTGATGACAGCTCTTGCACAGGCTCCCCAGACCATGCACTCTCCCTCCGTCATGGCCGCTTGTCCAGAGAAAACTCTAGCTCCTCCAGCCAGCTAAGCTACCGCCTCCGAGCCAAGAGGAAGGTGGCCTACCGAGAAGACTACTTGTATGATGTGGACTCTATAGAAAGTGAGAAAAACGCAGAAAAACGAGATAAACAGCCTGCTGGGCTCAAGAAAGAGCGTGATGATGACTGGTGCCCGAAGAAGAGGCGGCGGTCCAACAGGAAGGACCCACCTGTCATTATAAAATACATAATCATTAATCGGTTTAAAGGCCAGAGGCACATGAGAGTGCGGCTGGGACGAGTCGACCCATCACCTGCTGTGGTCTGTTTGAGTCCAAATGCTCTGCTACGCTATGAGAGACTTGCACCATTAAAAGCATACTGGCAGGAAAGAGAAAAGGAACAGCAGGAACAGAATAGATTGACAGCTGCAGAAACAACCAAACGTCTCAATGGCTGCAAAAGACCGCCAAGCACCACGCCCAAACGCAAGCACAGGTTGGCCAGACTCAGAATCCAACAGATCCATGCAGTACAGAATTCCCTCCCCAGCCAAACTATAGTGGTCCCCACCAACAATCAGCCAGAGGAGACTGAATCACTGAAAAGCACAGAGGAACCAAAAGAGGACATTACCTCCATTACACACACTGCCAGGGCTAAAAGCAGAACACAGGAGAGAGAAGAAAGAAGAAAGGCGGGTAAAACAGGGAAGATAAAGAAGTTCAAAAGTGAAGCAAGACTTCGGTTGAAAAAGTTAAAAGAGGCTGAGACACAGGAAGTGCCTGAAGCCTCTGAGATTGAGCAGTGCAACCCATGTTTACCAGAAAACCTTAGTAACTCTTTGGAAGGCAATGTCACAAATGAAACCTCCAGTAATGACCCTGAAAAATGCACTTTGACCCCAACAGCTCCAGGGACTGAAGGAAATGCAGAACTCCTCCCAGGGGGATACCTGCAGACTCTTCTCGAAGCCTCTGAGTCATCGAGCACAGCTAACATCACCTATTTCCATCCAGGGCTACAGAATCCCACGCTTCAGCCAGTGCAGAGCTGTGTTCTCTCTCCTCCCTCTGAATCAGAGCTGCCCCACTCTCCTCCACCTATGAACCATGGGCCCCACCACACACATTATGCTGAGCCAAACCTTACTGAACCAAACCAGCCCATTTCATGGCCATCCCAACCATCTGCTGAACAGCTGCCCTTCTCCCCGGACATCCCAACCCAGTCGCCTATGATGCCATCGGGCTTTCCCACACCATTGCCTGTGTTAGCAGGGGATGGCACAAATGTCGCAGGGTATGGGCAAGTGTCTCTATCAGGGTGCAGAGTGTCATATGAAGAGTCCCAACCTGATGCTGAGTATGGCTTGAGTCCAGGTGGGTCTCGGAGTGACAATGGTGTAGGGCGACTGGTTAGCTTTAACTCCCTGGGGTCACTTTCTGCAACCTCTAGCAACTACAGCTCGCTCAGCCTAAGAGAGGGAGAAAGAGAGAGGGAAGAAGAGATCGGTGAGATCAACGATGGCTTCTTGCCGCATTGCAGTCCACGGCTCATCCTACAGCAAAGTCTAGAGGAGGTTGCTCCACTTCGAGAGTCCACTGACCTTCTGGATATCTCCAACTTTACCCCTGACAAGTTCCGTCATTCATCGCTATCTGAGATGTCTCCACCAGACACACCTAACTCTTCCCCACAGCTGCTGGGGAATTGTGGCAAAGTTGGAGAGTTCTCAGAGGCAGCAGAAGCAAATGTACAATGGAACTGTGGAGTTGTCCCACAACTAAATGAAGATGGAAACTCACACCTCCTTCAGATACACTCTTTCAACACAGAGGAGGAAGATGTGGAGCTAAGGGATCACAAAAGTTCAACGAAAAAGGGTGGGAAAAATGGACAAGGCACCAAAAAGACCAAAACTCCAAAAACAGTAAAAGGAGAGAAAGTAAAGCTCCCACGTCAGGGTTCTCGTTCTGTGCGGAAGATTAAAGCCTTGCTAGAGGGAAAAGCAGCCAAATGTGGCGGAGGGTCAGGAAGTTGCGCTTCATCCCCCACCCCATCGCTTGGCTTGATTGGAGCTCAGGGGGAGTGGCCTATTACCGGAGGACTGTCAAATGATGACCAACGAGAATTCCAGGAACCATCAAACATCCTGTCCAATATAGTGTCCGGCATGGCTGAGGTACAGCGTTTTATGAGGGCCTCTGTGGAACCTCTTTGGGGTCCTTGCCTGTCACCAGGTCAGCATGCCCTCCAGAGCCAGACACTGAAGATTCTGGGTAGTGCCGCTGACCTTAAAAAGCGGGGCGGTGCCTCAGGCGGAGGTCGAGGGAAGAAAGGGGCTGGGCGTGGTGGTAAAGCACTGCCTAAACTTCTCCCACCAGGCTTCTTTCCTACCCTTGGATTAGACTGCCTCCCACTTCCACACCGCCCAGCCCACAAAAAAATGTACCGTCACAAAAGCAGCGCTAAGTTTGCCCGTGAGGAACTCTTAGCGGGCAAAAGGGACATAAAAGGAGTAGCATTGACCACTTTGGTAGAAAAACGGAGGTAATATTTTCTCTCTGCAATGTGCCCCTTCTCTTTCTCCGTTCCCTTCCCACGCACCCTGCCAAATCCTCCTAAAATCCTTTCCACATTTCAGAGCTGCATGGCACCGACTTTACCCACAATCCTTTGCCTAGCCCACTGGAAGGCAGGCACATCCTGCATGTCAGCCCTGCTAAACTACCTACTAGACTGACTGAAGTCTCACTGTCATGGCTGCACCCTACTCACCATTGCTGCTTTGTTGCATTTTTATCTGACAAATTTTCTGTTGTTTTTATTTGTTTTTTGTTTGTTTTTCAAGAAGAAAAATGCCTTGAAAGTCTTTGGATTCTCTTTTAGTGTGGTGTTTATCTAAATATCAATTTTTTGTCTTTTTGTTTTCCGTTGCAGCTATAACACTGTATGTGTTAAATCGGTGTCACAGCACCATGGTTTAAACCGAGCCCAGCGCCCTGCTCTGTCTCTCAGCAAATGGTTGCCTTCTGTTCAGGGGTCAAAGGTCATGTGTAGTATTCTGTGCTAAGAATTGTTTCCCCCTCGTTTCTGTGCCAACCCCTCAGAACATTGGGCTTTGACGAGCTAAAAGAAAGCATCTTCACCAAGATGTTCTCGTTTTCTGAGGTTTTGAAATTTAAAAAGAGATTTTTTCATTATTATTGTTTGTTTATAAGTTGTGAAAAGGGGGTTCATTCATCTGTTCTCCAGTGAATCTCCTCCTGCCAGTATCAAAATGCTGTTGTACACAAACATATGCACTATTTACAAAACAAGATTATATCAAACATGTTTAAATTAATGTGCCAAACTATGAACAATTAAATGTACAGACATTTTTATCTACATAAATATTTGCTGTTTTATAATGTGGCAGTGATTGAGGAGTGTGTGTGTGCTTGGGATTTGGGGGGGGAGGGGGGAGTTGTTAATCTGAGATTCACTCCTGTTGCATCACATCTGTAAAAAAACAGCAAGGAGTCATCTCAACAATCAAAAGAAAAATGTTGGTTTATTTTCTGTTTTACACTATTGGCTAGTTCCAGATTAGAGGCATGAAGTGAGAGATGCATGACAAGAATTGGTGGTAGGAAGCCGAAGTGCTCTAATGGCAGAGAAAAACATTGGTTGCCTTTTATTCAGATGTATTTCTGGATGGTAAAAGATCACTGTTTGTGTATAACAAGGTAAGAAAATGATCATTCCTTCTTATAACAAGACATATAATGCATTCTAACTTGTTTACGTCCCCAAGTTTCTAATTTAGCTTTCTCTGTACCTCTAATGAATTTTACACCCTTAAAACCAGTTAAGAACAGGACCAAATATTTTTTGAAGGTTTTTCTAATTTGTTGCTAGTGATGTGCATGCATTTAAAACATGATATGAATATGTGCTGTGAATGCTGATCCCCTGTATTACTTTCTCTGACTCGCCTGTTTTTTCTTACCTGATCTCAAAACCATTGTTTTTCTATTGCTGTTGGAATGTTATTTGTTGTGTTATAAAAAGAGGGAAAGAAGCCAACTTGGTTACCCCCATGTACTGTTTACTACATTGCTGCAGGATTGTACAACTCCCTGGATCCCCTCTTTTGTGAATATATCTATTTGAAAAGAAATATTCTCTCTCTATTTTTTTTCTTTTGCCCTTAGGTTGACAGAGTGTGAAACACGTTTAAGTTGTTCACTACATTGGATTAGTCTGTGAACTGTTCCTCCTGTTTCAGAGTTCAATGGGTATTTGTGCAAATGCTGTTCACATTGCTGTGAATGAATTGAGGTTAAACTATTGGAGAAAATGTTGAAGAACACAGGTGCAGATGATGAGTGACATTCCACAGCTGGTGGTGTGATTCAGAAGTGAGCTCCTCTGAAAACGTCTTGATTTTAGGGTTAACTAATCAGAGCTTTCCCAGCCAAATCAGCCTCACCATGCAAAAGGCCAGGAAATATTAGACCGTGAAAGTTTGTTTGTTTAAGTTTGTAGTCCAATTTTTATTCCCCCCTCCCCCCCACCCCCATGCTGAGTGAATGGAGATGTAACAGTTGGTTCAGGTCCGCTGGCTCAGGGAACCCAACTGCATTCACATCTCTCATTCCCTCAGCTGTCCATCTCGCCATACAAACTTAAGCTGTTCTCAGTGGTGCCCCCTGCTGTATTGTTTTTACATAGCACTACTGTTGCTAAACCTGCAGGACATCTGTGATGCCAGTGCAGGGTGCTCTTGTTCATATTTTGAGAACAGAGTTTTACACCAGTGAAAACTTTATAGCACACATCCCCTGCACTAACTGTTCATATTTTTAAAAGTTCTTAAACAGTGTTATTCCCCTATAAAAGCATCATGTAAAATTAAAACAGGCATATCAAAAACTTAATTGTGCCCTATTTATGAATGTATTATATTGTCAAGTTGGAAGTATTTTGTTCATGATTTATTTGACACAACATTACTTGTAACTACTTTTGCCTTTTTTCATCATCAAGGGAAAAAAAAAGAAACTGTTTCTACTGCCTGGTCCGTCTTCACCAGGTGGCTTCTCAATGAACTTGATGTAGGAAAAAAATGATGACCTGTATATTTTTCATTGTGCCAATTTGTAACATATTTTCTAAGTGTATATTTTTCTTAGAAAGTGATGTGAGGTCGTTCTTACTGTGGCTTTGTTCTTTTCCCTTTTCAGCAAGTGAAAAGGTTGCTAATTGCCATGTTTTATTTCTTTCTTTCTTTCTTTCTTTTTCTTTCTCTCTCTCTTATTTGTTTTTTGTTTGTTTGTTTTAAAACCAAAAATTGAAAATACTATAAAAAAATAAATAAAAAACTATTGTAAAGGAGAGAGAAGGAGAGCAAGCTGTGACTCTTTGTTGAGAGTTTTTGTAATTGGACCAATCTTGTTGTAAGAGTGTTGTGCTCTAGTAAAAATATATATTAATTTAAAGATTAAAAAAAGAAACAATGAAAACAGACAGTGGAACAATAACACTAATTTGTGATCTCATTGCTGTTTTATAGATTTTCATGTAAATTATTCTAGTATTTTGTTTTTGTTGTATCTGTCACAAAAGTTGAAATATTTGTGATCAAGCCTGTATGGTGACAAATGTAATATTGGTAACTTGCTGAGTTTTGTAATCATGTTTATGGAATAAATATTAATTAAAAGAGCTTTTGATCACTTGTTTCAGTACTGTCTTTCTGTTTTTGAAAATACGAACAAATCTGATTTAACAAAATTTGATTTAGCCATTCTGTTTTCCAACATTGATGCTCCGTATAGTTAGTTTGTGCTCATCTGGTACCAAATCTGAAATATTTCCAGAGGTGTAAAGTAGATTATTTGAGTATTTTTACTGAGTATCAAAGATATTAGCAACTTTTACCCTTTATTTGACTACATTTTTGAATAAGTATATACTACATTTGTAACAAGCAATGCAATTACACAATACACCTAACTTTTTCTGCAGGAGTTTATTATTATTATTAATTGCAGAAAGAAACAAGCTGTTGTGGCAAAAAAATCATCAACCCGCATAAGAGACAAACACGTCCAATTGTCTTTAAAGGTTTTATTTCTTGCAAGAAAGGTCAGACAGGTCATACAGAAACGTAAGTAGCTGCAGAGTGTAAGACAAAGAACGAAAGCTTCCCCTCACTTTTATATCTCTAACCTCCAAGGCCGAAGCCTCTGTCCTTTTACCATATTAGGAACATCTCTTAGCGGCTGTAACTTTCCACACATTGTTAGCACAGACATGTTTTTAAGATACATCTTGCATGTTCCCATACAATATCTGAATATCTTTCTATTTCTAACATCATGTTCCATAAGCATTATATTTCATAAGAATACAGGTAAAAATCATATGAAAAATGAAAAATTCCACAACACAAGCACAATTAGGCAGTACAGAATCTTAGGAAAATCCAATAGAACAGAGCAAAACGAGAGAGAAGAGAAAAACAAAATTTCCTCAATAAGCTAAGTAGTCTTTTTCCTGTTATGCATTTTAACATTTCCTTAAAGTTTTACAGAACAACAAAAATTCTTTACATTTGTGAAAACTGAATATGTATATCTTCCATTATAATACCAAAAATTATATAATTTAAAAAAAAATTGAGAATTCACATTAATATAAACTTAAACCCACTCATACTCTACTGAATATACAGTCAAAGAATAGATGTACAGTCGTTTCAATGTCCGAATCGAACGTACAATTATTGTGGTCAACAATATTAAATGTCTAAGAAATTCTGAAGACGGGTAGATATCATTCAAATTTTTAAAGTGTACTTCCTTGGCTTTCTTAATTTATGAATGGTGCTCTTGGGAAAATTTTGAGTCACGTTATTTCGACTGGCTTGATTTGATTTATCTTGGGTTAATAAAGTTCTGATTAATTTATTTGGCAAGCTACTTGTAATAAAATCTTGCCCATTTATTTTTAAAGACGGTAAATGCAGAGCTTCAGTTACATTTGGGCACTGCATCTGTACCTGTACCAAGGCCTTTGGAATGCTGTTCAACACCACATTATTCTGCAGGAGTTTATTTCTGCTATACAAAAGAAGCAATGTCGCCATCTACAGGGCACTGCAAGTACGACATCTTGTGTGTTTTGCCCTTTTACTCACCCAAACTTGTGAAAAAGGCTACTTTACGTGAATGCGAGCGCATTAGCAGGTAGTTGTGAATCGCTAGTGTTAAGAGAACAGGACATGACTGCAGTCACCCATGAGACCGAAACCGGCACGACCAGTGCAAGAAAGCTTTGACTTTTTAATTTTACTTAACATTATTTTAATTATCTGTTATATTGACCTTAATGAGCTCTGTTTAAATTTCATCTGTATGATAAACATGACAGTTTTAGTTTTACGTCATTTTTATCTGTTCGCTGGTTTCTAACTGTATATCTAATTTGTTAAGCTTTGTATAATGAACATCATGCTGAAACTGTAAACTCAAACATCATTAACGTGTGTTGTGCGTATCTCTGTTAAGCTGCCAGTCATCTAGCACCCAGCAATGTATCCAATCATATCCCAGGAATTGACGCGCGTCACAGTTTATGGGCGTGTTTTACCTTGAAGCGGGCGGGGCGGGGCTACGAAGGCACATAGTACATTTGCTGCGCAGACGAACCCGAATCAGAGATAACCGGTACCGAGGCCCTCTGCACGCACTTAACTGAGGTTAACATTGATTCAGAAGATAATTTTTACTTACAGTGTTTTGTAAAAAAAACACTGTACATCCCGACACTATAGGCACCACGGATCAACCCAGAATGCCAAATATAAAGATTTTTAGTGGCAGTTCGCATCCGGATCTGTCGCAGAAGATTGCAGACCGACTGGGACTCGAGCTGGGGAAAGTGGTTACAAAAAAATTCAGCAATCAGGAAACCTGGTGAGTTATTTACAGTCAGAATTGATACTGAAACTATGCTTTCCCTGAATGTTTTGGCTATGATAAACGAAATAGTAAACACATGGTAACCATATGTTTTTTTAGTTTGTAGTTTTCTGAATTGGAAGATGTCGTCTGGCGCAAGGTGCCTCTTACAGGCAACAGACTCACTTTCCCAGCATGCACCTGCATTAAGCATGTGACAGGGGGCAGCTAATGCTAATTTTAAACGTCCTGTCTGGCCTCCTCTGCCACGTGAGGAGTCACACTGTTATTAAATGTGCCCTCTTAAAGTGCAGCTTTATCGATGTTTTTTTAATAGTTATTTTATGATTATTGGTTGTAATACTACTATACACATTAGACGTAATTTAAAAAACGCAGGTACAGAACCACTGTCGTATCTTGACTTGAAAATATCATGTTGGCTCTGTTGTTTGTGTTTATATAATTGACATTTAAGATGAGTGGAATGCTTGTGACCCTAGAAGATAAAATGTGTGTCTCTCTCTTTATCTGCTCCTGACATGATAAATGTAGCTAGGTTCTTGACGCAACAGTTTCAGTTTGCTTTTTAATGGTTAAGTCTGATCCCCAGTGAAGACCATATTAAATATCAGCTCAAATCAGATACTCTCCTGTAATCAGGCAGGCAAATATAGATTTATATTGCACTATCTTATCTTTAGTGATTGAGACTCAGCCTTGCCTGTTTTTTTTTGTCTGTCTGTGTGTAGTGTG
Source organism: Chanodichthys erythropterus (assembly GCF_024489055.1). Classification (NCBI taxonomy): domain Eukaryota; kingdom Metazoa; phylum Chordata; class Actinopteri; order Cypriniformes; family Xenocyprididae; genus Chanodichthys; species Chanodichthys erythropterus. The sequence continues at coordinate 34,941,093 of NC_090233.1, read as the reverse complement.
GAGATAGGAGAGAGTGTGCGTGGAGAAGATGTCTATATTGTCCAGAGTGGCTGTGGAGAAATAAATGACAATCTTATGGAGCTGTTAATCATGATCAATGCCTGTAAGATTGCGTCAGCATCCAGAGTCACCGCGGTCATTCCTTGTTTCCCCTACGCTCGGCAGGACAAGAAGGACAAGGTGGGGGTGAGAGGAACAGCTTGCTTATTAACACGTACACACAGTTAATCATAAATTAATCACATCACTGTTGGTGGATCCATGTGGGCTACTTTCTGTAAGTCTTTCTTATGTGGCGTCAGTGTATGTTATTTGTTTTCTTCTTTTCTGGCCTCTTGGCAACTTACAAGGCATGGATAATTATGCTTGCTCTTTTCCTGTTGATGTGTTTGTAGTTAGCGGTCATGATGATACCCGTTTACAAGTGTATGTTTACGAGTGAGAATTTTGTCTGGTAGAGTCGGGCTCCAATCTCAGCCAAGCTGGTCGCCAACATGCTGTCCGTAGCCGGAGCAGACCACATCATCACTATGGACCTTCATGCATCTCAAATTCAGGTACATGCAGTGAAACGCCTTCCCTCCAAACACTCAAAACAAACCCTTATCTCTCATGAACAGAGATCAGTGACATAACCCTACAGTCAGGCACAAGTAAAACTGGGTGGGCATTACATTTCTTCTGCATTTTACAGTTGTGAGACTTGGACACTGAATTTTTTTTTGTGTAATGTTTTTAGGTATGATTTTAAGTCGATGTGTTTTTGTGTGTTGTTAGGGATTCTTTGACATCCCTGTTGATAACTTGTATGCTGAGCCAGCAGTCCTCAAATGGATAAAAGAGAACATCAATGAATGGAAGAATTGCACCATTGTTTCTCCTGATGCCGGTGGAGCCAAGAGGTGTGTTTTCTCTTTCCTCTCCTGTCTTCTCAAAAACATTGGGCCTCATTCAGTAACCACGTGTATGCAGAAATTTATGAACTATTGAACTATAGAAGAAACTATTGACATTCCACATATAAATAAAACACACACACACACACAAAAAAATAAATAAATAAAAAAAAATTAAATAAATAAATAAATAAATATATATATATATATATATATATATATATATATATATATATATATATAAATAAATATATATATATATATATATATATTATACACATATATACATACATATTATATACATATACACGTATGTATGTATAATATGTATGTATATATATATATGTGTGTGTATATATATGTGTATATGTGTATATATATGTGTATATGTATGTATCTGTGTGTGTGTTTGTGTTTGTGTGTGTGTGTGTGTGTGTGTGTGTGTGTGTGTGTGTGTGTTTGCATATGTATATTCTAAATTTAACAAAAAAAATGTAGCATCAACTGAAACCACACACATGCAAAAATCACATACTCTCAGTGGTCTTATAAACATGTTTATATATTTTTTTATAGGTTTATAAATTTTTATATTTCATAGATAATTTAAAATAAATAAGGGTTGCATGATTTATCGCACAATATGAAAAATAATCGCTTAAACACGATTCTTGGTGCGATTATGAAATTGCAAAGACTGTGATTTATTTTTTCCATCTGAAAGCACTGCAAATTTTGAGTCGCTTATATTGTACATTTAAAAAAGCAACACACGTCAAACATCCTTCCAGACAAGAGAATTATTTATTAACATCTTGTCCAACAAAAGACCTTTATTAACATGTTTTTACTCCAAATTTACATCATAACAACAGTTGAGCATCTTTCTGTGAGATGATGTGGCTTCTTACACAGAATAAGATAGTCGTGTGTTTATTAGTCAGGTTTAAGTAATCAAAACATTTCAACTATTTGAAGCTCTCTTTTGCATATTCATCTTCAATCTATATGACTTATCTACTTCTGCGGCAGTGCATATTTGTTGTTTCTGCTCAAGAGCGCCCTCTGGCTTTTAGATGGAGAAGCATTTACTACTGATCACAGAGCTGTACAGCTCTGACAAGCTGCACGTAAAATAATCACAGCCTTTGCCAAATCTTGTGCGGTTTAATCGCGATAAATTTTGCATCTCTCTCTCTCTCTCTCTCTCTCTCTCTCTCTCTCTCTCTCTCTCTCTCTCTCTCTCTCTCTCTCTCTCTCTCTCTCTCTCTCTCTCTCTTTCTCTCAATCATATATATATATATATATATATATAGAGGTCACTTTTTTTTCTTCTTTTTGATATATATGAGGGAAAAATTACCTAATTTTTCCATGTTTGCTAAATGCCAAAAGCTGTATGGAAACCCCATAGAAATGGTTGGAAATTGCTAACCTTGGGCGAGAGGTGGCGAATTTATGATACTCCAAATTGATTAACATTACAATGAGGTTAAGACTAAATTAGTGTCTGTATGCACGTGGTCTAAATTCGGACTGCCGCTTACCAATTTGAATAATTTTAAAACAATTTTCAGTGAATGAGACCTATTCTTTTCCTCACCCATTTCTTTCCTGGTTTCACTTTTTCTTGTCAATTTAATTTTCTCTCTGTTTTTCCTTCTTACATCCAGTTTGTTTAAAAAGAATGTATTGTATCATATTTTTATATAGACTATTGGATTGCATATAATTTGATTTAAAGCAACATAACCCTTTCAGGTTGTTAAACCTGGAAATTTGTAGTTTATAATGTTGATCAGGCTCTTGAAGACGATGGACATGAGTGTGTTTTACTCTTTTAGGTGTGGAGGGTAAGGAAATGTCAGGTTTTTTTGTGTGTTTATGTGTGAGTGTGTGACTCTCTGCTAACAGTGGATGGCTTGGCCTAAACCTTTAGCTGTACGTTATAGTAGTGGGCATTTTAAAAAAAAAAATCTGTTTGAAGCCTTTTAAAGCTTGGCTAATTTAATCATGCTGATTACATCATGTGATTTGTTTCTGGAGAAATGGACTGACTACAGCGACCCCTTTTGTAACCATTTTAAGGCACTCAAGTGAGTGAGTGAGCTTACGCACACTGGAGTTTGTACTTTGTACTTGTTTTTATTGTAACATTTGCGCATGTGGTATATCTGTGATGTCTGTATGCGACACTTGCAGAGAAGCCTGAATGCATCCATCATCATTTCTCAATGTTGTACAGAATGTTACCTAAGCATTGTGTGTTCGTTTTATCAGAGTGACATCCATCGCAGACCGACTGAACGTGGACTTTGCCCTAATCCATAAGGAGCGGAAGAAGGCCAATGAGGTGGATCGTATGGTGCTGGTTGGGGACGTGAAGGACCGAGTGGCGATTTTAGTAGATGACATGGCGGACACGTGCGGGACCGTATGTCACGCTGCTGACAAGTGAGGATTCGCATGACAGACGATCACTTTCATGCTCAAACACATGCACATTCAGGATTATCTTGGTAATCTGTCATGCCTCCATACAGGCCTGTCTGTTTTAACTGCATGTGTGTCTCTGTCCTCTATCAGACTGGTGTCTGCTGGAGCCACTAAAGTCTACGCCATCTTAACTCATGGTATCTTCTCTGGGCCTGCCATTTCTCGGATCAACAATGCCAACTTTGAGGCTGTCGTGGTCACCAACACAATTCCACAGGAGGACAAAATCAAACACTGCAACAAGATTCAGGCACAGACATTTATCATATTAAAAAAAAACTGTTATGGTTTAAAGCTGTGTAACTTCCAAATTATGGTTTCACAATTTTACCATAAATGTGTAATTCATAAACATATATATATATTTTTTTTAAAGTTATCCCAGGTTAGATTTTACTTGATTGAAAATAAAGTAAAAACATAAATATTGAGAAATAATATTACAATGTTCTCTATCTGAATACATTTTAAAATGTAATTTATTCCTTTGATGCAAAGCTGAATTTTCAGCATCATTACTCCAGTCTTCAGGGTCACATGATCCTTCAGAAATCATTCTAATATGCTGATTTGGTGCTCAGGAAATGTTTCTGATTATTATCAGTATTTTTGCTATAAATTAATATTGCTGCTGCTTAATATTTTTGTGAAAACACATTTTCAGGATTTTTGATGAATAGAAAGAACAGCAATTTAATGCATTCTTGTTGAATAAAAGTATTAAATTCTTAACCCAAACATTTGAGCAGTAGTATAATCTGGTTTTAACCTCTGGAATATTATATCTGATTTAGTTGTTTTACAGATAGCATATTTTTGGTTGTTCTTTGCTCTGCACATGACTGATTTTATTTTTCTCTTTCTGCAGGTGATCGACATTTCTATGATCCTGGCTGAAGCCATTAGGCGAACGCATAATGGGGAGTCGGTTTCGTACTTGTTTAGCCATGTCCCCTTATAACACACATACATATTCACATGTCATCACAGTGTACAGACTCACATGATGGAGAACCATTGCTGGGTCTGTCACACACGCATTATTACCTGAAGACAGATCCTGGACAGTGAATGAAAAGAATGAAAGCCTTCCCCCTTTCTGCTGCATGTGCTGACCCCCCCCCCCCCCCCCCCACATTGTGATAGTAATAATTCAATGCTCCTATTATCTTGATTTCCATCTGCTCTCCACTCAGTGAATTTCACCTGTCACACTGTTATATAATAGTTATTTGCATGTTAGTCGGTCTGGTATTTCTTTAGGAACCATTTAAAACCAGTGCTTATGATGGAAAACCTGTAATACTGGATTTTCTTTTTTTTTTTTTTTTTTGTCATTTTAACTCTGAAGCTTATTGTGTAACTTAAATGTACGATGGACATTTATGAGTTTTGTAACACCTTAATTTTGTTATAGAATCTAATTACTAACATGTGGCTAAATTAGTGATGGGGTAAGCCCCTTTAGATTGCCGTTGTTATGGCAGCTGGATTTTTTTTTTCTTCCTTTGTTTCTCTTCTCAGGTTTCAGTTTTAAGTTGTTTTGTTTTGTTTTTTTTTTTCATCTTTTCAGGGTCTTTTGATAGGGTGAAAGCCAAGATCTGAGTGGACAAATTAGGTCATTTTTTAAAGTTGTGTTAAGATGTTTTCTTTTATGTTTGTTCATGTTTACAGTTAGGCAGCGTTTTTGTCTGCTTGAACAGAGCTGTGAAGTGCCCTTCAGGTTTGCCTGAACACACACACTCAAGTCCAATTAAGTGGCTACCGTGGAATTGGCCTGAACAGTCAGCCTCTGAAACATATTTTTGTTTCTTGCTTATGTCTCTGTTCGTCATTGTGTTTGGTCTTGAAGTAAGTTTATTTTTTTCCCATGCTACTTAATAGAGATAATACATTATACTACAGCTTACACTGGAGCAATATGTGAGATGACAGAGCTTGATTTGATAGATCTATGCCGTTTGCCTTAATGAAGGAGAAAAATACTGACGACTGTATCTTGTCTGAATGCAGAATAAGTAAAGCATTTCATGTATAAACTACACACCTGCTTGTTTCTCCAATTTTTTCCATTTTTACAACTTCATGAATGTCTTTTCTTATTGTGGTGCTTTATGTATCACGAATAAAAATACTTAATTGGTTATTTAAGCGTAACTTCCGTAGGCTACATGAAGCTCTGAAAGCAGTGCACACAAATGTAGACGTTAATAAACAAGTAATAGCCTACGCAAGCGCACTAGGTGGCGCATAAATGCTGTATTTCTGTCTGCTGATATTGGTAATGTTTGGAGATGTTTTCTTGATGTGAATCATGACCTATATGGATTTATTATAAATAAAATATGGAAAGTGATTTGAGGTTTGGTTTACAGATCCTGTTTAGGTCTATTCTGGCTTATAGCCCACAGCAACTGATGAGATATAAATTCAGCCATCCGTCACTCAGCCCAAACAACAATGAAAATAATAGTCATCAGTATTTAAGTAATGGTGAGGAAACCCGATTTGCCAAATTATCTTGTCATTTGTCAAAGTCACATTAAACAGAGCCTTATCCAAATACCAACGAGTCACGAGCTCAGCGTCAAACTCGCGCTCTCCGCGGTGTCCTGACTTTATCTCGCCGCAGTCGGACGATTGCGGGATTACCGTCTTATCTTAACGAGCAATGTTCCCACGGCTCAGTAGTGCAAGCTATCCTGTTATCATCCACTTGTCTTATTTATGGAAGCCTGTTTTGAAGTAATGTGGACTAGTGTATGAGTGACAGAGAGCGCGCGTCCTTTGACACACAGCTCGTTCATTATTAGATCAAATAATATTTCCAGAGTCATTATTGAGGGAATGTTGTGTTCTCTCACCAACAAACAAATACTCGCACAGAGAAAGAAAGAGAAGACAGAGCGCTCGCCTAGTTACCTCCTTTCGACCTCCTCAACTTTTAACCCCGCAGCCGTCGCGCGCAGTGATGTTGACTGACAAGCGCCGATTTTTTACCGAGCAGTTTGCAGCTTGACCATTAATTCTGCACCCTAAATGTGAGTATAGTGAATTTCTCTTCTTACGCTATTTAGGCGTGTTCCTCAGTTTTAGATTTGTATTTATGAAGCTCATAGGAACAAGCAGATTTAGATTTTTAATATGGAGTTTATTGTGAATTTTGTCGCCGTGTGCGAGTTTGGACATGGCGTGTCATGAGTGTGTGAATGAAAAATATGTGTCGACGTCGAAAGCATCACGCTATTGGGAGACAGAGAATGGATGGAGGGAGAAAAGAGAGACAGGGCAGATGAAGGGACAGAGCTTGGCAAAGGTGTCTGAGAAGAGAGGGAAATCGAAATGAAAACGTTCTAAACTCTTTTGCTAATATATTCTCATTTTATTTTCAAGGAGATTTAAAAATATATATGTCTATTGGAGAAACTGCCTATCAAATCAGTGGGATGCATTTTAAATCTATGTATCGGAATTAAGTCAGCAACGAAAAGCTCCTTTAACAATGAGGTAAGAGATGGCAAAAAAATCCGAGTATATGCGAGGATAATACAGGCTAAAGAGAACATAAACGTAAGTATTTGGACTCTGTAGGAATAAATGAAGCTTTTCAATATAGCAGCCTGCAAATCGTGATTTTCCGACACTCGGTCTATAGCCACTTATAATTTATAAACGTTTTACATTTTCAGCCAAAAAAATATTCTGTTCTAAAATTCTCTCAATCGAACGCAAGAATAACTGAAAACGCTAAACTTTTTCATCAAGGCAAAATCATTTGTAGCCTATCTAATTCATATTTCATAAGAATTTAAAGGAATCAGCTGTTTGTGCGCATTCTAAAAGCACATCATGAGTTTGTGTACATTTTTTTATTTTTATTTTTTTGGTAAATAAAAGCTAGAGATCACCTGCTGAAAACATTTTTACCATTTTCCATTGCGCATTTTTTAGTTCACTGTAGTTAAACTCAAACGGGGATATGGCGGATTTAGAGTTCGGATCTCTACAGTCGTGTTCCGGCAGCGATTCCCCAGCGATGGAATTCGAGAACGATAAAGATTCCGGACATCACGGTCGGAGCAAAACCGGGTCGCCGCCACTGCAAACTCAGCTCTCCCATCAGGTCAGCCATGACTGTGCACGTGCAGCCTACCCGAGAAGGCAAATCAAAAATTCTGCTGTCAGATTTTTTATTATTATTATTATTTTTTTTTTTTTTACATTTTGTGATATTTTTATTGTCATTTTTATTATTATTATTGGTGGTGGTATTGTTGTTTATTTTAAGTGGAAATTGTTTATTGCACGAAGGATATTCACTCCGAAGATAAAGCTTATAAAAAGGAATTAATAATGTTTACAAAACAAATAGACATTTTTGTAGCATCACATTCATTAATACATGAGTGTATCATTAGGCCTACATGTATTTAGCACGTAGTGTGTTTAGATCGTTTGTTGTTATGGCTGTCTTCAAAATGTACATGATCTCTTTTTAATTTGCTTTCAAATTCGATATTATTATTAAGTGCCGTTCTCAACTATTTTCACAATTATCATATCAATTAGCCCATGAACTAATAAAAAAAAAACTGTATGGTAAATAAATAAAAAAAAGGTAAAAGAAATGACAGGATACGCATTTTTATTTAAAAATATATATTTTTGTTATTGTTATTATGCTTGCTATATTTGTCAACATATTCAGACAGAAAAAAATAATTTCAAAATCAGCAGAAAATCAGCAGTAATTTCCATTTCACCCCTTCTTTTTCGCCGCTCCTCTCGTGCAGGGTATGGAGGGAATCAAAGTTTATTTGCACGAGAGAGATCTGTGGGCGAAATTTCATGATGTCTCTACAGAAATGATCATCACCAAAGCTGGTCGGTGAGTGAAAGAATTCTTTCTTTCTTTCTTTCTTTCTTTCTTTCTTTCTTTCTTTCTTTCTTTCTTTCTTTCTTTCTTTCTTTCTTTCTTTCTTTCTTTCTTCAAAAACATTTATTTCTCTTTATTGAATATTCATGGATCAACACAATTTGTGTGAAAAAGTTCAGGAGAATCAGGCAGGAGCAAAAGCCCTTTGGAGGACAACAGAGTACACAGAAATAAGGCCAATTTTGTCATCAAATTCAAACATTCTGGATGCCAGATAATATTTAGTTTGATTTATTTCCAAATAAATCTATTCATTTTTAACTAGAATGGGTCACTTTGAGTACATTTGAAATTGATAAACAAATCTCTAAACATATGTGATAGTTTCAGGGACTCTCATTAGATATAAATCTGCAGCTATTTAAAATGATTGTATTATTCCACACAAAAAGAAAAAAAAGTGCCTTTCTTTACATACAATGAGTTCATGGATCAGGATGTTTCAGTGCACAGTATATTGTATATATTGTATATTTGTTTAAATATTGTATGTGTGTATTATTATTATGTGCTATTGGCTCTTAATAATTCATCATTAATCTTTTACAGACGAATGTTTCCCAGCTACAAAGTAAAGGTAACAGGCCTAAATCCCAAAGCAAAATATATCTTACTGATGGACATTATTTCAGCTGATGAGCATCGGTATAAATTTGCAGATAACAAATGGTAAGAACTACAGTGAAATGAATAAATTATAATTTATATAAATTATAATAGTAATATTCATAAATGAATAGAAAGGTCAACTTTTTTTTTATAAAGATGTTTAATTCTTTTACAACAATGAATATTAAATTAGCATATTATTACAAATGTTTAGAGTGGTGAGCATTTTAATTGTATGAAAGGCTACTGAACATGACTGAATGAAAGTGAGAGATGTGGCTAAATAAATGCATGGAGGAATGCAAAGAATAAGGAATGCATAGTGTAAATATGGATTAATGGAAAATGAACTGTGTTGTTGTTGTGAAATGATGCATGAATCATGTAATTATGAGCCTCAGTAAGTGTATATTGTTCAGTACGTGGAGGATCCACACAGAGCAGAGACTCATTTTGCAACCTGAACTTTTATCTTAGAATTGTGGAGCAGACAGAAAGTTCTAATCTTCTTTATAGTTGACTAACCCGTTCCTATCTTCTCTGCAGGTCCATCAGTGGTAAAGCTGAGCCGGCGATTCCAGGCCGGCTGTATGTGCACCCAGACTCACCGGCTTCAGGAGCTCACTGGATGAGACAGCTCGTCTCTTTCCAGAAACTCAAACTCACCAACAACCACCTGGACCCTTTCGGACATGTCAGTAATGATGTCAATCAGACCAAAATGGTTATTTAATTTGCTGATGAACTTGTTTACACCTCAGTTTCATTGAACTGGACACATAGCCAGTAAGTTAACCAGGAAATCTCTTCCTGTTATTTGCTGCAGATCATTTTAAATTCCATGCATAAATACCAACCTCGCCTGCACATCGTGAAGGCAGATGAGAGGAACAGCTTTGGCTCCAGCAACACAAGTTTCTGCACACACTCCTTTCCTGAGACGACTTTCATCGCTGTAACTTCCTACCAGAACCACACAGTAAGCAGCAGGACCCCTATGATCATAAATAAATGGATAGGTTTGCCGAAAGCAGCAGAGTATTCATCTTTAATCCTCTTTTTTTTTAGATCACTCAGCTGAAGATTGAGAATAATCCATTTGCTAAAGGTTTCCGTGGAAATGACGATATCGAATTGCATCGCATGTCCCGTACACCAAGGTGGAACACATATTTTAAACATATCAATACGTACGCATGTCCACACGCAAACATATTTTACTATAGTAGATTATAAAAGCACCATGAGTTTGAGTATGTGAGTAATGATAAATCAGTAATGTACTGTATCTTTTTCAGTTTTCATTTATGTATGTTGTATGCGCCTGCATGTCATTGTGTGTTGCATCTCGTAGCCACTAATGTTGTAGTTTTAGATACACAGAGAATATGTTGTCCTTTTAACTAGCAGGGTTTGGGAACAAAAGTCAAAGCTTTCTGTTGCATGTTGACAGTATTGAATGTGACACACAAGAGAGGGATATTTATAGTGTAACAATATTAAGAGCAGAGCAGCACAACACACTGTCACACAGAGAGGTCAGTGAAGGGCTAATGTGTGTGTGTCTGAATAAATGCGTTTTTGAGAGAGAGAGAGAGAGAGAGAGAGAGAGAGAGAGGAAACAGATAGAAAGAAGAATGAGTCTGATTGGAAAGGGGGTATAGAAAAGATTTTTAGCTTCTGTAATTGTCTCTTAGCTTAGAAATTTAATTAGAAACGATCAGTACTGTGCAAATGATATCCCTTACCCTCGCCGCCCCACCGTGCCAATGCAAATCATGAGGCGGCTGCTCTCTCTCTTTTAACACCCTGATCTATCAACCCTAGTGCCAGTGTATTGTGACTCTTCCCCTAAAAGTACCATGATTTACTTGGATTCTGAAACATCCCTTTTGAGTTTTTTCCTCTAATCATCATTTTTTTCAAATTTTGTTTGGGTCTCTGCTGTAGGAATCAATGTGTCTGATGCCTATTTTGTGTTTTTTTCATAGTAAGGAGTATCCACTTGTACCACGTAGTACTGCAAGGCAGCGTGTAGCTCCGCCCTCTCCTGACTGTGTCTCTCGGTCAGAATACACTGTGACACAAAAACCCAGTCCTGGCTACACCTGCTCCGACACTTCAGGTACATAGTGCAAACCATACAGGTTGATTATTTGTGTAATAATATTTTGATTGATTTATTTACTCTATTTACTAAAGTATAAAAGTCACCTTTTATATAGCGCTTGTGCTTTATAAAATACAAAATGGTTTCAAAGCAGCTTTACAGTGGTAAACAGGAAAATAATGATTCAATGATGCAAACAAACTTCAATTCTGCTCTAAAAAGACAAAAGTAAACGGTCATTATTCAGATGTAATCAGTTCAGTGTTGATTCGGTTCAGTTCATCATCAATTATGGATCAATTCATCTATAAAGCAGTTAAACAGTGATGTTATCATCAAGCTCAGTTCTGTTCTCATCCGATAGTGTCACTGCAGTCATGTCAAAAATATTGCAGAATATTAAGTGTCCCAAACTCAGCATGCCAAAAGTAACCATTATGGAATGTTATGATTTGTGAGCTGTAAATTACTGTAATTTCTACTTTGGAGTTTGATGTGTGCGACCTGCGGAAAGGCTCAGCCTTTGAAATGAGACGGCAATTATTTTCTGCATGCAATGATGCAACAAAAAACACAGCCTGTGCCGTGATGTCTGATTCGAACTGGTTCTTTATAATGAGTCAGTTCAAAATTTGACGGCCTTGATCTTCCTTGTGTATTGAGGTTTGAATCAGGGAATCTTTTCCTAAACATACACACTTCATTTTGCAAGTGGAAAATTAGCTGATCCTTGATGCAAAGTGCTAATTTCTGCTCTAATTTGGTTTAATATTTCACATTTTTAAAATGTTATAGATTTATAGCAAATAAGAATCGATACAATTACTGAATATAAAATTAAAATAAAATTAGTTTTGTTAAATCAACAATTTTTCAATAACTAAACAATATGTAAAATATGCTATTTGGTGTGCTCCTGCTGTTGTGGCAATAATTGACATGATGATAAACTGTTTGCTGACTTCTCTATTTGTTGACATGATATATTTAGATTCAGATGGTAAATTAATATTATTTTTAAATTTGAGTGTCCACGTTAGAGATATAATTTTTAGATAAAAAATATTTGTAAACAAATGAACCACTTATTATTTATCAGTGGAATGGGGCTCCTAAATGTTTTATTTTAGGAGCCAAAATCTTCCTTGTCATTTATGTTGTCTAGACCTTTTTTTCTGTATGCAGCAGAGAGCACTCTGTAAACGTTTTGCCTTCCTGGATGCATGTTATTATTAATTCAAAAGGTCTGTGCCACTCTTCTAAGCAAGCAGCAACCAACTATTTAAACAAAGAGCAATTCTTTTAAAGCAGAAATGCTAATTTCTTTACTGGAATGATTGAAATAAGTTTTTTTTTTCTCTGCAGGTGATCACACCCTCACTGAAACCCCTCCCACGCATGACCCCACATACCACCTCTTCACCTACCAGCTCTCCCCACAGACGGCCCCTGTGCACAGTGCCCCCTGCAGTATGGACACCGCACAGCACCAGCCTTGCATGTACGGAAGCTCTCAGGTGGGCATGGAGGACCTCAGGTGGGCATCTTATACGGACAGCACAACTTACCAAAGCTTTTCTTCTGCAAAAGAAATAGGTGGGACTTTTGGTCCCACCACTGACCTCTCTCAGGAACTGTATCCACAATACACCTGTGAGGTGGGTGTCCAGTCACACTGCATGATGACTGATTTATCACTTTATGCTTGCAGTCGATCATTCAGCCAAAACCAACAACCAAACAACTGGTGTGGGGGCAGCTGAGCAAGTGTGTGTGTGTGTGTGTGTGTAAGAGGGGAAAAGAGTCTATGAATAATTGTGGTAACTTACTCATAACTTCATCCTAAAATCACAAGTTTTCATCTGTTTTTCTCCACAGTTTCTACGTTGTTGTGATTCAGATCTGGCAGAGTAAAATTAGTTCTGCTATATCATCAAAATGCATAATAATAATTAAATTTGACATCAAAATTAATATCATCTACAGTTTAGTACCAAGCCATTGTTATTTCATTTATTGATATAAATATTTGTATATATTTTATATATACTTTATTATATTTCATAATTTTCATGATTTCTGTCATTAGCTTAAATAAAAATAAAATAAATTAATTAAAAATAAAGTTTCCAATTATAACAAAACAGGGTTTTATAGACAGAAAAAAATAAATATATATTAAAAAAAAATATATATATAATATAATATATATATATATATATATATATATATATATATATATATATATATATATATATATATAATTTTTTTTTCTGTCTATAAAACCCTGTTTTGTTATAATTGGAAACTTTATTTTTAATTAATTAATTTTATTTTTATTTAAGCTAGCTTAAATAAAAAATATATATATATATATATATATATATATATATATATATATATATATATATATATATATATATAAATTTAATTTCTTCTTATCCCAAATACAGTGATGGACTCTTGCATGTCTCTTCCATCTTCAGTGATTTGTGTGAGATTTTGTGTACCTTTGCATCTCATCAAATATCTCTTTTGGTAAAGATGTGTGAATCTCTGTTACCTTTACCGCAGAAAAATGTTCATCAAGATACAACTACACCAGGAATTAAAAAAGAAAAAATGTTAAGGAGGTGGGTTGTTTCACTGTGGCCAGTTTTTGTGAAGATTTAGAGAGAATCCTCTCTTTTACTAATATTTCACTTAGGAAATGCTGATGTACAAGCACTAACAAACCCAAACGCAAATGACTCTTAAACCCTAATATCCACCTGAACACGTACATCCACTAGCTTCAGATGGGGGTCCTTTATTTTGTTTATTCTTACTCAATAATAAAGAGAAAAGGGAATGCTGGGTACTGCACGTGTCACAGTCTATTAAGGGAGCAGTGATGTTACCAATCCTGTCATAGCCCAAGGCAAGAGATACAGAGAGAGAGAGAGAGAGAGAGGAGGGGCATCAGCTGGACATTTATTCATAGACACACCATGCAATAAGAATTTCATAAGTGAAATATGGTCATTTTAAAGAAAGTTTTTAATGTTGTGAAATTCATGTTCTAATTATTTATAATGATTTATTGAACTATTTATTGATTTTGACACAATTTGTTTGCTGATATTTATTTGTAAAGTGTTTTTTAAATTTATTGAGCAGTTTGCGTTACCCTGACAAATGTAGAGTTTCTGTGTTTTGTGAAGGTGTTTTCTGAAACTTTAGAATATGAGGCTGAAATAAAAAGGTAATCCACAACCATGTATTTTGTGTTTAATCTAGAGCCAACATGTTGATTTGAAGTAGTACTTTATTCATAGATTTTGATGTTTTGTATGTGTATGTTTGCATGCATACATGTATGACAACAGCTGTGTGTGTGTGTGTGTGTGTGTGTGTGTGACATATCAGGACACAAATTTGTATAATGACATGGGTGTGATATAGATATTACAAGCAGAGGGTGACTTATGAGGAAATTTCCCCATGTCCCAAAAAAAGTAAAAGTAAAAGTGTGGTAGTTTTGGATGATAGAAAATACGGTTTGTACAGTATAAAAACCATTACGCCTATGTAATGTCCTCACAATTCACAAAAAACAAACCTGTGTGTGTGTGTGTGTGTGTGTGTGTGTGTGTGTGTGTGTGTGTGTGTGTGTGTGTGTGTGTGTGTGTGTGTGTGTGTGTTTATGCATGGTCCTGGTCCTCTTTAAGATGGCAATATCCAAAATCCATTTTCTGGTCCCCATAAGGAAATCAGCTAAGTGATGTTTTTTTGAAAAAGTAAAAATGCAGAAAGTATTTTCTGTGATGGATAGGAAATAGAATGTACAGTTTATACAGGATAAAAATTATGTATATGGAACGTACTAATAAAATATGAAAACGTGTGTGTGTGCCTTAGAGGTGTAGTTTCACACCTTGTGTAAGAGTGTGGAAATGGGGGGTGGGGTATGCTATCAGAATTTTGTCTTCACAGGAATGACTGGAAAGCTCTTTAAGGGAAAACAGTTTATCAAGGCCAGGCAAGTTCTTGTGCATTCAACAACAGTTTCTACTTGGAGGAAAATAATTCAGCCCTTTTCTTTCCCCCTTTACCAGTTTTATGTTATCACTGGGGTAAATGACTGACATTTGAAATGTCTATTATTATTCTTATTATTATTATTATTAGGTTTTGTGGACAAACAACACTGCACTGAAAGCAGTCTTTTTTCATTTATAATCAAAATCGCTGATCATCTTTTGAAATTAAGTAATGTTTAAGTTATATGAACTCTGAATAATATGCCTGCTATCATTAAATCGTCCTGTCTCAGCAGAACTGTTTTGGGTGTCTCCTACAGATGAAAATCTGAACCCAAATCAAGTCTTTAAAAAGCCTATGACCCTGACTGGATTTCCCGGCCCAGCTAAGCACTTATTTACTGCTAATTAAGTGATCTGAGCTCATTTTCTCAATCCTAATAGCATCATCCAGCTCCTCCAGGAAACACGCCGCTGCTCCCAGTACACTCTGGCACATGCACATGGTCCAATAAGGGCCCTTTTACCTCCCTGACATTAGCCTGTAATGCTATTAACCCGTTCATCGTTAAGATGCCCACTTAAGCAAAATGCGAAAGATACCCACTTAACCGGATTTATTGCAGAGTGGAAAGAGATCGAAAAGTGTACATAATGTTAATGTGGAGTTGTTAGGAGTGCAGCTCACAACTAATCTATGTATTCATAATTGTGTCTTCTTGTTCCTCATTTCCATCTTTGATCTGAAGAACCTTTATCAGTTTACTGAGACCCAATAGAGTTTTGATTTAAGCACTGGCTTAAGGTCATTTCATCTGTTTTTTGTTTTGTTTTGTTTTTGTTTGTTGTTTTAATGTATTCCCAACATTGTTAAAAACAAATGTTTAATCATGGGGGTATTATAATTAATTCAGTAAGAAAGTTTTTTTTTTTTTTTTTTTAAAGAATGCTTAGTTTTATTCAGCAAAGATGCATTAAATTGATCAAAAGTGACAGTAAAGACATTGATAATGTTTTAAAAGAGTCCTATTTCAAAAAAATGCTTTCTAATCATCATCACAGCAATAAATTACATTTTAAAATATACTGAAATAGAAAAGTTATTTTAAATTGTTATAATATTTCACAACATTACTATTTTGCTGTATTTTTCATGAAATAAATGCAGCCTTGGTGAGCATAACAGACTAATTTCTAAACATTAAAAAAATCTTACCAACCCTAAACTTTTGAATGGTAAACTGTAGAGTCATAATAAAGTTACTCATTATTAAGTTAAAAGTGGACGATATAGGCATTGTGATTTAACTGAATTTAAAGCAAGAAAGTTCTTTAATTATACAGTGAAACGTTTTACCCAAAGGTTATAAAAGTATTTTATTAAATAAAGTCTTAAATATAAAAATATTTGAACAAATATTTTTTGGTCACACTTTACATTACGGTCCAACTCTCACTACAACTTTTGCCTCAGTAAACTCTGATTATTAATAGTTAGTAAGGTAGTTGTTAAGTTTAGGAAATGGGTAAGATTGAGGGATATAGAATATGCTCATGCAGAATAAAGCATTAATATGTTCTTTATAAGTACTAATAAACAGCAAATTTCATTGTAGCATGCTAGTAAGCAACTAGTTAATAGTGAGAATTGGACCCTATCTTTTACGTTCTTCATTTAAACTGAAATATTTCTCTATATTTTTTTTTAAATACTTCAATATTTATGCCAATAAACCTCAACTGAACCTGATAGAGAGGCAGAATTCAGTCAGCAGTTGTCAATAATCAGTAAATACCAGCAGCCATAGAGATTCAGAGGGGGTCAGTGCATGATTGTGTGTGCTTGTTTGTATCTAGTGCTTAGTGGACCAGAAAACACTCATATGGAAGCCCCTCCCCCAACAGTTCATCCAAAGAAGACTGTTCCCTATGGAGACCTCATAATCCTCAAAGTCAAAGCCTGTAGCCAAACACAGACAGAAAAGGCCTGAGCAGACTCCTCAAAAACATTGCATTGTTAATGTAGATTTTCTGTAATCAAAAACTAATTCAAAAACAGTATGTACTCCTTTTATCTGCTCAAATAATATGATATCTGTATTACACTACTGATAATGTATGGAATAATTTAGATTTTTAAGAAGTTAATTAAGTATAAGTATTTAAGTTAAATATATATTTAATCCTCCAAAGAACTGTCCAATTGACCCCACTTTTTTCATTTATTGTTTTTTTATTTACTGATTACTGCGTTTTATATGTACAATGATTCGATGAACATAAATGCACAAATGGCCGCCAGACAATCAAGAGTGTGGAAAAGAGTTAGACTGAACTAATGATGCATGGTGGTGGTGGGGAGGCATGGGCCACCCCCGATTACACCCCCACCCCCCCAGCGCACCCCACCTCCAAATGTTCTGGGGCAGTGTGCTTCGGCAGCAAGGAGCCACTGTCACTCTCCATTAGCAAGATAGCCCTAATCCCTCCCATGCAAAACTGCCATAATGATATCACTAACCACGAGTGGCACCGCCGGTCATGCAGTGTCTGTGTATGTGTGTGTATGTGTGCGAGACCTAATGTCCACAGCTTGACCTTTCACAAACACTTGTTTCACTAATCTGAACCTTTTTTAAAATGCCTTCCTACATCTTTTGTGTCTACTTGAATATGGTTTGAGCAAAATGAGATGTTTAGCCTCCTACCTGACCTCAAAGAAAATATTGTTTTTGAAAGACCATTTCATAATCAGATCACAATCAGAAAACATGTTTTGTCCTCCATATATATGGCCTACAATTACAGTGCAGAATTTTTCAACACCTTATACAGGTGCTGGTCATATAATTAGAATAATATAATTAGATTATAATTAGATATTCTAGATTATAATTAGATTATAAATAGAATATTATCAAAAAGTTGATTTATTTCTAATTCCATTCAAAAAGTGAAACTTGTATATTATATTCATTCATTACACACAGACTGATATATTTCAAATGTTTATTCTTTTAATTTTGATGATTATAACTGACAACTAAGGAAAATCCCAAATTCAGTATCTAAGAAAATTAGAATATTACTTAAGACCAAAACAAAGAAAGGATTTTTAGAAATCTTGGCCAACTGAAAAGTATGAACATGAAAAGTATGAGCATGTACAGCACTCAATACTTAGTTGGGGCTCCTTTTGCCTGAATTACTGCAGCAATGCGGCGTGGCATGGAGTCGATCAGTCTGTGGCACTGCTCAGGTGTTATGAGAGCCCAGGTTGCTCTGATAGTGGCCTTCAGTTCTTCTGCATTGTTGGGTCTGGCATATCGCATCTTCCTCTTCACAACATACCATAGATTTTCTATGGGGTTAAGGTCAGCGAGTTTGCTGGCCAATTAAGAACAGGGATACCATGGTCCTTAATCCAGGTACTGGTAGCTTTGGCACTGTGTGCAGGTGCCATGTCCTGTCTGAAAATGAAATCTGCATCTCCATAAAGTTGGTCAGCAGCAGGAAGCATGAAGTGCTCTAAAACGTCCTGGTATACGGTTGCGTTGACCTTGGACTTCAGAAAACACAGTGGCCAACACCAGCAGATGACATGGCATCCCAAACCATCACTGACTGTGGAAACTTTACACTGGACCTCAAGCAACATGGATTGTGTGCCTCTCCTCTCTTCCTCCAGACTCTGGGACCCTGATTTCCAAAGGAAATGCAAAATTTACTTTCATCAGAGAACATAACTTTGGACCACTCAGCAGCAGTCCAGTCCTTTTTGTCTTTAGCCCAGGCGAGATGCTTCTGACGCTGTCTGTTGTTCAAGAGTGGCTTGACACAAGGAATGCAACAGCTGAAACCCATGTCTTGCATACGTCTGTGCGTAGTGGTTCTTGAAGCACTGACTCCAGCTGTAGTCCACTCTTTGTGAATCTCCCCCACATTTGAATGGGTTTTGTTTCACAATCCTCTCCAGGGTGCGGTTATCCCTATTGCTTGTACACTTTTTTTCTACCACATCTTTTTCTTCCCTTCGCCTCTCTATTAATGTTTAATGTAAACCTTTTGTGTCTTGCCCTCCTTGTGCAAGGTATCAATGGGCGTCTTTTGGACAACTGTCAAGTCAGCAGTCTTCCCCATGACTGTGTAGCCTACAGAACTAGACTGAGAGACCATTTAAAGGCCTTTGCAGGTGTTTTGAGTTTATTAGCTGATTAGAGTGTGGCACCAAGTGTCTTCAATATTGAACCTTTTCACAATATTCTAATTTTCTGAGATACTGAATTTGGGATTTTCCTTAGTTGTCAGTTATAATCATCAAAATTAAAAGAAATAAACATTTGAAATATATCAGTCTGTGTGTAATGAATGAATATAATATTCAAGTTTCACTTGTATAGTTGCAGATTTGTCAGCTTTACATCCATGATGTGAATCTCCCGTTTCACCACATCCCAAAGGTGCTCTAATGGATTGAGGTCTGGTGACTGTGGAGGCCATTTGAGTATAGTGAACTCATTGTCATATTCACGAAACAGTTTGAGATGATTTGAGCTTCGTGACATGGAGCGTTATCCTGCTGAAAGTACTGTGGTCATGAAGGAATAGACATGGTCAGCAGCAATGTTCAGGTGGTGTTTAAATGATGCTCAAATAGTACTAAGAGGCCCAAAGTGAAAATATGCAAAGAAAATACCCCCTACACCAATACACCACCACCAGCAGCCTGAAATTCTGAAGGCAGGATGGATCCATGCTTTTGAAGGGGGTGCATTCTGGAATCCACTGCTGCATCAGTATATAACTTTGAGTGATTATAATCAAGTTATTAATGAACATTTATCCTAAATTATTTGAATGACTAAGTTAAAGCATTTATTTTCATTTTCATTTTCAAACACTAGAAAATAATGATGAATATTGTCTGTACCTCTCACTGAGAGAAAAGTACAACTTTTTAGTATGTTTTAGGAATATTTCCTGTTACAGTTAAAGCGCTAACTTCAGCCGCGAAGAAAAGTGAATTCTGTGTATCTTATGTGCTCTGTTCTGTGTGCAGGTCCTGTATTGGTACTGATGACAACTGGCATTCTGCTCGAGACCTGCAGATGCCTTGTCATGATCTAGAAGGACATCCTGTACCTAAATCCAAGGTCTGAGCGTCAGCATCGTGATGGATGGAGATATGCTTCTGACTATCTGTCCATATGTGGGAGATTACTAATTTTGTCTAGTTTTCTGGGTGGTTGATTATGATTTCACTTTTTTAACTTTAGTTAGTGTGTAATGTTGCTCTTAAAGCTTAAACAACATCTGCAAAGTTACGATGCTCCAAGTTCAAAGCAAAGGGAGATCTCTGTTTAAGGACTACAACAAAAATTTACAAAAAACCCGGCCCACGAGAGGCGGGTTAAGGCCAAGTTATTGCGATACAGTATGTAACAGAAATGCAATAGCATGTCATGAACGCAAGATGACAACATAACTTATAACTGTAATTAAACTTAATTATACCTGTTCTATCTTCATGTTCTATCTTCATATATTCTCTGGCTCTTTAGGCATTTTACAACAGTTCCCACATGAGCGATTTATAAATTATCATGACAGAATATGCTAATAAATGACTTTAAAGTCCCCCAGAAATCAAAATGTAAGTTTTTTAGCTTTTAGTATGAATATGTTAGCCTTACGGTTATGAATATGCTGGTGTGTTCCAAAACAATGACGAAATTCGCATTTAGGAGATATAAGCATTCAAAACTTACAGTCTCTCACTTCCGCTAAAATGGATCACGGATTTTCATGACATCACATCGCACTTCAGTTTCTTGGCAAATCTTCGGTCCAATCAAATGCTCTCTAGAACAACTGTCTCATAAATTTTGATTCTAAATGCTCGAATCATGACAAAAAATAATAATTTTTCAGGCTGGATCAAGCTAATGCGCAGTCCTAAATGCGCATCTCTTGTGCCTCATTTCAGAGGCGCGCATCTGACTGTTTCTATAGAAACTGGAGCTTCTAACACGCGATGACTTTACCAGTCGCCGATTGGCTCTTATTTAGAAGGCGGGACTTATTCCGCCATATTGCCAAAGACTAAAGGGACTTTGATATTGCGCTTTGCACTTTCTCCCATTCAAAACAATACGAGTGTCGCATCTTGTGTTATTCTATAGTCTTTGTTCTGCATGAGGTAATGGGAGCTGCTAACATGAGCTCTTGAAACTCTGCCGTTTTCTTGAGAGCAGCAGCTCATTTGCATTTAAAGAGACACACACAAAAACCCTCAAAAAGTGACAAATTTAGCATGCTATAAAAAAATTATCTGTGGGGTATTTTGAGCTAAAACTTCACATACACACTCTGGGGACATCAGAGACATTTACATCTTGTAAAAGTGGCATTATATGACCCCTTTAACCTAAGTAATGACTCTGATTCTGTATTTTCTTTTCTTTTTCTTCTTTTTTTAATGCTTAACCCAAACTTTTGAATAGTAATGCATCACGGTTTCCACAATAATATTTAGCAACAAGTTTGAACATTGATAATAATAAGAAATGTATGGGTTTTTTTAGCACCAAGTGAGCAAATTAGAATGATTTCTGAAAGGATCATGTGACAATAAAGACTGGAGTAATGATGCTGAAAATTTAGCTTTGCCATCACAGGAATAAATTACTTTTTAAAATATATTAAAACAGAAAACAGTTCTTTTAAATTGTAATATTATGTTAACTGTTTTTACTTTATTTCTGACTAAATAAATGCAGCTTTGGTGAGCATAAAAGACTTTTAAAAACATTAAAAAAATTGAATCCAAAATGTTTGGAACAACATGAGGGTCAATTTTTTGGCTGAAATTTATTGCTTTAGTTCAAGCACTGAATCACCTGTAGCTGTTCAGTCTTTATTGACATTATTCTCCCCCTCTCTTTCCTCTTTCTCCCTGACTCTTTCTCTCTCTCTCCAGTGTTCTTGTTCAATATTGTTTACTCCCCATAAGCAAGCCTTCTTTTTGCAACACTAAACATTACAACTATCAAACAAACAAACAAATGCACCTTGACCCCTGCTCAGTGGGACAGCTGCGGTGTCTTATCACTTATCACAAATGCTAAGTGAGGGTTAACATCATCCTGAACATTGAGTGGTTCTCCTGCTCACTCACTCACCTCTGTTATGCTCTTGAATAATGAATTTCGCCTGCGCTTCTTCAGTGTTCGATCATGTGTGAACACAATAGAGACACACACAAAGACCTGATGCCATCTAAATTTACTAAACATCATGCTGATATGTGGGGTTGTGTGTTTTTTTCTTTTTGAGAATAGAGGTCAGGGAAAGGGTCGAATATAGGGCTAAATTTGGGATCTATGGCTTCAGTCCATAGGAGCAGATTTTGTAAAGGTCATGAGGGTGATGTCTCTACCACTGTTGGAGGACAGTTCAGTGGACTCCACTGTTTCACACATGGATGTATATTTCAATTTAAATCCTACATGAAAAGACAAATCTTTTAAGAAAGATTTATTGCTATAGTTTACTCTTAATCTTTTTATACAGAATATGTGACGTCATCCAAAAACAATTTTAGTTTAACTTGTTTTTGTTTTAAAGCTAAGAAACATAAGCCAAATACAGTGAAAAAAATTGCATGATTCTTCTCTTTTTAGCTTTGGACATTTACATGGGTGTTAAAATCATTTCCTCTAATTCCACACTAAGACAACAGAAGCCTTCATGGCCTTAATGCATTAGGAGAGAAGGTGACAGGAGACAGAATGATGTTTATGAAAGATAAATGAAGGTCTGGACACACGCACGAAAACAAAAGGAATAAAAAAACACATAAAAACACTTAACGTATTTGAATTTATCTTATCAAGTCCATTAAGCATTGTAAAAAGTCTCTTTTCATGTTCTCACATTGTTATTCCAGTGGAATTATTCATTAAATAGCAAAAAAATATATTAAATTCTAATGATGTAGACAAAAAAGTGCATTTTGACTCTCCTTGAACCAAATAAGATATTTAACAGGCTTGTGTATAGAAATGCCTCATAAATGTTTATGGCTTACATTTAATACTGCTTAGTGCTAGAACTGAAGACGATTATGTGCTGATCCATACACCAAAAACTGTTGTAGTAGATTTATAATAATAATAACAATAATAATAATGATAATAATATGATGATGTACTGTTAGTGTTACGGGTTTCCTATTAATAATGCTATAATGTTTAGCCTAATAGGCTATTCTCTTTATTAATTCTCTCTTTGAATTAATGCATTCATATATTAACCTCCATCATATATTCAAGTATTTAGTTCATCATCTAAGTTTATTTAATTCTGTTTGATTTATATTCACTTGTATTCACATATATTAATTTCTAATATTTTACAAGAATATGTTATTCATATCCTCAAATGTTGTACGCTTTAAGAGATAGAACTTTGTTACTTGTGCTTTCTGTTAGATATTGGATGCATTCCAATGATTGATGTTTTCTTAGAATTGACAGTTCAAACTTCAGAGATACTTTTCCAGAGAAGTGTTTTGTAAGATGTGAGATATGGTATTTGAAAAATGCTTGCTTTGCTGTCTTTGTTCTGAAGGTGTCAAAACCCACAATGGTTATATATATATATTTTTTTGTCTATATTTCTGCAGCTGTAACATTTGCCCGGGTCACACCGACCCAGCTGCTTCACCAAAGTCTGACATAAATAATGGACATAAGCACAGGTATAGGAGGATGTAAGTTCTCTGTATATATGCTTCTTGTTCCTTTAGGCATATACTTAGCTATCTGCCAAGGCCTTCTTGTCTTCTTCAGCTCTCTTAGCAAAGATTATACTCAGATAAATTTTAGACAGGCTACTTCATTTAAATTGGACTCAAGTTTTCTATCATATATTTTATTTCAATATTGTACTCAACATTAAAAGTTTGATTATTATTTGCTCAATTTTATTCTTCATTTATTTATTCTAAAAAATATTTTCCATCCTCACTTCGTCTGACTGGATATCACTGCATATAGCCTAAAGTAATAAAATTATTTACTCAGCAAAATTATTCATAAAACACAATATTATTCATTAACACCAACGAAATTTACACCACAGTAAATTGAACTAATCCTAAATGTTTTTAAAAATGCCTCTGTTTAAAAACGACGATTAATGTCTAATCTAATCACGACGTGAGATATTTATTTCGCTAAGGGAGAACAGCAGTCTTTAGTAATTAACAAAGTTTGGATAATAATCTGCCACTGGAGGGCAACAGAGGAAAACGCTTTCCTTTTTGTTGCTGTGGAAACGACAGACGCGCTTAAAGTTTGTCCAGAGAGCTTTTTGTGGGACTGAAAAGATGAATTTAGAGGATTACTTTCAGTCGGTTTGCAAAGAACGACTTTCATTGTAAGTATATGTCATTTATTACACCCCAAATCTAGAACCACTATGTGCCGTCATGGCCACTGAGATTCAGAGTCGTTGAAGTGGAATTAGCGGATAAAGATGGTGAATTGCATGTACTCAGAGATTGTTCAAACCTTCAGAAATAAGGCCGTACAGAAGGATTTGACGGATATGAGTACAAGCGTAATGCAGCTTTTGGAGGTGCGCGAGGAGTGCGCGAGCGTGACCAGAGCATTGGAAGTGCAGAAAGAGGTGGTTGTATGAAAAATAATAATAAACTACAGTATTTATAACTACTATATTTACATTTTCGCTGTTGTGTGTGCTATTGTCAGGAGATGCAGATGAAGCGGCAGAGTTTTCGAGAGAGAGACGAAAACATTAAAAAAGAGGAGGAGAAACTGAAGAAATCCATTCTGAAATATAACAAGTTTTTGCAAGTAAATCAATATTGTAAAAGAACTACACGGATATGAATGGATAACTTTTTGGTAGGCCTAAACGTTTTTGTGTTTTCTTTTTCTTAAGGAAAACGATGCCAGACGGTTGCGTGCCGTCAAGAAAGCAGAGTCAGAGAGAGCTCAAATCAGACTGAAAGAACTGGAGATTCAGAAGCTTAAGACAGAGAATGACGCCCTGCTGACACGCAAAGAGCTTCTGGAGGAACGTGTCGGGAAGGCCGTATGCTACCAAGAGTTCCTGGAGAAAGCTGCAAAAATGTCCGGAAAGGTAGTCATTATATAAGTAGGTAGTTTGCTGTTGTTGTGTCTGGAAAGGGGGAGGGGTACTGAAACAACTCAGAGAAACTATCAAGCTGTTTCCCTGCTCTCATGTGCGTCATTTGGCTGAAGAGTGAGTTATTCCACACTTTGAGAGTGTGCACAGAGTTATCTGAACTAGGATCTAGATAGTCTTCGCATATTAATTGCAATGCCAGGGTTAATAAAAAGCCGTACAAGTCTAAATGTTCAGTACTGTGGTGAAAGCTTCAGCAGTTATAATGATATATGTTTCCACTAGCAGCAGCTCTTCTAGTCGAGTGAAAACAACGGCAAACAACTGCAAAGTTGCAAGTTTTGCACCATCAGAAAAACTGAAGGCTGTGGGTTCTTCACACTAGTAGGCACCTCCACCTGAGATGTTGGGCCACTGATGAAACAGGCACTTGTGTTAACTCCCACTATTATGTATCAAAAGGAAGAACACAGGTCTAGTGTGGAATTATTTGGTTTCTGAAATGCCAGTAGGATGATGGATGAACAGTAGAATTAAAAACATATAGATGACAATCTGTCATTTGACCAGTCACATTACATCCAGTAATGCATGCATTTGAACTTTTACTAAGCACTGTTACGTTTTAAGATGTTACATGTTGTTTGTGTTTACTATTTATATATTTGCTTACATATAATACCATGTTTTTTGAAAATGGGTAAGTTAGTTCTTTATGTGTGTACAGTATTAATTTTCATTTCTTCAGGACTGAAAAACGGTCTTTAACAAATCTTAAATTCGATTTTTAAAAAATGTGCAACAACCTTAAATGCTCAATATGGCGGCTGCAGGTTTGTCATCTGATGTTTTAAATGCTTGAGCTCTTTAAAATATTTTTATCGTTCATCAGCTGGGAAAAACGTTCTGAAAGGGATTCCAACCATATCGTTTCTCTGTGTCTTTATCATTATAGTTGTGGTGTTATTCTTTTATATTTAGAATGATTTTTAGAACTACATCTTTATTATTATTATTATAGTTATCGATCTTGGTGTGAACGACCCTTTATTCTGTGTGGTTGGACTTTCTGTTTTCTGAATGATGAGGTAGATGGGGTAAAGAAAATATCTGCATAAAGATACCGTGGTTCTTTTTTAATGTTTGAAGACAAAAAATATACATTTTTCAGAATTGTACATTATATTTGAATATCTAAAATATTGTATAGTAATGTTATACTTTTTCTTTCTCTTTCCCCCCTTTTTTAATGACATTTGAGTTTAAGAACATTGGTCAAGTCATTGACCGTCTTCAAGCACTCCGGTCCATCCACAAGGAACTTCTAGAAAACCAGACTGCATTAGAGAAAGAGAGAGAGAGGACAAAGCGGGAACTGATGCAGTACATTAACAAACAGCGAACTGTTCTCCTGCACTATAATAACCAACTGCACCAGCAACAGACGCAACTAGACAGCATACGCTTAGAAGCATACAAATGGGTAAAAACATACACACACAGACAGACTGTTAATGTACATACACAAAAAGACACACAGATAATAATGTGGCACCTCTGTCCTCTGTAAAGTTCTGTCTCCCAAGATAACAGACTTTTCATGTATTCTACAGGAATTAAAACTGAAGCACTTCCGTTCCACTGCAGCAAAAGAGATGCTCCATTTTGTTCAGCTAAAGACCACGATCCATAACATTTATCAAATGATCACACGTAACACCAGGAGAATCTCTGTGGATACTGAGGACACGTTTAAGCAGTTGGAAATGGTGAATAATGCAAAAATACTAATGGCAATCTTGAATGAACCAGTATTTCTTGTTGATATATATATATATATTTTTTTTTATATTTTTTTACAGTAAATTTCATAAAAGTAATCACACAGCAATCTCTGATCAAATGCAGCTGAGGTTTCACAACTGCTATGTTGATTAACTTATTTTTTTGTAACTATCCCTCCAGATTCAGAAACATTTTCAGCTTATGAGAGCTATAGGTGATGATCTAAAGTTCAACATTATGACAATGCCGAATCGAACTGAAGAGAATGACAGAGGAGATTAAGACCCAAGCTCTGAGGATGTGCATCAACTGAAAAATGACCAGATGTGCCTAAGCTAAATAAAAATGATCATCTGACCACCCTTTTGACAGGATTATTCACTGGGGTGGGAGGGGCAGCAGGGATACTGTATGGAGATTAAAAGAATGATTCATTTTAAGGGTTTTCCCATAATCAGTGAAATATTATCAAAGCATATTGCCTTCCTATTTCTATGGAAGCTTGTTTCCACCACTGAATAAAAAAAAAAAAGTAACTGCGACATTTTATCTCACAATTCTGACTTTTTTCCCTCAGTTTTTTTCCTCAGAATTTTGATATAAACTCGTAATTGCAAGTTATAACGTTTGAATTGCAAGATAAACAATTCTGAGAAACAGTGAGAAACAAAGTGAGAATTGTAAGATATAAACTCACAATTCTGAATCTGTTTCACAATTGGGAGTTATAAAATCAGAATTGCAAGATATAAATTAGAAAATTGTCAGTTATAAAGTCAGAATTGCAAGATATAAACTCGCAATTGAGAGTTATAAAGTCAGAATTGTGAGATATAAACTTGCAATTGCAAGAAAATGTCAATCATGAGCTGACTTTTTGTCACAGAATTGGACTTTATAACTCGCAATTGTGTTTATATCACAATATGACAAAAAAGTCAGAATTGCGGGATATGAGCTTCCAGTTGCAACAAAAAACTCAAACAAAACAAAACTCAAAAAAAAAGTTTTTATTCTGTGGTGGAAACAAGCGTCCACATATTTATATATATATATATATATATATATATATATTAGGTTTCAGACTCAGCTGTTGTTTGTAAAGGCTTGAATACACATAAATCTAAATTTTAAAATGCTAGGCATCATACATGAAAACAATATGTGTTCTGAAATCTGCTCAAAATATTAAACATAACTGAGTCTATGGCCTACATACACTACATGATTTTCTGTAAAATCTTCCATCTCTTGACTGCAGTGTTGACACCCATATACTGCAAATTGAGGCAAAATCTGGGCAAAAATATAAACAAAAGATGAATGTGAACACTTATGAATGCTTCACAAGTCTCAGTCACAGTGGGCTTTATTGATTTTATTTATCTTGCACTGTGCTTTCGTTTCTAGTTCTCTTTCATTTCCCTTTTTTTCCCTTTCCTTTCTTTCCTTTCTTGGGCTTTGCGCTGGCCTTCTTAGCCTTGCGCACACAAAAGCCTCTCCAGTGGGCCTGAATGATAGTAGCAGCTTGGCTCTGCATTTCTCTTTCTTTTTCCTGCTGTTCCCTCTTCTCCTGAGCTTCCCGTCGCTCCTCCATAATCTGGGAGTACTCCAGGTCCATAACTGCAAAAAGTTCCTCCAGCTCTTTCAACTCTGTCTTATCTTTCTCATGCATGCGTGTCATTTCCTCCAACTCTGCCTAGACACACATATACACATACAAAATCAAATACGTTTTACGGTTAGTCATCTTAATGTGCAGTTGTACTAATTGACAACTTGGATGTTTGAGTTGACTAAACAACACGCATTTAAATATTAAAATACATTCACACAGTGATGCACTGAGACATTTGATTTTTTTACTGCAATGCATATACATACTGTTCAAAAGTTTGGGTCAATAAGATTTTTGTATGCTTTTGAAAGTCTCTTATGCTCACCAAGTATAATATAAACTGAATGGAGTAATGATGCTGAAAATTCAGCTTTGCCATCACAGTAATAAAATACATTAATATACAGTCAAAACTAAATTTATTCAGACACCTTGAACATTTCATTGATTAATACAGTTTATTCACTGTAATTTAAAAAAATGGTAGTAAAATATGACAAGCTCTCAGAGTTAAACTGTCAGAAAATATTAATCTTAATTATGTCAGACTTAAGCAAAACATGGTCAGGTCAAAGTGTCTGAATAATTTTTGGTTCCAAATGTTTTTATAAATTTTACTGGTAGTCCACTTTATGAAGAATTTTTGGGTATAATATGTCACAGTTTACTTTATTTTGCTATCTTCACTTACATAAATGCACTATAGTGTCCTACACCCACTAGTAAAAATATATAAAAAATGTCTGAATCATTTTTGTTTTGATTCTATATATTTATGTATTTTATTCCTGTGGTGGCAAAGCTGAATTTTCAGCATCATTACTCATTACTCATGATCCTTCAGAAATCATTCTAACATGCTGATTTGATGCTCAAGAAACATTTATTATTATTATCAGTGTTGAGGACAGTTGTGCTGCTTAATATTTTTGTGGAAAATGTAAAAATATTTTTAGGGTTTGATGAATAAAGAACAGCATTTGCAACAATGAATGATCAAATGAATGCTGAATAAAAATATTAATTTCAAGAAAAATTAAATAAATACTGAGCCCAAACTTTAGATTTGCAAATATGTCTGAAAATGACACTGCATCAAACATCAGTAGAGGTTATGTTAGATTAATGTCATACCTGTTTCTCTCCCATTTCAGCATCATATTTCTGTATCAAGTTCTCGATCTCCGTTTCTTCCTTGTATTTTTTCTGCAACTCAAAAACAGTAACATTTACAACAAAATAATCAGCATACTCATGCTTGCTACTTCAATAACTGAATGACCCCCAAGTGCGCACACCTTTCGTAGTTCCAGTTCTCTCTCTCTGTTTGCTGCAATCACATTATTGAGCTGAGCTCTCAGTTGATTGGCCTCCTGTTGCAAACGAGCTCTCTTCCCCTCTGAAGTTTTCTTGTCTGATTGACTCTGTTTCTCAGCATCCTGCTGAGTTCGGACAACAAACTCTTCCAAACCATTTTCCATTTGATGCAGTGATCTCTTCAGCTGGTGCACTACATTATTCAGCATGGAGATCTAATTAGTGAGAGCCAGACAGAGCAAGGAGAGCAAGTAGTTTAGAGAACGTATTCATCTGTGAAGATTCTGTCATCTAACTAACTGTGAACTTTGTTAAAATGTTTTGCTCCTTATGGTGCTTCTCACCTCTGTATCCTTGGCTTTTATTGCCATTGCAACCTCTTTGTCCAGTGAGTCTATCAGTTCCTGGTTGGCAGAGTGACGTAGACTGACTTCCAGCATCATCTCTCTGAGTTCTCTCTCCTCCGCAGGGGTTGTGAGGAGCCTCTCCAAAACGACCTCTCTCAACTCGCACAGGCCATCTCTCAGTTTCTGAGAAATAATCTCTCCCCCTGTGTTAGCTTTTATCCCTTTTAGCACCTCCCTTGCAGTCGGAGTTGCCCTCAATAGCCGTACAATGTTACGAAAGGAGTCCTGAACTGCTTTTGCTGATTTGGATAGTTGTTCCTTTTGCTCACTTCCATCAAGTGCCATAGCTTGGTACTTTTCCTCAAGCCTCTGGTGCTCTTTCAGGGCCCTGACCACCTCCTCTCCCAGGCTCGGCAAAAGTGCTTCTGGACAGTTCAGCAAAGTGCGTAGAAGAGACGCTATCTCAATCTGATTAATGCACTCATCTAGCACCCCCAAAATGAGCTTTGCTTCCCGAGATGATAGTGTCTTCCTGGAGGGGTTGATGGTCTTTAAGAGGTCTGCCTCAGTTTTGTTTGGAATTGTGGATGCAGATAGTCTTTGTTCAAGAGGGAGATCGTCTGATTTTGAGCCCATCATTAGAGGTCTCTTTGATTAAGTAACAGAGAGAAAACTATTCAGACAACAAATAAACAGACAATAGATCATCTTTGGTGAAAAACTACTAACAATATAGATTAAAAAAAAACATTTAAAACAAGATCAATGTGGTTTTGAAAGACATATTTAAATACAGAAAGGTGGAGATATGAAAGTCTCCACAAAGCTATTTAAAATGCTCTTCATGCAAAAAAAATACCACACAAATGTTTTCATTTGAATCATAAAACAGGTCAGTTCATTGTAACATGTTATACATCACCGTGTTATTATTCTTTTTGGAAGAACTCCGTATTAATTTAATTATTAGAGTCCAACTCAAACTTCTGTTGTTGTTGTTTATACAAGTTGCCGTGACAACCGCTGGCATGACATTCTTATCTTCAACTCTTCACTTCGTCCAATGACTTCCCACTCCAACAAAGAACAAAATAGGAAATCTCACTTGTGATTTACTTATATATGTGTATGGAAAAAAATTCCCTGTGTGTATTTCATAAACCTCATATTATCGATGAATTAATTAAAATGTTTGGCACAAGGTACATTTTTACATCGTGGCTTTTATTGTGACATTTCAGCTGCGGTCAAAAACGACACTGT
Organism: Chanodichthys erythropterus; assembly: GCF_024489055.1. Lineage (NCBI taxonomy): Eukaryota > Metazoa > Chordata > Actinopteri > Cypriniformes > Xenocyprididae > Chanodichthys > Chanodichthys erythropterus. Next base: position 34,909,518 of record NC_090233.1, on the reverse strand, counting down.
CGTAAAAAGACGTAACATCAGATCCTTCTGCTTGACGGCGGCGGTTATTTTATTTATAATGTTAAAAGCTCGATTAAATCGCAATTTTCTACGTTATAAAGTTAAATTAGTTTATTACTAGTTAAGAAAACAGCAATATACTTTGCTCTTGCGATGGTATTTTAATAACAGCCCACGACAATGACGTAAACAGACAGGATCTGTTACGATTTTAATTATGATTCGTCTTAACTTCGGCTGCTGTTAAAGTTACATGAAAACACATTTTAGCAATAACGTGCTCGGTTTGGTGTTTGGGGACAATAAAGCGTTTTTTTTTTGTAACCGGTGTCGTGTAGTGCGACCAGTGTTAAAGTTTCTCTGCAGCAGTGAAAGGTTAGTTTATTGAACATAGAGACTCAGTGTCCCCTAAAGCTGCGGTCCTCTCGCCGTGTCTTTGATTCAGCGGGATGGCGGACGGGGACGACGATGTGCCGCTGATTCTGACCTGGGACGACGCAAGCAGCGGGCTGCTGGAGGAAGATGAGAGTGAGTATATATGCCCTTACTACACCCCATTCAGCTAACTCTTTCCCTTCAGTGATGTTCGGTCATCTGGTTTAACATGAGCTTTACTGTGGTGGAGCAGGACTGCGTGCAGGCCAGTGCAGATCTTTACCCATTATGCATTTAAGGCATTCCGTCAGGCCTCTTCTAAAGATCTGTCATCGGCTCGGAGTTCTGTCACTGGCCTCTCTCTCCTGAGTCGGAGCTGTCAGATACTGTAGAGCAGGGAGTATTAAACTTTCGCATGCCAAGGACCGCAAATATAACAATGTTCTGGCGAAGTAGCCGCATATTATCAAGTAAGTTAGGCTATACAGAGAAAAAATTTAAGCGTTTTCAAAGGTTAAATTATTGACTTGCAGCACATAATTTTTTACACACTATTAAAATGTTTTTAGACGTATTTAATCTGAAGATAATCAATAGTTTTGATATCTTGCTGTTAAAAACTCCTGCTGTTGGGTTTCAGTTCAGTAAACAGTGATACTCTTACAGGAATGTTGATTAGTAGACATTGCTGAGATACTACAGGCCCAGCTGGTCTACATGAAACCTGATCTATAATCCTAACTCTCCTTGATTATCATTACAGACTTCCATCATGTGACAGTGCAAAGATAGCAAAGATGGTCATTGTAAATAGTGTCAGTTCCAGTCACTGACTCTAGGGGGCTCTGCAGTCAAACATTCTCGTCATTGTTGACTGCATTGTTGACATTGCTAATGCGCTGTAAGATGATTTGTAGGCCTTCTGCATAGGCATAATTTAGGGTTTTAGTAGAGCTAAAGCATGGCTGTTTTTCACCACAACGCTTTATAAAAGCTTTTCTAATGAATTTAATTTCATCAGTGTGTGTCAGCTGTGTGTTCACTGTGGCTGTCATCAGTGGCGGGTGAGGGGCTTGAGAGTGCTAGACTTAATCATGTCATCAAAAAAATGTCTTTGATGTTTATTTGATCACGTTTGATTGAAGATAAAAATTGGACCCCTTTTATGTAAAGAAAAAAGTAAATTGGATACGCGGTTGAAATCATTACAATTGTCTACACTTATTTTTTAATGATTTTCATACATTGTTGACAATTCAGTTTTTACTTGGAATTTATCTTCTACAATCAAATTTACAGATTTACAAATTTACAGACATTTTACACTCTGAAAAATAGATTTGCCATTGGATACAGTGCTATTTGACTTATGTTGTTCACAAGGTGTCTTTACACAGCTGAGTTAAGGCTGCTATATGCCTGCTCAAAATTCATTCTAAAGATGCAGTCACATAAAAGCCAGACTAAATTATGTCTGCTCTCACCCACTTCAGTTCCTAGTATCAATACTGTGCTTTTGGTGTAAATGCATTTATGCCACCTCTGAGTAGCATTAAACAATCTGTGTAGGTAACTTAGACTTAGGCCATTTTAAGAAGTGTTTCTGCGACACATTTTTAGTGTAAATTTCAGTAAACAAATCTAATCAAAAGGCTACTTTACACAGCAGAGTTAAAGCTGCTCATAATGCTGCATAAAAGCCAGACTAAATTATGCCTGCTCTGACCCACCTCAGCCCCTAGAATCAAAGTAGATAGTTGAAATAGCTTTGTAAATGCATTTATGCCACTTGTAAGCAGCACTAAAATGTCATCTAAATGCCACTTCAGATTCAGAAGCGCATCTTTGACACCTTTGCAGTGTAAATTTGGCATAAGTGCTGTGTTCACAATTGTAGTAAGAGTCATTTATAGGTGAGAGACTTTTGGTGTATTAGTGTAAGCGGCTTAAAAATCACTTGGGGAGATGCTGCACTCTAGTGCTGTTGTGTGGTATTGCATTTTGGTGAAAATATCAATAACCAATTTACTATTTCTCTGTCCGGAGAGTTTTTTGGGGTAGGACACTGAAGTACTGCCCCTTTAAGAGTGAAGTATCTCAATGCCAACGGTCATGTGTTTAAGTGTCCAATACAGCAACATACCGGCTTTTGTACCTCACACACACACAGACAGAGGAGTTAAAATGCTGTGTCAGCCTTATGGCAGATACAACACTGTTTGTGGCCCCCCTCCACTCCCATCCTGCACACAGTCCATGGCCTTGTGTCAAAACTGTTTGGTAGTGATGAGAGCTGGATGCTTGAATATTTTGAGGACCAGAATGTAAATTGTAGCACTCTTTTTTTTCTTCTTCTTCTTCTTCTTTTTTCCCGGATTGTTCCTTTTGTTAGCCAAGAAAATTCTTCATGAAAAAGCAACAGCAATGTAAGGACACAGTCTTTATTTTTGGTTCCTGGACATCTGTGTCTCTTATTTTTTGAGGAAAGAAGCTGACGTGAATATCGGATGCCTTCGCTTCCTCATTCTGCCTCAAGCTGCTGTCTCGAAATGTTTTTCGTTGTCATGGTGAAGATTGTTTGGACATTTTAAATTCTATGCTTTTATAAACAACCAAGTCAGATCTCTGACCATCAGTCTGGCTTTGTTTCTTTGTGTTGGAAGGAAATCTGGAACTGGACTGAAAAGAAACCTGCTCTCTGTGCTGTCTGTCTCTCGTTTGCTCTGCCAGGAACTTATTGATCAGACAGAGCAAAACCAACGCTATTGTTGTCATGTGCGTACTCAATAAGAGCTGTTTACAGACAGCTGTGGGTCAATGAACTGATCGGCAATGAAGTAACTCATTCAATCAGCTTGTGTTTGGTCAAACCAAAAGCTCTTACTGTTTGTGATTTAATCTGTAAGGCATTAAATTACCAGGCTGTGGCCTGACAGATTTTTTAAAAGGGTGTTAGTGGATTTATGTTACATTCATTGCTTACAGAGAAGCAATGGTAAGTATAAATGGAAAAAAATGAATTGAAACTTTTTACTTCCCTTCGGAGTCAAATGGAGCTCTCAGCTTGGTAGATTTGTTTAGCAGTGTCCTCCATCTCAAAGGACAGCTGTGTTTTTGAGCTTGGAGAAAAAAAATACTAAAATGGACACAATATAGAGGATATAGCACAGGAAACAGAAGATGACACAGAAGACGGGAGGCTATGACAGAGAGACTGAAACCGAACCGATGGGGATGGCTGGAAAAGGGTCTAGTTTCAAACAAAGGGACTCTGAAGGACGTTCTCACAGTGCTTGGGACTGATGCTTAAGAAAATCCACTGGACAATCTATTCAACTGCTGGGTTACATCAACTGAACCATCAACAGGGTTTCCTTGCCACATGTCCTCTGAGAGAGAGAGAGAGAGAGAGAGAGAGAGAGAGGAAAAGTCCAGAGTGGAATCCTTTTGGGATGTCGAGCTATTTAGGATTCAACAATGAAATGTTTGGACTGGAGTACTGAGTTCAGTCAGTGTTTTGGAAAGCAGCTCTGAAGTGCATTTGTTCACATCTTATTCACATTTTTGTCTGTCTTTAAATGTCTAAATCTTGTTGATGTTGTTGAAAGCAGCCCTAATCTAATTCTTCACTTTTATTCTGTAAATTTTTTTCTAATCAATCTTTTTTTATGTAAGCAAAACTTTGTGGGATCCTTTTTTGTGCATATTTCTTATGTTTTTGTCATCAAAACAGACATTTTGTGTAATTTTAGTTATTTTTTTTACAATAGAAACCCATTAGCATTTTTTTTTTTTTTTGTCTTTCTTGACAAACGTTATAATCAAATGAATGTGTGAAACTGCAGAGAGAGATGTAGAGTTTTAAAGTAGCGTTTGGCCTGATTTGACTTGTGTTTTTTTGGAAACCGTGTCATCTTTGGAGGAATCGTGAGCATCACCACAGGATTCTGTTCTGCTTTCGGACCGCTGGCCGCAACAGCTGCAGCTGGCACAATGAAACTTGCATGTGCGAGAGCATTGTTTATAATTAACCCTTGCAGTGATAAAAACTGCTTGACCAGTGACATGCTCTCTGTCTGATTACTGGACAGTGGGGCCGATCACAGGGGCTGCCATGGAAATCTGTAGTACAGTTGACAACATGACTGGACTAACACATGACAGGCCAGTCCATACGTCCTCTTTCTGCCAGCAGTTTGCATCTGTCGGTATGTCATTAAAACGTGCTGATCAGCTGGCTCAAAAACCTATAAGAATGCTTATTTTATATTGAGAAATCATTTAATTTTTTTCTTTCTCTACACAGATGGGGCAGGAAATTATGATATTGTGAATAATGTTGTCATTCCGACCCCAGGAGCACCAGACCCCAGGGCCCAGAATTCTTTGCGGCAGAGTTGGGAAATGAATTACCAGGAAGCGGCAATATACCTGCAGGTCATCTTTCGAACCTCCACACGCTCAGTGAAGCAGCTAAATAGACGCAGATGATCACAAACACACATTCAGGGCTAATAATAATTCTCCTTTTTCCAATTGTCTGTGTTTGTCCTCAGGAAGGAGAGAATAATGACAAGTTTTTCACTCATCCGCGAAGTGCCCACGCGCTCAGCGCCTACCTGTTTGCTCACAATCACCTTTTCTATGTGATGGAGCTGCTGACTGCGGTGTTACTCATGCTTCTGTCCCTCTCAGAGGCCCCTGCCGTCCCCTTCCTTCGCTTGGACGTCTATGTAAGTGACTTCTACTTGCACTGTGTGCATACACTACCGCTCAAAAGTTTGGGGTCAGTAAGACTTTTTGCTTTTGAAAGAAATTAATTCTTTATTCAGCAAGGATGCATAAAATTGATCAAAAGGGGCAGTAAAGACTTCTATATTGTTACAAAATAACTCTATTTCAAAGAAATGCTTTTATTTCTAAATGAATATTCATTGAAAAATCCTGAAAAAATCTCAGTTTCCACAAAAATATTAAGCAGCACAACTGTTTTCAACATTGTTACTAATAAAAAATGTTTACTGAGCACCAAATCAGCAGACTGGAGAAATGACTGCTGAAAAATCAGCTTTGCTGTCACAGGAATACAAAAATTACATAGTAAAATATATTAAAAAAGGAAAAAGTTATTCTAAATAGTACAAGTAATAAATTGTAATGAATTAAATTGCAATAATATTTCACAATATTACTGTTTTTATTTTATTTTTATATCAAATAAAAGCAGCCTTGGTGAGCAGAAGAAATTCTTACCGACCCCAAATTTTTGAACGGTAGTGTATGTATGTGTGTAAAGCCCTATTTGTACAATACTTGTTTCTCATGTGGACATTTCTAAAATTACATTTGCACGGCACCTCAGTGATAAAACTCAAGCATTCGGATGGCTATATCTGTTTTGACAGTGGAAGATGCCTTATAAAATGTCTTGTAGAATGCCTTTGTAAATAATTTTTTGTATGCTTGTGGCTTTTGATTATATGAATAAGACTATGCACTTGTAAACAAACACTTAAAGATGTGTATTTTCGTTTCTGTCAGATTCACGCGACACTGGAGTTATTGGCTTTGGCGTTGGTGGCATTTGAGTTGGGGATGAAGCTCCGATGGCTTGGCTTTCGCACGTTTATACAGCATAAAAGGACCATGGTGAAGGTGTGTGCAGTTTTATAATAGACTGTCTATGTTCATTTAAAATGGTTTATTTTTTCCTCTTTGTATCGGGATGCATCATATATTCATATTCACAGAAGGTGAGCTCAAGAATCCTGTTATCCTCTCTGATTTGTGTGCTTTTCAGACGTGTGTCCTGTTTCTTCAGTTCATCGAGGCGATCGTTGTCTTAGTCCGGCAGACATCTCACCTGCGTGTGACGAGAGCCCTGCGGCCAATCTTTTTGGTGGACTGCCGTTACTGTGGAGCCGTTCGCAGGCATATTATTATTATTATGTTTATAAAAATGTCTTTATTATTAAATTAAATTAAATATTATTATTATTATCACTACTAGTTTTTTTTTATTCTGTTGCTGTTTCTGAGATCTTATAAAAGCAGTAAGCTGCCTGAGGCTGTGCGTTACAGTGATTTTGCCTAAAATCCACTTAGATATGCCTATGAAGGTCATGGGACCAAAACATTGCAACTAATAAAGATTTTTTGATAGTTTTGTAAGCATTGATAGTGTGTGGGATTTTCTTTTGTTGACCTAAAATCCACTTAACCTTGGGAAAATTACTGTAAAGCATGTCCTTGACTGGATACAATGTGATATTCTGACACTCTATCTCTGTTTCTGTCCTCCCTCAGAAACCTGAGGCAGATATTTCAGTCTCTTCCTCCCTTCATTGATATTCTTCTGCTGTTGCTTTTCTTCATGGTCATCTTTGCCATCCTGGGATTTTGCTTGTTCTCAGCCAACCCAGCTGATCCGGTTAGCGCATCACAGACACACACTCACCTTTGTGTTCCACATGTTTATTTATCTCTCACACTCATACAAACTCAGGGATTATTTTCTTTCTCTGTACAGTATTTTAGCACACTTGAGAACAGCATTGTGAGTCTGTTCGTCCTTCTGACCACTGCAAAGTAAGTATGCATCCTCACTCTGGGGCACACATCCTGGTTAAGATAACATGACTCTTGAGTCTCAGTGGGGTTGTTTCATGTCTTCCAGTAACTGAGCTAGTAATCCAAATGTTATCAGTTCAAACCCCTGGAGTTTTTTTTTTATTTTTTATTTTTATTATGCCCTTGAGCAAAGCACTTAACCCCAGGTTGCTATAGTCAGACTGTCACTGTTAAAAATGTAGTAAAAGTCACTCTCAATAAGAAAGTGTTTGCTAAATGATTCATAGTTAACTATTAATCTATAAAGACCTCAGGGTCTTTAGTAGATTTACAAGTTTTTCCATCTTGTTTCTTCACTAGTTTTCCAGATGTGATGATGCCAGCATATTCAAAGAACCGTTGGTCATGCATTTTTTTTATTGTGTATCTGTCCATCGAGCTCTACTTCATCATGAATCTGGTCAGTAATGAACAACATCATATCTGTTTCTGTTTTACAGGATTATAGTTTAATTTTGTTCTAATTTTGGTGCAGTGTGAACTAGCATTTACCTTGAGTTTGCTTTTTTTTTTACCTCACAGCTCCTGGCGGTAGTTTTTGACACCTTTAATGGAGTCGAGAAGATGAAATTCAAATCTCTGCTTTTACACAAGCGATCCGCCATCGAGCACGCCTTCCAGCTGCTGGTTAGTCGGCAGGTGAGATTTGTACAGATAACTTGTTTTTTTCAGGACTGAAGCCAATGTGATAAATCTACATTTGTGTCTTTTATTTAGAGACCAGATGGAGTGTCTTTGAAGCAGTTTGATGGACTGATGCGATTCTATCGTCCACGAATGACGGCACGGGATCGTTTTCTCACCTTCAAAGCCCTCAACTATTCAGGCGCAACCATGCTGAGGTACACACACACACAAGTTCATACGTTCACATTCTTTTGATTATTTTAACAGATTAGAGTTGAGTTCTTAAGGTGTATTTGTGCTTGTTTTTTAGTCTCCAGGAATTTTATAAGTTTTATGAAGTGATTGGGCTCAAATGGAAGGTCAGATTTCACACACTGTCACATGATTATAATCCCCGCATATATATGTTAAACCCTCTTGAGCCACATCTGGTGTGTGTGTGTGCTGCAGGCTCGACGGAGTGGGGAGTACTGGTTTGATGATCTTCCTCGCACAGCATTCCTCATTTTCAAAGGTCTTCAAGGCTTCCTTGTCATATTAATTCAATTTGTATTAGTTGAAGTATTTTACACTTTAATGATTTGCTCAGAATGACCAGATACATTTACATAAAATATTTTCTCCCGTAATACTTTTTATGATCATTATTCTTTTTTTAACAGGAATCAATTTACTTGTGAAATCCAAAGCTTTTCAATATGCAATGTGTAAGTTATATTTCTTAAATATCTTGTTGTATTAACCCTTTAGATATTAACATGCACTTACCTGATTAGTATATATACTCCTTGAAACTCTTTAGCTTCTGTGTTAATAGAAAAATTTGTATTTTAAAAGTTCAAATTTGTCTTTTAGTACCTCTTATGTTATGTACTATATCATTGATTTTTTTTTTTTTTTTTTTTTGTGTGTGTGTGTGAAAGAAATCTCTTGTGCTCACCAAGGATGCATTTATTTGATCAAATATAAAGTAAAATCAGTATTGTGAAATATATTTATATATTGTGAAATTTAAAATAACTTTTTTATATTTATATATATTTTAAATGTAATTTATTCCTGTGCTGGCAATGCTGTATTTTAATTCTAATATTCTGATTTGGTGCTTTAAGTTTAAAATCACTGCATTCGTTTGAAATATAATTTTTTGTAATGTCTTCACTATAACTTTTGATCAATTTAATGAATCCTTGCTGAATAAAAGTATTAATTTTGTTAAAAAATAATATTTTACAGTCCCCAAACTTTGAAATGGTAGTGTATTGCACTTACACTATATTCATTCCATTATTTCTAATAATACTGTCTATTTTTCATGATTAACCTGTAACAGATCTGGTAGTAGCAATTAATGGCATCTGGATCCTAGTGGAGACAAACATGTTAAATGGTAAGATCTGCTTGAGAATGATGGAACGGTGCAGCTGTGTTGCAGTTCCAGATAATTCTATGAATTCACCATTCAGAAACGCTTGTAAACATCGCTTGCTTATCTCCTCACAGATGGTGTCTCATGGACTCATGTTGTCCCCTGGAGCTACATTGTTTTCCTCACAAGTAGGTGGAAATTGTTAAGAATTGAATAATTAGTAAATCTGAATGCAAATGTCTTAATGAATATGCGTTCCATTTGAATAAAAACAAAAAACATATAATATATATATTTATTTTATTCCCTGCTGATGTGCCTGTGGAATGAAGTTTATGGAATTGAGGTCTTGTTGAAGCTCACAGGCCTTGGTCCAATGACATATTTCAGCTCAGGATGGAACCTGTAGGTACACAATGTACATTCATATAAGCACTTACACACACACATGCAAACTGCCTCACCACTGGGTGTGTGCCTCTCTTTCCAGCTTTGACTTCTCAGTAACAGTATTTGCCTTTCTGGGATTGATTGCTCTGGCCTTCGACATGGAGCCGTTCTACTTCATTGTGGTGTTGAGACCTCTTCAGCTCCTCCGGTGTGTACTTATTTGTGTGCTTTTATGTATTTTGCATTGGATATAGTTGTAGTTATTCATTTTTTTATTATTATTATTATTTTTTTTTTTCATAAAAAAAAAATTGTTCTTCCAGAAATGTAAGGCTGAATTGAAAATCTGAATTTTATTCAAAAATTTCATTCAAACCTCTAATTAAACAAAGTTTTTAGGCTTAGTATTTTTTATGTATTCAACTTTCACTCAAATTGTTATTCTGTTAATGTAATTTTTGCAATATATTAAAAATCAGTCAGTTCAGTGAAATACCAAATAGAAGCATTTTCACCAGACGTCAAAGATGTTTTTACCCCACGCCGTAGATCTGCAGTGTAAACGTTTTTTAAGATGTGTGTTATTTTGTGTGAATCATAAAATACTTTTTTGTAACGTATAATTTTTCATCAGTCATAGCTATAGATGGAAACAGACATTTTCCTTTTTAACTGAGTGTCATATTTTTTTCCCTATTTCTTTTCAAGATTGTTTAAAATTAAACAGCGCTATCGGAACGTTCTGGACACAATGTTTGAACTGTTCCCGCGTATGGCCAGGTACAGAAATAATTATCCATTTCAGCTTATTACTCACAGATGAAGGATCTTCTCGCATAACACTCTCTCTGTTTCTGTAGTCTAGGTCTGACTCTGATTATCTTCTATTATTCTTTTGCCATCGTTGGAATGGAGTTTTTTGCTGGGGTTGTTTATCCGAACTGCTGCAGGTAAGTTCCTTTAATCACTAATGTATTTCTTGTTTTGCGGACTGAACATCACTTTAAACTTATACATTTTATATATAAATATAAATGTAAGATGATCTACGAATTCTTTTGTTACATAACAAAAAAATAGTTTACCCTGAACTGAAATCATTTACTCACTCTTATGTTATTCAAAGTGCAGTCTTCTTCTGTGCAACACAAAAGGAGAAACTTTGAAGAAAGTTAATGAAATTACAACGTGAGCAGTAGATGCCAAGCTATAAAAAGGACAGAAAATCACCATAAATGAATCTCGTTGAATAATGGTGTGTTTTGGTGTGTTCAATGGTATGATCTCTGTCTCTTAAAGTAATAGCACAGTTGCTGACTCGTATCGCCAGATAAATGTGACCATTGGCAACCGAACAGTGCTAGAAGAGGGATATTACTATCTCAATAACTTCAATAACATCCTAAGCAGCTTTGGTATGTGCACACACTCACAAATACACACTTAGCTCATGTCAGTATATAGCCTTGTGTTTGTAAAAAGTTTTTTTTCTCTACCATGTTTCAGTCACTCTTTTTGAGCTAACAGTGGTGAACAACTGGTACATCACTATGGTGAGTGTATGGAGAAAAACACATCAGCACATCAGCTTAGTCAACAAATCATATCAGATGTTCCCTCAGTAAAAGTTTTTTTGTTTTTTATTGGTGTGGGTATGTGGTGCCCTCTGCTGTTTATTCAAAGTAAATGTCAGTCAGCAGACTGTTGTCTATCTGCCCATGTCATTGTAAACTTTACATATGTTTAAAAGTGTTACTTTAAATATGAGGTAATGTTAACATCTCTAAGCAATTAAGCATGTTAACATTTTATGGATCAGTCAGTAAATGTGCATCTGTCTGTAGTTATTGATGCTTTTGAATCCTGTTTTCACAGGAAGGTGTGACATCAGAAACTACTCACTGGACTCGCCTTTATTTCATGACCTTTTACATTGTCACCATGGTAAGGGAATGTTTATGTTGGCAATTCAGGGTTATTATTGTTAACTAAAACTAAAAATATGAAAAGATTTTTTGCTATTTGAAATTTGTTGATTGAATTAAAGGTGTAATATGTAATATTTTTGCAGTAAAATATCCAAAAACCACTAGGCCTGTGTTATATATTTTGTTCACTTGAGTACTTACAATATCCCAAATGTTTCCAAATATTTGTAAATCGTGAGAAAATTGCAATTTTAACCAAAGCTTCGGGACGTGTGAGGAGTCGCCTGTCAATTGCGACATACCCACATTACCCTCGGTTTCCGGTTTTATTTTGTAGAAACCATGGAAACACCAAAGACGCTTTAATATATTGCATGTTTTAATAGACAAGGCAACATCTGTTTTGATATATTTATAGACAGAAAATTAATTGTTGTTATATAGCTCAACGTGTTTAGTCTTATTGTTTAAATCAATGTTCTTGATTTTTTTTCGAGTACCATGCTTTACCATGCCTCAGAGAAAAACACTGTTTTGTCAAATAGCTAACATAGCATAATCAGATGCAGCTTTATTTTTATTAAAAGTAATACATAATTTTACATAATGTGGATATGATTTTTTTTCATATGAAGATTTTAGTTTAAAATGTACAAGGAACAGTGTAAAGAGTTTATTTTATTTTTTTTACCTCTTTTTTTTTATTTCATGTCATTGCTCAGTTATTATTAGAGAAAAAGTGCATTTTAATACAATTTGAATGGTGTTGTTTAAAAGGGTTTTAGAATGTTATTAAACTATAGAAGGTCACACTGCTGTTATCAGCTACCGTTATTGATGTGTTATGGACCTGATTTAGTGATCTTGATATTTTCTCACAGCTCTGTGTTATTTTGAGTGTAAATTCCTGTGTGATTGTGTGACGCAGGTTGTCATGACGATAATCGTAGCCTTCATACTGGATGCATTTGTCTTCAGGATGAACTACAGTCGGAAGAATAGAGAGCCACTAGATGACCCAGAAGGTTTAAAATGTTTAGTTCATCTGATGACAATGACTGTGACTGGGACCTATTTCATTGAAATCTAATACTGAGTGTGTGTGTGTGTGTGTGTGTGTGTGTGTGTGTGTGTGTGTGTGTGTGTGTGTGTGTGTGTGTGTGTGTGTGTGCGCGTAATAGATGAAAAGGGGATTGTATTTGAGACAGAGGTGTCCCAGACTGAAGCTCTTCAGACTCTGGACTTATATAAACACACACTGGGCGTCACCAACCTCAGCTCACTGCAGGAAATGTGTGTGGCTCTGGAGCGGAGCGGGGTGAGCATGTGCACACATATACACACTGTACGCATTCAGAGCACCTAATTTGTGTTTCTTCGTTAGATTAATTGAACTCTAATGGATCATTTTTGTCTTTGCTCACAGCACTCCTCGTTAGTATTTCAGGGTCGAAGGTCACGTACCAAGAGTGACCTCAGCATGAAGATGTATGAGGAGGAGATTCAGGTACTTGCACCACACATGAATTGGAACATATGGAAAAACCACACTTTTGAATTAGCATAAATGTTTTACATTCATTTCAACCTTTATTTGAACCTTTAGTGGAATTTTTAAGTAAAGCACTCACAAACGGTTCCCTTATTGGATCAGAAAATTAAATCATGAAAGTCTGAAATGGTAATATATCAGACAGCTGTTTATAAAAGGATATGCCCAAATGGAAACTTGGAAGGATTTGCAAAACAAAAATAAATGCTACCTAAAGTAATTTCAGTGATATCATGTTCTATTGTGCAGAGTTATACTGTGATGTATTTGGCTCCGAATGCCTCTCTTTTTAAAACTAAAAATTCCAAATATGCAATGGAATGTTTGTGTAAAGTGGTTGTTTCTTTTTATCTGCAGGAGTGGTACGAGGAATATTCCAGAACAAACCTTCAGCCTGATGAGGCATTCCACAGAGAACTGGACAGCCCTGAAGCCAATGCCTCAAACAGCATTAACTAACACACACTCTGAACACTGCATCAGCGTTAGCTAACACACTTACTCATACCTCTGAGGGACCGTAAGACCGTCTTCCTCCCATCGTTGGAAAGCACAGGTGTTCCCCATGACCACTACATGCTCCCTCCTTCCACATGGAGACCCACAGAACTTCTTTACTTAAAGCCTTATTCCCCAAAAAACCTTAAGGTTCCGTGGCCAATCAGGGAAGCTTGCAGACCAATCATGTGACATGCACTAGGTCCAGGAACCTTCTTTTTCTTCCATGAAATGCACCTCATGACATTTGCCTTTTTGATCCTGAATGATTCAGACTCTCTCATGGATTTGACAAACGGAGCACAGTGATGAATGTTTCTGTGGGAGATGAATCAGAACTGAATGTGAGGATTTTAGCACTAAGTAACTCGTGTCTTTCTTCACAGTCCGAGGTATTGCTTAACCAACAGATAAAAGATTATAGTAATAAACTAATGCTGTTTTTAAACTAAAGCTGCTTTTTGCTGGAACCTTTGGACCTATAGAGAGGCTTATTTTGTCGTTATATATAAATATATACATGCAGATTAAACTTAAGTCAGATGCAGTTAAGAGTCAAGTATTAAAAAAAATAATAAAATGTTTTAATACATTCACTTATTCCCTCAATATGGGCTGGTTTCCCAGACGTGTTAATTTTGGACTGATAAGTGTTAGAAAACCAGCCAAGGACCTGTCTTGTCACATATGAAAATATCTTATTTCCTTTGTTTGGAGTCAGTATTGTTTTAGGCATGAACTGTAAAGATTAAGAGTCATTTTACAGACTCGTTCAGATAAAATCTAGTCAAAATCACACATTTACCTACAGTCTGATTCATTTGGCTTTCCAGATTAAATACAAATCTGTTTTAAAATCCAAATTTTCTTTTGTGTAAAACCATAGGTGACAAAGGGAAACCATTTTGCCTTGCATATGGTTTTTTTGCAAAGTACTTCAGAACTGTTATTTATTTATTTACATTGAGTTAAACCAATTTTCATGTGCATCTCTCTTGTTTGCTGCACATTGCTGTTATTTTGTTATTTTATATATTTTAGTTATTTTGCCGATGCTTTTAACAGGGCGAATGCATGCAAATCCTCATATGTCGTTGTTTACTCTCATGTCTAGAGCATCTGACCTGGAGTAAATCATAAATGTGGTCAAGAGGGTCAGTGATTTCATGCCAGTTGGTTGTTTAATTGCACTGTAGGGTGTGCAGCCTTGATGCTCCAAACACAAGGGAACATGATGCATATGTGACATCAAACCACACCAGCTCCTCTAATACTGCAAGGATTTACCTGTTTCACTTCTCTGTTCTTGTACCTTTGTAAATGTATAATAATGACAGGTCTAGTAAATGATACATTTTGATGGAACTTTTTTGTTTGTTAACTGTTGTAAGGTGTCTTTACGTGAGTTAACTCGTTTTTGTAATTGTTATCATGGCTACCGCGCTGTCAAGTTTGATTTCATTCGGACTGAAACAATAATGCTTTTTAAATTGTCATGTAAATACCTGTCAGATTTTTTATTTTTTTTATTTTCGAAATTGAACATAAGGTGCGGTCTCATTTAAATTTTCACGGGCAATACAGTCAATAACAATCGACGCAATTGGGAATTTCGCGTGAGGGCAAAATATTTCCCCATGGAGTGACTTGAGTGAGCTGTGATTAATACATAACATAGCTGCATTATAGTTTTCGTTAATGTGACTCTGCCTACATAAAAATGCTTTTGTAGCATATTTAGCAAATATAATTGGGCTGGGCGTTTTGCGCATGCTCCGAAATACTGGTGACGCGCGATGTACTTAATATATTCGATTGTAGTTTAGTGTATATTAAGACCGTCACAGACATATGAAGACCGCAGCTCGACTAGGCCTAAAACTCGCTGCATTATATTCTGCGCTTGTAAACGTATTTGAGTCTTCTGTCTCTCTCTGCATCTTCCTGAGAGTGTAACAGCAGGTTCAGCAGCTTTTTATACAGATGTACGCTGTTAAAAGTTTATCCTGATTGTCTCAAAGTACTGATTTTGAGGCATGTGACAGTTATTCGCGTCATTTAATCTACAAATCTGACATCGACAGAATTGACAGTTGCAGTCTTCCACAATGACTTGCTCTTCTGTTTCTAGTTTGTTTCGCACGCAATGCACGCATGTTCTCTACCCTACAGAATGATTTATGGATTTTTGTTTGTTACAGGACAGCAGGAGGCAGTGCAGAGTCAGGTCCATCATCATAGAGCAGGGAACTTGAGTCGTCCTGTTTAATTGGCCGGTCTTTGTCTCAGTGTAATGTGTGTTAGGATCTTATTTTTTATTTTCCGCTGGTTTTCATCACCTTTGAACCATTCATTCCCCCCTTCCCTGTTGTTCCAGCGATAGTAAGGTGATACCTGTTTTCTGGAAAGTTCTGATATGTTCAGTCTGTGATGATGTCAGACATTTAGTTGAGGGTAGGCATATCACTTATTGTTCTAAATAACCCAAACATTTCAATTATTCTACCCCATAGAGCGAAACAATATCAGTCTATTAGTTCAAATTCATCCATAAAAGATTTCATGTTCCTTGTTTTAATGTTGGTACAGTTCTTTCCCTATTTTAATGCAGTGTTTTCAGCTGGGGGTCTCTGGATACCTGGGGTACATGAAGGTATTTGATTATTATTTGATTATTATTATTTGTTATTGATTATTTTATCAATATTGATTCATATTGATTATTTTATCTTTGTTTAGTATTAGAAAATGTATATATGAATTTGTTCAGTATTTAATTGTAAAATGTATGGTTGAAGAAACAACCTCTTTAAAAAAAATCTTGTTGACTATAGTTTATTTAAACATAAATCATTCCATATAGAAAATTACAGGATGAATCCAAGATACGGCAAAGGAATTAAAGTAGTCAAATTAATTGAAAAACCTGGTCAGCATTTTGTTAGTAATCAGATTTAAACTGTGTTACTAAAAAAATATTTATTTTTATGTTAGGGGTTCCTGACAACACCTTATTTATAGTGTTAAAATAACTCATATTTTTGTGAACATATCTGATACGTTCATTTTTTTCTTTGCAATTAATATCAGTGATATAACACAAAAACCTTTTAAATAATCTCTGAGACAGTCCTGAGAATCTGTAGCCTTAACTGGCCAGTTTGAAGTAAAATGATAAATAAACACTGAGAAAGGCTAATTATAAATGGTTTTATTTTTGATGTCAGATCAAATCAAATCACATATCTGTCAAATTACTGTACACAAGTTTAATTATAGCCTAGGTGAGGATCGTGGAAGTTTGCTCGACAACAATGTGCTTTTTTTTGTTTTTGCTTAAAACACAAACACATGCCACTGCAAGCATTCTCACACAGTGAAGTCTATTATTAATTTTTAGGGTGAGCCTGGGATGTTGGTGTGTGACTCATTCTCTGTACATTGAGGCTGGTTCCTAATTTATCCCTTCAAACTCTCCCCCAAACCAGCATCCTGTCCCCTCTGTGACCCTTCCTCTTCCTCCCTTCTCTCTCTCTCTCTCTTCTGTCAGTCACTGGGGAGAGCCGCTGATGCTCTTTGACAGGGAACAGAATGTGTTCAGGACTTTATGTCTGTCCTTTTTTTAGTATAGACACATTGGACAAGCAACTTTTATGATCTGGTTGTGCTGAATCATGACATTGTGCAGTTGTAAAATTTGCCAGAGGGTTTTTTCAGGTTTCAAGTGCTGTATGACTGAACGAAACCGGGTGATTGGATTTGAGTTATGAATGCTCTCAGGAATGTTCTCATTTCATTGTCCATCAGGGAGAATAAACGCAGCTTGGGATTTTAAGTGTTTTGTTCCGAATGTACATATCCTGTATATTCTCTCACACAACCTTTGGACCTATAGAGAGGCTTATTTTGTCATTATATATTAATATATACATGCGGATTAAACTTATGTCAGATGCAGTTAAGAATGATTTTTTTTTTTTTATGTTTTAATACATTTACTTATTCCCTCAATATGGGCTGGTTTCCCAGACGTGTTAATTTTGGACTGATAAGTGTTAGAAAACCAGCCAAGGACCTGTCTTGTCACATATGAAAATATCTTATTTCATCTTATCTTATTACTTTTGAGTGTTTTGTCTCCCCCCCTTCTTTTTTCTGTTTATTTCTTACGGTCTCTGTTTTCTGTCATTTGATTGTTTTTAGGTTAACTTTTTGTTATGTCAAAGTGTATTTTGTATATATTTTTTTTTGTATTTTAAAATTTGTTCTTTTATTACAAAAAATTAAAACTGCTCTTTCTCAGCCCAATATAATGTGCAGTCACAAGTGCCGTCTCTCACATTTAGATAGTCAAACTGCAATGTACACAAACTCTCTATGTGTATGTATGTGAATATGATTTTAGAATAATACATAATTAATGTAGCATAGGTTTTGATGTGGAATGTTTTGCTTTTTGAACATTTTTCAGATGGACAAGCCACTGCAATTGTAGAATGACGCAGCGACAAATGAAGCAATTCTCCAGAACTATTCAGAGTGATCCCAAATTTGGACTTAATTCAGTCAAAATGTACACAACAAGACTCAGTGTCAGGTCAGTGTCTGTTTTCAGAGGTCCAGATTACTATTTGTGCTGTACAGCCAGTGCTCGAAGTGGGGGAAAAAAGTGCTGCTACTCCAGAGGGTTGAAATTGAGGTCTGGATGCGGGGAAGTCAGTCAGTCATGTTCTGACAACATGTGAGAAGTGCCAGTAGCCTACATGAGAAAAAGTTAGAGTGCACAACAGGTTAAAATATAGAAGTGACAGTGTTCTGGTGAATTTCGACTCCCTGCCAAATTATTACCCCCCTCTTTAAAGTTGCTACCTGATTGCCTAAACCTAACCCCTCCCCAACACCTAATTCTAAACCTACCAATACTAGGGCGGTAATAACTTGGCGGGGGTCAGAATTTGGCACAGCAGTACCAGTGCGTACCGGCCCGCTTATTCCACAAGCAATGGCACAAAATCATAATGCTCTCTGTTAAAGCAAGCTTTACAAGTGTCAGCCGTTTACATGAACACACATGAACACAAAGGTGGCTCAAAGGAGTGCAGGGGCTCAAAACCCACTAGCCTTGCGATAACAAGATCTGAGCCCATTCTGCCCAGAATTTCCATTAACATTCATGTGAACCTAAACAGACAAATCCAAACTGAAACACAAATAAACATGATTTATCTGTTAGTAAACCCAAACAAAGTAAATTCTAAAAAGACAGGACTATGTGAAGTACTTATCCACTGTGATTAATGGAAAACAGAACCACCTTACGAATGACCGGACTCAGCGAGAACAACCTAGCAATATAAATGAGCTTGGCCAAAAGAAATATAGCCACAAGATAAAAGGTTGTACAAACTGTACAACAACAAATATCAAGGCAGAGCTGCATTTCCTGTCAGAATAAATAGATTTCAATGAAGTCCTTTTAAAAGATTCTTTAAAAGTAATTAAAAGAGCATCTGATATTGACAATTTGCCAAACAGAAAGAACTACAGCTCCACATTTGTCTTTGCATTGTGTGAGTCTTGTATGTAATCCTTTCACCTGAAAATCTGTCCTTCAGATCAGAGTGAAGTGAATAAAAGCTTCTCTGAAAAGTTCTTCTATTCAGTCAAAATCATCTCTGTATGACATTTTGTGCCATTTGTGATCACTTACAATTATGTTCCCTTTCCCAATGGTCACATAAAACCATTTCTCACATGTTTCTCAGTTAGAACAAAGTAGTTTACATCTGTTGCTCTGAAGTAATCATCGCTAACATGTGGCTAACTGCACTGCATATGACCTTAATTTAAAACATATCAAGGAAAAACAAGGACATGAATTTAGTATACAGTGGGTACGGAAAGTATTCAGACCCCCCTAAATTTTTCACTTTGTTATATTGCTAAAATCATTTGTTCCTTTTTGTCCTCATTAATGTACACACAGCACCCCATATTGACAGGAAAATACAGAATTGTTGACATTTTTGCAGATTTATTAAAAAAGAAAAACTGAAATATCACATGGTCCTAAGTATTCAGACCCTTTGCTGTGACACTCATATATTTAACTCAGGTGTTGTCCATTTCTTCTGATCATCCTTGATATGGTTCTGCACCTTCATTTGAGTCCAGCTGTGTTTGATTATACTGATTGGACTTGATTAGGAAAGCCACACACCTGTCTATATAAGACCTTACAGCTCACAGTGCATGTCAGAGCAAATGAGAATCATGAGGTCAAAGGAACTGCCTGAAGAGCTCCAAGACAGAATTGTGGCAAGGCACAGATCTGGCCAAGGTTACAAAAAAAAATTCTGCTGCACTTAAGGTTCCTAAGAGCACAGTGGCCTCCATAATCCTTAAATGGTAGACGTTTGGGACGACCAGAATGCTTCCTAGAGCTGGCCGTCTGGCCAAACTGAGCTATTGGGAGAGAAGAGTCTTGGTGAGAGAGGTAAAGAAGAACCCAAATATCACTGTGGCTGAGCTCCAGAGATGCAGTCGGGAGATGGGAGAAAGTTGTAGAAAGTCAACCATCACTGCAGCCCTCCACCAGTCGGGGCTTTATGGCAGAGTGGCCCGACGGAAGCCACTCCTCAGTGCAAGACACATGAAAGCCTGCATGGAGTTTGCCAAGATGGTGAGAAATAAGATTCTCTGGTCTGATGAGACCAAGATAGAACTTTCTGGCCTTAATTTTAAGCGATATGTGTGGAGAAAACCAGGCACAGTCCCAACAGTGAAGCATGGTGGTGGCAGCATCATGCTGTGGGGGTGTTTTTCAGCTGCAGGGACAGGACAACTGGTTGCAATCGAGGGAAAGATGAATGCGGCCAAGTACAGGGATATCCTGGATGAAAACCTTCTCCAGAGTGCTCAGGACCTCAGACTGGGCCGAAGGTTTACCTTCCAACTAGACAATGACCCTAAGCACACAGCTAAAATAACGAAGGAGTGGCTTCACAACAACTCCGTGACTGTTCTTGAATGGCCCAGCCAGAGCCCTGACTTAAACCCAATTGAGCATCTCTGGAGAGACCTAAAAATGGCTGTCCACCAACGTTTACCATCCAACCTGACAGAACTGGAGAGGATCTGCAAGGAGGAATGGCAGAGGATCCCCAAATCCAGGTGTGAAAAACTTGTTGCATCTTTCCCAAAAAGACTCATGGCGGTATTAGATCAAAAGGGTGCTTCTACTAAATACTGAGCAAAGGGTCTGAATACTTAGGAACATGTGATATTTCAGTTTTTCTTTTTAATAAATCTGAAAAAATGTCAACAATTCTGTGTTTTTCTGTCAATATGGGGTGCTGTGTGTACATTAATGAAGAAAAAAATGAACTTAAATGATTTTAGCAAATGGCTGCAATATAACAAAGAGTGAAAAATGTAAGGGGGTCTGAATACTTTCCGTAGCCACTGTATCTTCTAACACGTCAATATTTAACTTTTAACACTAGCACTACCGGAATTCTATAACTACTAGAACTGCCAATAGCGGTCATTTTGACTGTTCATACCAGACAGCAGTGAATGTCATTTTTGTCATGTTATATTTACTTCAAAGCTTCTATGGTCATGTTTTATGAAAAATGTGGGGTAATTTAAGCATACATAATATAATATGTTCGTGATATTATTGTGTAAGAGCTACTTGACCTCCCACAAAAGTGCATGCCGCAATTTGCTTTCCGCAATCAATGTTCTCAAGCAAGGATAAAACCTCAGTGACAGTCATTTTCTTTCTTGTTGCCATTTTGACGGTAAAGCTAAGTTTTAGCTTAGCAAAAGCATACAAAACTGCCAGAGAAAGGTTGCTAGGCAACAGCTACGCACATTTTTAACGGCGGGAAAAAGCGCTGAGGAGATACAACGCCTGTAATATGTGCGGTCAAATTGACCGTTATGGCCATTCAAGGTAGAAATACTCAGAACTCTTTTGTGTTTTGTAATTTTAATAAAATAACAATGTTAAAATAAAATTTATATTAATTTAAGAAAAGTCATGGAACTGTAGTTATATGGGTTTTATTTCAACAAAGTTATTGCAAATCTTTAAAACGGTCAAAATGACTGCCTTGGTAGTTCTAGTGTTAAAGCTTACTTTCAGACAAGCAATGTTTATTTCTTTGTTTCTTTCTGTCATTCTTTCATTTGTTCTTCCATCCTTCCCTCAGCTCAAATGTTCAAACAGAATTTCTCATGTCCTTACTTTGTCTTAAGATTCATTTATGACTGAATAATGAAGATTTGTTAACTCTCTCTCTCTGTAACCCTTGATGGATGTCAGAAGGAAGTGTTTGAGAAGAGGGACATTTTTCAGTGACAGAGGATGGATGTGGATTTGAGTAAGTGCCATCTCTGAGGACAGTCACACTCACTGTCACAATAACAGCACTTCTAAAAGCATTTATTCTCCAACAAACAAACAAACCATGACACATCGAACTTTGTTAAATGGCATTTTAATATTAATTCTCTTGCTGATCAATATACATATCAGACCATGGATGAATGAAGTCAGAAAACTGAACGAAAGCTACTGTATGCCCTAGAATGAATGTCATGAGGGGAGTTTAATTGGTCAATGTTTATGCAGACTTAAATCAAAGGTGTATGTATTTAATTTCCATTTTCTCTAAAAAAACAACTGCTGGTTTGTCTGTGATGTCCGTTGCTTGAGTTATGCTTCTTCTGTTAAAAGATGTCATTTTAAGTAGCCACAGCTGTACATTGTCCCCCCCCCTTCAGCCTTCAATTATGTTAAGTTATAGATGTAGCAATGCTTAGTACGTCCAGACCAAACGAATCATCTCAGCTGGAATTCTAGAGTTTACAGGCTACAGAAGCATTCCACAGTCCCTTTCGAATCAATCGCTGCCTAGTTCTAGTGTTTCTCCAAAGCAGAGGATGAATTTGAGCCAGTGGGTTCAAGAGACACTCTGATTTCAACAGCAGCTCTGAACATGCAACACCACCAAAAAGCCCCTTTGTTGCAACATTGTTTTCTTTTATCAAAATTGTATTAAAGAAAGTGCTTACAGGGATTGACAGCCACTGAGAAACTCAAAAGCATGTTTGCCTGAAGGACAAACAGTATGTTCTGTTCCTTCAGTTGTTTGGAAGAAAATAGGATATACTAATTTGTAAACACACGCACGCTTCTGTGTAATGTCAACCGTAATTGGCCATTTTGGTTATCTTAGCCCTCCTCGTTTGAGACATCATTATCTGCCTCATTATGAGATTGTTAGAACACATCTGCCCGTGACCTCTCTGGGGTCTCTCTCTGGGTCGTCGCCACGGTAACCACAGTCCAGAGTGAATGGGGAGCCTCTGACGTCTCTCAATTTCCTGTGTTTTAAGAAGCTTATCTGGTTTTACACTCTGGGTAAAATTGTTTGATAGAGGACACGATTTTACCAACAGTTTAGAGGCAGAACCTCAAAACTCTCGTGAGACCAGTGACCTGCACTTTTATTAGCAGGAATGCAGGAAATTTACTTTAGAAAGAACAGATAGACGTACAGACGTTTGCATGTTCATTCACTGTGAATGATGATGAAATATAACTGCAGCACATTTAAACATTACACAATAAACTTTTCTGTTGCACATCTGTCTTTAATTTGTCAGGTCATTAGATTTGTGTGTGTAATGCTGGAGTGTTTCCTCCTGGTTACGTTTGCAGTCTCTCTCTCTTTTACTTTAGTGTTCACACCGAGTTGCTGGACAGATGCATTTAAAACGAACGCAGGCATTTACCAAAAGGAAAGAAAAAACCACTTCTCTCTCTCTCTCCCTTCCTACAACATCCTTCTCCACCCTCTTTTTCCCAGTGGACATGTGGACGTAAAAAAAACATTTGAACAAATCCTACATCTGGTTGGCTGTTTACTCCCTCATATACTTACACACGCAGAGAATCAACTCCAAAATGGAAAAGTCTGCTGGGGGCTAAGCAAGCTTTCTTTGGCTCGTTTTTCAGTGTGAAACGTGTGCCAGGAGTTTATCGACACCTCAGAGGGACTGAAGACTTCTCTAACTTTGCACCGGAAACTGAAAGGTATGTTAAGCTGCAGAGTGCTGTGGTCATTTTTCCTGAGTTTTGAACATTGAAATAAAACCATCTTGCCAGAAAAATGACTAAGTTACCTTAAGTTAACTTCTTAAGATCCTGAATGTAAAATTAGAAGTATATCTGGAAAATATGTAAGATGATGCATTAGCCAGTGGGATGCATTTCATAGGTGCTATTGCTATTATCATGTCAGATATTATACTCAAACTTTTAATCTCATTATCTCTTTCATAATTCCAGTAATGAAAGACTAAAATCTATCAAAAATGAAAACAATATGATGTCAGCACAGTCTAAAGGATTTATCTTGTTACATGTTTTGCACTGTGGCTCCAGGGACCCGTTGCATAAATAGTTATTATAAGATAAGCAATTAGTTAGGGATAATGAGTCTTAACTTTTTATTTAAATTAGATTAAAAAAAAAGTTATGACCAGTCTTGAAGGAAAAAAAAATAAAAAATGTCGCACTAGATGCAATCGGCCACAGGAGTCACTTTATTTTCTTTTCTTTGCTGAAATGTATTACAAATTAGGAAGACGGGTTGCATCTCATTTTGCTTACAAGTGCACATACAGTATGCACTTTAAGACAGTTAGCTGACACAAGAGAGAATTGTTTAAATGTCTTTTTTCTTCTTCTTTTTTTCAAGGGGGCAGAATCACTAGGCAAATTTGAACTTTGCTAAACTTCTAAAGCTATAGGGTGTGTAATATGAACCAAATATGAATGAAATAGTTAAGATCGTTTGGTTAAATAATTACTGCATCTGAAAAAAAATTCATTCATTATATTAAATAATTACAAGCTTTCCAATGACTTAAACAGAAATGGTGTGTGAACTTGACAGGCGTAGCATTCTGATTAAAAACATGTGCAACATTTGAAATATGACTGGGATTATTTTCAACAGCTGTAAGCATTATTTAGGGCTCAGAGTGTACTGTTAATCTTCATAAATGATTTTTCATGACAGTGGTGAGCGGATTGAATGATGAGAAACTTGTTCACTTATTATATCCTATAACACAGGCAGATTCCTAATACATTCAACATAATTTATTTACATTTTTAGATCTAACCATACATAAAATAACTAGCATTGCCTTTAAATAAAAACTTCAAACGGCCAAATATGTCAGCAGTTTCTAGAGAATTTGATCTTATGTTACTTGTGATATTTTTTCAAGACCGGTGTGATTATGTTGTGCAGTTATGCATAAATTACATGAGCTCATTGGAAAAATATGAAAAGAATGACTACGCACCTACTTGTGTTATATATACTATTGGGGAGCAGGACTGAATCTTGTCCATACACCCCCCCCCAAACTCCACAACTGATTTCCTAGCCTATCAAATATCTTTGCGTGCCCCCCGCCTATGTTAACAGTAACCAGATGTATTGTGAGAAGCCTACTGAGAGCTATAAAACACATCTGCGCTAGTCCCAAACTCACCAGAGCTATGGTTACACGCATTCACACACTTGCTTTCTCACGTTTCTCTCTCGTACACAGATTCTCTTTCTCACACTGACAAGATGTAGAGAAGAGGATGCTGCAACATCAGTCCCAGTGGACAGTTCAATGGTCAGTATCTGGTGGGATAATTCTGTATAATAATGTTTTATAGCTCTAATAACGTAACAGACAGACAAGTGCTTCAAATTGGATTCAAAGTGTTTTCTGTGTCTGTGGAGGGATTGAATGTACGCAGACTTTTTCAGCTCACTAGAGACATTTATTCTGGCAACCTGTGAAATTCAGCCTGTGATTTATGGCTGTTTTATGACATTTTCTTTGCTTTTGGGCAAAATGTTCAGGAGTTTCACAATCTTGTATTTTCTGCTTGAGGGGATCAAGAAGTTTTAGTGAAGGTTTAAGATAAATGGAGTATGATAGATGATTTTGCATTTTATCACAAGGTTACAACAACACGTTTCATAATTTCTGCTTCACATAAGAAACTGAACTGCATAAAACTTGTTCTATCTGGGTTTTTTTTCCAGAACTTCAGAATCATCTGCATAATCAGCACTGACGTCATGGAGACAGACTCCGCCCATAACCTGACTTCTCCCAATGTGTCATCGTTGGTCCATAATATGACAAATTCATGTGACGACATATTCCCCTCAGCTTCACAGTACCAGAAGAAAGTGATCCCCACCTTGTACAGCCTCATCTTCGTTCTGGGTTTTCTTGGTAACATGCTGGTGTTGTGCGTGTTGTATCACAGTTCAGGCCGAAGGACCGTAGCCAACACCTATCTGATGAATCTAGCCATGTCGGACTTGCTGTTCTTGAGCTCTTTGCCATTCTGGGCTGTGTATTATTCACTGGATTACAACTGGGTTTTTGGGAAGGTTATGTGTAAGCTGTGTGGGGGTCTGGTCACGATAAACGTCTATGCTAGTATATTTTTCATCACCTGTATGAGTGTGGATCGATATCACGCCATTGTCTACCCCCTGCACTCTCAGAGCAGGAGGAGCATAAACCAGGCCAGATGTGTCAGCGGGATCATTTGGGTCATCGCGGCTCTGACCACGTTGCCAACCGTTGTGTTCCGTGAAATACACACTTTCCCCAGTAACGTCACGGCTTGTGTCATTCATTACCCCAACTCCTTCTGGCAAACCGGGTTAACTCTTGCGAAGAACACCCTTGGATTCTTCTTGCCTTTTGTTGTCATAGCAAGCTGCTACAGCCGAATCGCCGTGCACCTATTGGCCACCCCGAACTACCTGGAACAAGACTCTGGTCGATTGGTCCACGTGTTGCGTTTGGTGATCGCCGTGGTATTGGCGTTTTTCTTTTGCTGGTTCCCATTCCACGTGCTGGCGTTCCTCGGAGTTCTGGGAGATCTGGGTGTGGAGTGGGATTGTTGGGTGATCCAAGTAACCAATAAACTCCTGCCATTCTTCCTCTGCCTTGGCTTTTCCAACTCTGCCATAAACCCTTTCCTGTACTGTTTTGTGGGAAATCACTTCCGAGAGAAGCTGTGGCAGCTTTATGGGGATATGCTGACACAGAAAAGAGATTCTATCAGCACAAGACTCTCTTCCTTCTCCAGGAAACTAAGTGACTTCAAAGAAACCGTGCCTATGGAGATTCTTGAACAGCAGAACAGCCTGTAGTGAAATCTAGTGAAGCTATTAGCCTTTAAATGTCAGGGATATAAGGACAGGACCGTGTCAGTGTCAGTCAAGTGCTTTTCTATGGCCTGCCACCTGTTCAGGATGATCAGGTCAGATTATGATGTTGGTTGATTAGATAATGTTATTTTGCCGTTGTTCTAATTATGCAGGGGTTGTGATTAGCCCCACCATCTACAAATAACATTTGGTTACATAATAATATATAGAAATATAGCTCAAATATTATTCTTTTTTTGTTGAGATTCTATCCAGGATGAGGAACTTGCTGATTTTCCTGCACAAATCATAGATAATTAAAAAAAAAAAAAAAGAAAAGTTTTTGAATATAGCTGTACAGTCTTAATATTTTGATAAGTGGTAATATCAGCACTGTAAATAACACAGTGTTACATGTGTCTTTCTTTATATGGATGATATCTGCCAGACAGACCAAATTTCTGTCTTTAAGCTGTAATATAAAAAGTCACAGTAATGTAACATGAGCTGTTTAAATTATAAATCATTGTAAATTGAATTATAATTCTATTATAATGGAGCATCATCAATAAATTATGTTAACAAGTAAACATTGTCACTCTTTTGTTCTGTGATTTATCCGATTATCTATCTGTCTGTCTGTCTGTCTGTCTGTCTGTCTGTCTGTCTGTCTGTCTGTCTGTCTGTCTGTCTGTCTGTCTGTCTGTCAGTCAGTCAGTCAGTCAGTCAGTCAGTCAGTCAGTCAGTCAGTCAGTCAGTCAGTCACTCACTTTGTTTAGGCCTGCTGTCTCAATGCCTTGTGTCACTCATCTTAAGAGTACATGCTTGAGTTAACCAGCAGCATTTCTTCTGGAAGGAATCTGAAAGAACCAGCTTAGCATTTAGTGATAGGATTCCTTCTGTCTCTGAAGGTTTTAGTTCAGTAGTGATGTATAGTAGCCTACATATTTCTCAAATTTTACTTAATGGTGTTCAGTTTTCTAAAGTCTGTCATTCCCTGTAGACACATTCACTGCACACATTACCTTTAATGTCTTTTTCTCACACTCCATTTTGCATTATCTTGTTGTCTTGGTTATTTGAACGCTTGTCATTTGCTCCATTGATGCAAGCTCTTTTCTAAACCCCCTGTCAAAGAAATAATCAGACAACAGCATTCTCCTCTGTCAGTAATTATTTCAATCTCAGTTTCTATATAAGATCAAGATTTTGGAATTTTTTTAATTGATGAAGTTATATAGATAATAAATTATATGAAGCTCCTTCCAAACCAACAGATGCACTTCTGAGATGTAATGAGATGTCTTATGTCTGAAAGCAGTGAAATGGGCTGGAAGCTGCAAATTCATCATTCATTCATTCATTCATAAGGAGGAGGATGTTTTTAGACAGATAAAAAAATGTTGATTGATGATAGATAAAAGAGAAGCCAGGGTGGTTGTTGCTTAATAGATAAGAATCTGGACTTTTGGTGCAAAGGTTTCAGGTACAGATCTCAATAAAGATTTACGAAGATAACCTTTCCATCACCATATCATCCTGCAGCACTGAACTGCTGCTAATCCTCATACAGACCTAGTGCACTTAAAGTCTGCTACATGACTATAAGACAGTTTTTAAGTTTTCACACTCCAACCTCTAAAATCTCATGGCCTGGTTTCACAGATTTCACAGGTTTTAGATTAAACAAAGATTAGGCCTTAAATTACAATATTTAAGTAACTTTTTAAAATGTAAAAAAAAACAATACTGATGAGCATCTTGAGACAAAACAATGACACTGACGTATTTTAAGATGTACATCGGCGCAAGTAGGACAGCTCAAATATGCATTTTAATCTGGGGCTAGTATCTGTGAAACCATGCACAAATGGTATGTCTCACTAGAGTATCATTGAAAATATCCACCTACTGTATATTGTTCTTGTAAATATGCAAAGAATCTCTGAAATGCATTTTATATATTATTATTAATTTAACGTCTGAATGTGAGATTGAATATGTGACTGTGAAGTTGAATTTGGGCCTTTAAGCCACAAAATACAGACACTTTCTAGCCAGTGATTGTAAGTTTGTTGTGTTGATGGAAATAATTTAATACATTTATTCCTGTAGGTATACTGTTCCAGCCAACATTCATGTTGCACAAATAGATGGAATTTACCTCTGTCTGTAAACTTCAGAGGTTGGACGGTCTTTGGTGCACCCCATTTGTTTCACTTTGTCATTGTGTCAGAACACAGTGTTCCTGAACATTCAAGCTGGACTGCAGACAAAACCCACACACAAATATGAACACAGACGTTATTATCTTACATCAAGGAAATAAATTCAAAGGTGTGTGAATTATACTGAGGTGCTTGTTAGGTTTTTATTTTTTGGTTTGTTTTTTTGGAGGTGTGTGTGTGTGTCAGTGTGTGGTGGTGGTGAGGGGGCAGGTATGCATGGGAGGTGTGTGTTGTATGTGTCTGTGTGTGCATGTGTAGCAGCTGCAGTCTGACAAGTTTTAAATCTCTCACACAGACTAAACTGCACAGATTTCCACCACAGGTAAGAACCTTTGTTGCTTTTTGAAATTTTGCGCGCTTAAACACATTTAGGTTGAGTGTACAGTTTTGGCTGTATACTTCTGAGGGCTATTTAAATGTCCTCTCAGATATAATGAAACATGTCTAAAACTGACTTGAAGTGCTCCTTGTGAAAATGATTGCATGAGAGATCCTTAGCCTACTAATAAACACTAGGCCTAGCTCTTAATGTCTTGGTGTAAGGGTGTAAAAGCTTGTCTGTGTGTGTTCACGAGTTTTTGTTTGAGTGGGATTGTATTATGTCGCAGGGGTTCTTCCTCTGACTGTGATCAATGAAATTTAAACAAAACAATCAATGAAGATGGTTTCACTATTCTGGGAAGTGAGGAGGACATCCTGCCATTATGTTAGAGACTTAACCTATAATGTGTGATGTTGTGCTTTTTGATCCTGTAATGTTTTAGAATAAGGACATAGCTTTTATGAACGCATTAACTGATCTTGTGATGGCTAGAAATGAAAATATCACAAATATAGTGAAACGTAAAATGGAGCTACAGTTTTAATCTGACTTACATCAAACATTTAAAGTGCATGCACCCACATTATTCACAATAGAACAGATCCTGTCATATTGATTATGTATAACCTAAACTGGCGCTGAAATCCAGACACCAAAGAGTTAGCCTAAATACAATATGTGAAATGTCTAGCTCCATATTATTTTAATGTCTTATAACATATCAAGAGAAAACCAAAGCATTCCACAAACACAAATAAGCACAAGATCTTACAGACTACCGATTGTGTTTGTGTTGCTGTGTGTTTTATGACCTGTTCTTCCTCTTTGACATTGTCCTTAATGTCTTCCAGCTCATTTATTTTTGGCTACTTAGGTCTTCACCACTTAAGCGCTAAAGGACTAATATTTCACAACACAATGCAATTACTATGTCAAGCGCAATTCCAAACAGTGCATGAAGACAAAAAATATTCACAACACATATTTTACTGTGACAGCACCAGAGTTTCTGTTCCAGATGGCATGTGAGATAATGCACACACAATGAAGACAAAAAAAAAAAGTGGTTCTGCTGCATTTTTGTTGTTCGTATGTGCATGCGTTTTCTGGGGAGTACATTAAACAATATACCTATAGTATATATACTAAAAAAGAGAGATAGAGAACCTGAAGGATGCTGTAAAAGATTTCATATTTCATGTGTTTTTAAGGCCTGACTGAGGAAGAGGATCTCACCATGTCCAGTGGTAAAACATGCACAAACACAAACAATAAAACATACATTTGTGACGAAATACACTCTAACAGAGGTTTTCTGTGACTGTAGATGTTAACAGGCAGGCCGTGTTCCAGGCGACAAAAGTTCGAACCCATTTGAAAAAAGATGGAAGTTGGATTCAGAGATATGAAGAGGTTCTGGACACTCAGTCAGATGTAAAATGGTAAATGCACACTTGCGCTGTCACCTGCTGGCAGACAGCTGTATATCAACCAGTCAAAGCCATGTTTCTTTCCCATCAATATTAACATTGATCACTGTTAATGTCATGGTCTCTTTCCCTCTCACTCTCAGTTCATCTCACTCTTTTTTTCTGTTCACTCTCTAACAGTAAACCAGTAAAGCTGGTAAAGCCACAGAATGAGTCATCACCTGAGAGCACTCGGGTCTCTTCCTCCATTATGCCATGTTCACAGAGTGGCACCGCCTCCTCCAGCCTGGACTCGTCAACAACCCCTCAAAGCTCTTATGTCATGTCAGCCTTAAAGAAGTTTGAGTGAGAGCTGTTCTTATTTACCTTGTGTGTGATTTATGTATTTCATGTTTCTGCATTCAGTACATGTTTCCATTCCAATCTGCACTCCCTTAGGCCTGTGAGCTCAACAGAAAACACACCAGTCAAGAGTGGGTCCCAAATGGCCAAAAGGTCTGGTGCAGCTCTCTACTGGATTGAGACTTTTAACCATTCATTTCCTCATATGCAAGTTACAACAACAAAATCTGTTGATGTTCAAACTCATTAATTCATAACTTTGAATGTGTTCCAGTCCATATCCTGTCCTTGAGGACTCCAAGAGAGCACATGTAGAGGACGTAGTGGAGAAATTAACAGTCAAATCTGTAGAAGAACCACCTGCAGATTCTCCTGTGAAGGACGTAGCGGAGAACCCAGTGGTCAAACCTGCAGAGGAACCATTGAAAAAACCTGCAGATTCTCCTTTAAAGGATGTAGTGGTGAAACCAATGGTCAAACCTGCAGAGGAACCATTGAAAACACCTGCAGGTTCTCATGTTAAGGATGTAGTGGAGAAACCAGTCGTCAAACCTGCAGAAGAACCATTGAAAACACCTGCAGGTGCTCCTGTAAAGGATGTAGTGGAGAAACCAATGGTCAAACCTGCAGAGGAACCATTGAAAAAACCTGCAGATTCTCCTTTAAAGGATGTAGTGGAGAAACCAATGGTCAAACCTGCAGAGGAACCATTGAAAAAACCTGCAGGTTCTGCTGTAAAGGATGTAGTGGAGAAACCAATGGTCAAAGCTGCAGAGGAACCATTGAAAACACCTGCAGATTCTCCTGTAAAGGATGTAGTGGAGAAACCAATGGTCAAAGCTGCAGAGGAACCATTGAAAACACCTGCAGATTCTCCTGTAAAGGATGTAGTGGAGAAACCAGTGGTCAAACCTGCAGAGGAACCATTGAAAACACCTGCAGGTTCTCCTGTAAAGGATGCAGTGGAGAAAGCAGTGGAGAAACCAGTGGTCAAACCTGCAGGAGAACCATTGAAAACACCTGCAGGTGCTCCTGTAAAGGATGTAGTGGAGAAACCAATGGTCAAACCTGCAGAGGAACCATCGAAAAAACCTGCAGATTCTCCTTTAAAGGATGTAGTGGTGAAACCAATGGTCAAACCTGCAGAGGAACCATTGAAAAAACCTGCAGATTCTCCTGTAAAGGATGTAGTGGTGAAACCAATGGTCAAAGCTGCAGAGGAACCATTGAAAACACCTGCAGGTTCTCCTGTTAAGGATGTAGTGGAGAAACCAGTGGTCAAACCTGCAGAGGAACCATTGAAAACACCTGCAGGTTCTCCTGTAAAGGATGCAGTGGAGAAACCAGTGGTCAAACCTGCAGGAGAACCATTGAAAACACCTGCAGGTTCTCCTGTAAAGGATGTAGTGGAGAAACCAGTGGTCAAACCTGCAGAGGAACCATTGAAAACACCTGCAGGTTCTCCTGTAAAGGATGCAGTGGAGAAACCAGTGGTCAAACCTGCAGGAGAACCATTGAAAACACCTGCAGGTGCTCCTGTAAAGGATGTAGTGGAGAAACCAATGGTCAAACCTGCAGAGGAACCATTGAAAAAACCTGCAGATTCTCCTTTAAAGGATGTAGTGGTGAAACCAATGGTCAAACCTGCAGAGGAACCATTGAAAACACCTGCAGGTTCTCCTGTAAAGGATGCAGTGGAGAAACCAGTGGTCAAACCTGCAGAGGAACCATTGAAAAAACCTGCAGATTCTCCTTTAAAGGATGTAGTGGTGAAACCAATGGTCAAACCTGCAGAAGAACCATTGAAAACACCTGCAGGTGCTCCTGTAAAGGATGTAGTGGAGAAACCAATGGTCAAACCTGCAGAGGAACTATTGAAAACACCTTCAGATTCTCCTGTAAAGGATGTAGTGGAGAAACCAGTGGTCAAACCTGCAGAGGAACCACTGAAAACACCTGCAGATGCTCCTGTAAAGGATGTAGTAGAGAAACCTTTAGACAAACTTGCAGAAGAACCATTGAAGACACCCGCAGTCACTCCTGTAAAGGTAACAGGGAAGACAACAGTAGACAGAGTTTCAACAGATCAAAGACAATCCAATGGAGCACTGCAGGAGAAAACAGCCCAAACTCTACATGAGAATCCATCAAAACCTTCAGGTGCTCTGACGACAGAGAAAAAAGAAGACAATCCAGTGGAACAACTCACAACAGCACATGCACCTGTACTAGAGACTCCACTCAAACCCAGACAAGCAGAAAACCAGCCTACAAGTAATCACGGGGAGCATTCACTAATATCTGCTCTGAAAACTCCAACTACAGAGTCATCAGATGGAGCAACTACAGAGCCAACAGAAGAGCCTCTTGTGGAAGCCCCAGCAGAGCACCACAGACTGAACAGTGAAGCTGGATTGAAGTAAGTCATTCGTTTATGCCACACCTTCATTTTGGTATGTCATTTGTTGACCTATAGTGACTCATAGGCAGTGCCCAGAAAATTGTAAGATAAATTAATAATAAAAAAGTAAAACATAGTTTAATGTATGCTCAATTAAGTCAATTAAATTAGTGTTTATATTATGCACAGCGCTCATTCAGGAATCACAAATAAAAACATAAGTTCTTGGGAACTTTGTTAGAGTATGTGTTGTATTACATTTTGCTTTAATTTATTTCTATAGCAATAATATTAAAATATGTAATTAGAGGAGCCACAAAATATTAACACTATAATAGTTTATTGATATAAATCAGTACTTATGTAAACACACAGTATACACCAACACTGTGTAAAATTAAGTGTAACCTGTCTTACTAAATAATTACATTTATTTTTTACAGTAAAGTTTACTTTATTACTATTAGTATTTAACAGAGCTTCATTCTTAATAAGACATCTGTGTATCTGTGTATGTCTCCCTTTGCAGTGTGAAAGGTAAAATCATGTGTTCCTTCTGCAAGCTGCCCTTAAATGGAAATGTGAAAATTTCCATCAACATTCCTGACATCTGCTGCCATCCGGATTGTTTCAAGGTTTACTTTTTAAATCTCTTCTTCCTCTGTACTGAACCAGGCTCAGAATTCAGTGTCTCACCCTTTTTCTTAAAGTTGTTTCCATCTGAGCCTTGTCTGTATATATCCACCTGGTATTGAAGATGCAGTAAGCAATTTGAGCGAAACGCTGTTGAAAGTGGATCAGACTGAGCCCCACAACACACTTCTAGATGATCAGCAGTTGATGGGGGAGGAGACAGAGTGAACAAGAGAAAGAAAGGGCACTAAAACAAACGATTCAAACGTTGCTACAGATTACAATCACGATTGACATTTGTATCTTTTTCTTTCGCAGATTCAATCAAATTCAGTCGTATTTGTCATACAAGTGATGTTGCATGTGTAACAAAATAAGAGAGGAAAGTCTCTGCGAAATCTGAACACTGAAAATTAGCTTTGGCACAACTGACAATATGCTTTATGGCCATGAAACGTTTTTATTATTATTATAATTATTATTAATACTCCACCCAAAAAAAAAACAAAAATGAAAATGATCTTGATGCTGTCCCAGACTTTCTTTCTTTAGATGGATGCAAACCAAATTTTTTAGAAATAATCCATCCCTTGTGTATGGGACCTCCAAAGTTGACACTTCAAAAACCACACAAAGTGAAAATGATGGTAATCTGCACAACCATGGGTGATGAATTAATGTATTCTAAAGCAGAACAAGAACATGAATATTTTAAACCTTTTTAAACTATAAACTCTCACTTCCCGCCAAGTGTCATTTAATCTGGTTTGAGTTCACGCTTGCCATAAACGGCAGAAGACAATTCATCAATCGTGTTCATTTTGTGTGGTTTTTGAAGCGTCAACTTTATAGGCCCTGTACACTTGCTTTATATGAACTCACAGAGATGGATTCATTTTTTAAATAAAATGTTTGTGTTCTTCTAAAGAAAGAAAGTCATATACATCTGGGATGGAATGAGGGTGAGTAAATGATGAGATTTTTCATTTTTGGAAGAAGTATCCCTTTCATTTATTTTAGATGTTCTGCAGTGTGATCAGTAATGCTTTGTCTCTCTGTGTGTGTTTTAGTGTAATGGCTGCAGCAGTCCTCTGGGTGATCTCTCCATATCTATGTACCACTATTGTGGGAAAGTCCTCTGCGAGAGATGCTTTGAACAAATCTTCCAGCTCTGATGATTCATCCCCACAGCAACCTACTCGACTACAACTTGTCACCATGACAACAAAGCACATCTCAGAGTCTGCCCCAAGTTTGCTTTAATTAGTTTAGTTAGTGCTTCAGCACTAATTTAAAATAATCTTTATCAGTGGAGGAACTGCTGTCATAGGTTTAGTGCACATGAATAAAACACAATTTTCTGTAAATTTACATTGCTGTGTGTGCACGTGTCATATATATATATATATATATATATATATATATATATATATATATATATATATATATATTTGAGAAATATATAAATATAAATTAAGTATCTCTTAAGTATCTCTTTCTTTCTGATCAACATGTTCCTCATCTTTTTTTTAACAATTCACAGTTTCAATTGTATTTTAATATCTTCTTTAAATGTGATCTGTAGCTGTAAGGAGAATTGACAACACTGATCGTCAACTTTCATTAAAGTTTATTGCATGAGTTTCTATGGTCAACACACAATTTTATATAAATTCGCTTTAGTTTGCATCATTTTTATTAATCATTTACAGTTATCCATCTTACTGTAGAAATATTTTTAGTTTTCTAAAATGAGCCAGAACAATAATAAAAAAACATTAGTTCCTTTGATCGAGCACCATCATTGAACAGGTTCAGCATATTGCCACAGTTAGTCACAATATACAACAAATACACTCACAAACTTAAAAATCACACGCAGGAGGTGACACTGACACTAAGAGTGTCTGTAAATACTGAATTCATATTGACACACAGAAAACTGCTCACTACAGCTTTTTCTCTATGTGTGTCTCGGAATATAAACCATCTGAGGAAACAACTCTCAAACTCTGGATGTCAAACTCTCTCAAAAAGATAAAAAGTAAGAGAGAGACAGAGAAGCTAAAATCCTAGCAAACCGAAAGGCATTAATATGACCATGAAGCACAATGAATACAATCATTAAAATGAATAAATGGCCGTGAGAGAAAGAAGAGCATTATAATAATGTGTGTGTGACAAAGACACAAAGAGAGGAAACAAATGAAGAAATACAGAAGCTAGATTCCACTCCTCCAGAGATCTACAGCACAGCAGTTTGTGGTTTTATGTGTAAAGCTTCAGTGATTTTTTTTTTTTAAATCTTTTTTATCCATTAATCTGTGTTCTTTAATGAAGTTTGTACTTATTTGCCTCATGAAACTAGTGGTTGTGTGTGTTTGTGCTTTGTATGATAGAACTCTGCAGGGGCTTCATGGAACACTCTTGCGTTTCCTCACGAGCCACAGTGATGACACTGATACCGCTGCAACAGGCAACAGGAAAGTGGGCCTAGCAACTCCGAACCTAGCAACGGATTCCCTTCCTTCCGAGAAACCTTAGAATAGCGTAGTTGTAGGTGGTGGCAACCACGTAAATGAACTAGTAAACAAAAGAAAAGAACACGTTACTGTTCCTCTGCAAAAGAAGCAATCTATAAATAAGTTATATCCCGTTAAAACTCACTTTACTACAAACATCAGACAAGGTATGTGATTCTAATAATAGCACATCATTTATTTACAATCTTGTCTGTAACAGCGTACAGTACTAATATTTATAGAGGAACAATCACTTTGAAGTAAGTGGGGTTATGCCAAGTTACTTCCTCAAGAGCAGCATAGTGGAAAAATTCAGGACTTGCTTCCATTAAAAGGTTGTAAAAGTTTGGTAATGCAGTTGTTATTTTTTTCCATCTGGCATAGCCAATAATTAAATCTTATATCTCATAAAAATAGCACAAGCATATTTTCAAACAAAACATTTCACGAAAGAAATGTGCATTGTTTGCAGATGGCACATACCTAATGCAATGAAGTGTAGCTTATATGTCTAAATTCATCTGTGGGCCACTGAAACAGCAATTTTCTACTTATTACATTATTATTGCAAGTTTGTATCAATCTCGCTGTGTTCCTCGGCAAGACAGAGGGCTGTCCTGATAGTTAGTGCTCTATGATTCTCTTTAGATAAAGTCTGAGAAGTGACTGCTGCCAAATACACAGGAAAAGGGAGTAGAGTCGCTGGGATCTGTCAGTAGCAGAGAGGTCAGTTACTGATTTTAAGCTAAACATTCCCTTGCTGTACTTCCGTTATGAGCTTTGTGCTGTTTGACAGCTCTGCAGTCTGACCTCAAAGAATCCAGTCCAAATAAAATACCAGTGTATTTTCAATGTAATGGCAATGGAAGTTTGTCAATAGGTGTATAATCAATGTGTATCCATGTTAAATCAACATGTACATTTAATAATCAATAAATGTACATTTACATATAAATGTGTAAATTGCCTGTGATTTCAGTAATTGCCACGATGGACCAATCATTGTCGTTTGTGATTCTTTCATAAAGATTTCTGAGGTGGATTTACCAATTAATAATGGATGCTTTCCAGAATGCAAAGCAAAGAGTCCCTTGAAGAAGGAACCAGTTAACCACTGTGACCTTGCACAAAATAATATCTACAGTAAATATAAATGACTTTAAAGTTATGAATATGAGATCACTAACCAGGGCAAGAAGGGTGATTCCTGCTCCAGCAAATGCACAGATGTAAAGGTCATAGGTCATGTAAAACTGGAAAAATGAAAAGGAATATATAAGTGATATGATCTCTTGAAACTCTAAGTATGTGTGTTTGTGTGTGTGTGTGTCTAGGACTATGACCATCTAACCTCTGGTGTTTTGCAGATGTTGCCCAGTGTATTTCCACAAACAATCCCTGGCACAGCATTCCAGGGAAGAAACCCTACATAGAAAAAAACAGACATCATGATCACGAACACGCACACAGATTCACACATATGGCCGCAGACGTACCATACATCCGTGCGTCCATGCAGACCCTGGACTGCTGGTTGAACAAGGTGGTTTCTGACAGAATGTTTACTTTGTGACAGGCGTTTTCCATATTAATGAAGAAGAGCACGGGAACGGCAGTGAAGCCAAAAACAATGAGCCAGATCACAGCGAGAATGTATGTCAGGATTATCAACTGGACAAGAGAAACAGCTATTCAGATCATTGCAACATAACAAGCATGGACACATTGCAAAATATACAAGAAAGCAAGTAAAACTTGTGTGTTTAAACAGTCCTCTACAGAAGACATATGGTCATAAATATTCACATACATATGATACAACAAAAATAAAATGGAAAATAACTAAATGACTAAATCAACCAACTATAAGAAATACTTTTGAACTGAGCATAACTGAACCAAGTATATTGATTACTGAAATTCCTATGACTGTATATGTTATAATTAGTCATTAATAATTTTTTAATTATTTGTATTCTTTTTTTAAATTATTTATTTTCCATACCCTAATATTATATTATTAAGAAAGGGACCAGTGACCACACACACACTCACAGTCAGACTGAGGCAGCGCCCAAACTGGGTGCTCCTGAATTCTCCGAACGTCTGCTTTACTGCACTGGTGGTGTAAAAACCTTCAGCCAACAGCAACAATCCATAGAGGAAAAAGAAGGAGGCCAGACCGTAGATCACATATTGGAAATATTTTATACTGAAACACAAAATATGGAACAATGACACACACAAACAAGAACAGATACACAAAAAGAAAGAGAAAGACAATCACTCACAAGTCTGCCAGCACAGTGAAATCCTGGACGTCCCTTGCGAAGTAGAGCTCTATGAATGTACGCGTGTGAGTGAGCGCCTCATGCCCTCCCCCGCAGAAAAGCGCCACGCCGGTGTAGCAGAGCAGGGTGGCCAGCAGGCTGGTGTAGGGCACGGCGCCCAGGCAGCGGATGCAGCAGTCATAGCAACCTGTAGGTAAGTAATATATCAACACACACACTGCACATGCAGCACACACAATACACACGCACATTTATACGCACACACACACTCTCTATCCTAACAGTACACAAGTGCACTCATTGATCATCTACAAAAACACACCACTGACCCATAAATGAGCATGCAAACTTAATACAAACACATCTAATGTGCATTTAAGAGTTAGTTGGCCTATAGTAAGTAAAGGACACACACAAACAAACAAGCACACACACACACTCACACACAAATAGTCAGTTTATCATGGAATCACAAATCAACAAGCCAAAACGCAGGAGATCAGACAACCCAGCTCGAAGTCTCGGACCACAAAAGAAACCCAAATGACAAAAACCTGAATGTAAAAAAGTAAACTATGAGGGAAAAATAGATGAATATGCACTATATGCACCAAAACAATTAATAAGCAAAATGACTACATCAGTAAAAGATTTTGTTTTTTAATATATATATATATATATATATATATATATATATATAAATATAAATAAAGCAACTTAACCAAAAGAAGCCAAACAAACAATAAGCCCCAGAAGGCTCAGCTATGGATTTCTGCAGTCCCCAGCATGTGAGAGAAGATGATGCGCCTCAGGTCACCTAGCGCTTTACACAACCACGGCTGTTTCACTGGAAACATCGACACTGCTGAGCCGAACCCACACCAGGAGAGAGCCGTGCAGACGCTTGTCCACTCACTCCAGAGAGATTTCTGTCCTCTGTTGCTGTGATGTCTAAATTGAGGGAAGTAATTTCTCTTTCTTTCTTCGGATACACTCCGCTGTCCACCTCAAGGAAGAAAAAAACGCATCGCTTAAGCTGCTCCTCTCCCTCCCTCGCTTCTTTCTCTCCTTCTTTCCCTCCCTCTCTCGCCTGAGTAGCCTGGTGTCAGGGTGAAATTGGGGAGGGGGGGGTGTGCGTTTTCATGTGTGTTTGAGGTTTTGTGGTCAGAAAAAGAAGTACTTGTGACAGTCATAATGGCTTTTGTTTAACAACAAAAAGTATCATTGTGAACAAATAAAATACACACACACTCACAGGCCTCAGCAGTGGAGTGCGTCATTGCGTTTCCAGCCATAGCGGCACAGACAGACACACACTGACACCGCTGGGGTGACAGTTGGGATCATGGCAGGTCATCCAGCCTTTTACACTATTTTTAAACTGTTTTGCTAGCTCGTCTTCTCAACAAGCTGAAAAATGCCTGACACTCGCAATAATCTGATTACTATAAAAAAGACTCTTTGTTTGAGAATGTGGAAATGCTATTGGGTCTTAAACTTCAAATATACTCTTCAAGAATTTTGATAAGGGGGTAGTTCACCCAAAAATGAACATTCTGTCATAGTTTTCTCACCCTCATGTTGCTCCAAACCTGTAAGACTTTATTTCTTCTGTGGAACACAAAAGAACATACTCTGTATATACAAAAAAGCATATTTCAAAGAAAAGTTAGTGGGGTCCAGTGTTGGGACACCAGCGTTCCTTTGTGTTTTGGAGAAGAAAGGACCACAGGTTTGGAACAAGCATCCCTAGTTTTGAGCAGAAAATCACACATTTTCTGTAACAGTTCAAAAATAAAAGATGTGATTCTGCAGAAGGATGAACTAATCTAATCTGCCGTCTGCCACTGCAAAAAAAGAAAGAAACCTGCAAAATAATACAATGCAATGTGAATCCTTCATACAACTACAGAAAATATTTGCATTTTTAGACTGACACAGGGCTGTACAGGA
Source organism: Chanodichthys erythropterus (assembly GCF_024489055.1). Lineage (NCBI taxonomy): Eukaryota > Metazoa > Chordata > Actinopteri > Cypriniformes > Xenocyprididae > Chanodichthys > Chanodichthys erythropterus. Next base: position 34,868,762 of record NC_090233.1, on the reverse strand, counting down.
ATCACCCACAGAGAACAGAATATTTGACCTAAAGACCTAGTGTGACCTCTGGCTGGAGTCTCCTGAGGTTACTGGTCGTCTCACCCACACCTCTGAGGCGTCGTAGTAACTGTCTTAGCCAATCAAAAGCGGAGCCAGCTGGTTAATCAATCAAAACAACCATTTTACTTTATTAGGATCCATTAAATATATCTCCTCCATAAGTACAGGAGTGAGCTTCTAAGCTTCTTCTGACCAATGAGAAGCCATCTTAATCTTACACACTACATAAAAAAAGAATTATTAAAACACTTATTGTATGCATTTATCTAAACAACTTATATCACATGCATATCACAGAGAGACCAATCAATAAAAAAATCTGCCAGGAAATGTGAGAAAAATGCTGACAATCATAGCAGTGGTTAAAAGTGGGTTCAGGTGAGTTCAGGTAGACTTACCCATGTGAGTATGTGTGTGCGTATCGCGCTCTGTCTCTCTGATGTGCCGTGTAGTTTAATCTCCCTCGATGCTTTTATGATTCTCACTCACGCTTTTGTCCCAGGAACAATAAACAAACCCCTCTGCTCTCTCTCACAAACACACACACACACACACACTGAGGCAGATCTTAAAGACGCAGCGCCCTCTTTCACTGCCATGATAAATAAAGAGTGTGTTTGTGTGTGCGTGTCAGTGCAATGAACCCTAAATGTTCTCATGCACATACATGATAAAGATGAACAAATGGGCCAAAACACTCATGCACAAATGCTAGTATAGCTCTTATTTTTGGCCTCTTCATGAGTTTTCCTACATAAACATCTGTGTGCACGCACACAAACATGCTTAACTTTCTGCATTTTCGCAATTGTTGATTTTATTTTAATGCCGTTTTTACAAATCAGGATGTCCCCAAAAGGAGGTTTGGTCATATTTAACTCACTTCTGGGTACAAATTTGTCCCCAAAATATGGTTAAGTTGGTACACACACCCACACACATTTTGAAGCATAGTGAGGGAGGTGTGACCGAGTCAGACTGGGACAAGAGAACATTCAATACAATACTACAGTTGTGTCAGAAATAGGAACACACAGACAATTCTCTTTTTCAGTAACACACACACATTTTCTCAATCTTCTGTAAACAGTGAGACTAATGTGTGGTTTGAAATAAATTTTGTGTGCTCCGTCAAAGACCCATTCTTAATTTTTGTACACAAAATATAAACACATGGGTGTAATTGACACATTGTCACATTGTCATCTCATCAAATTAGTGAGGAAACCTCACAAGAAGTGATGGTTTTTATAGGCAAATGATATTAGCTACACTGTTAACAAAAACCTGTTGATATCAGAAGATTTATAGCAAAATATTTACGTGAGGACAACTGAAATGTTGGTTTTTGACATATTTCACTATATTATTGAGGACATTAAAATAGTCAAACTTGAGGCCAGTTGCATAAATTGCTTTTATAGTCTTACATGTTAGTCATCAAAAAAAATGTATTCATAACTTTTTCATATAAGTTACATAAAAAAGTGTATTGGTCTAATAATATCCAAAAAGTATGACTGATTTTCCCTTGGCTAACTGCTAGTTAGTTCTTAAGACAGTCTTACAGTTTTTACAATCGCTAGGACACATTTCGTCATAATTTATGACATATTTCAAAACTCATCACACGGTGATCACAAAATCAGACTATGTGGGCTTAACTGTGGATCATTTATCATTGCTTTGGCACAAAACGCATTCAATGACTACATCTTTAATTTTACATTAATCCTTTTCTCACTTTTTTCCTTTTTTTCCCCCTCTCTTTATTTTTTTATTGTGCGTTGTGTGTGTATGTTTTTGTATTATTGCAGCTTTGAGTCCAAAACAAATTTCCTGAAAAGGACAATAAAGTATACTCTTACTCTAACTTAGGCCTATAGTACCTTTTGAGTTCTAGTGGTGGTTGTATCTATGTACTGTACCTGCAGGCCAATTTGCGCATTTACATACTCTTTTCGAATCCTTTGAATCAAGTTCAAAACCTAGCCTAATACAAAAATGAATATATCAGACATTTGCTATATTTCTACAGTAATACCATATCGAAATATATTCTAAATCTTAAAACTCATATACTATCAAAGCAATAAGTTGTAGCTGAACAACAACATAAGTGTTTCAGTTTCATTACCATCTATACAAAACTTAGGAATAATTTTGTACTATAATGTAAACATGGACTATGTAACACTGTACTGCAGTGAATTATAAGCCGTAGAGAGTGGCATTCTTGTTTTACAAAAGCAAACATTGTATAATGCTACCTGCTGTTAATGTTTTTAGGCTGGTGTTTTGTGAGCGACAAAATGTGTTTATCTGTTGAAAACCTTTGATTTGAGAAATGTTTTGTTATTTTTGTGCATTTTGAATGTAAAATTAACTGCTGTGCCAAGTTGGTTAGGAGAACCGTGTGAAGAGTTTTGAAAAAAAGAAGGGGAAAAAAAGACTATTTCAAGTATTTTGAAATGTGTCCAAGCCATTGTAAAAAAAAACAAAACATAGATGCTGTTTATGCCACTGGCCGCATTTGAATCGCAGTTTTATGGAAAAGCACAACCCGAGGGTAGGTAGATAGATTTTTACCCCGCTAGAAATTTTACGTTCCCAGAACATTCTCAGAACGTCCTCAATGGTGTTAAGGACGTTGCTTAGTAACGTTCCCAGGACGTTCAGAGATGGTCACGATGTGGAGTTCTTTTAAGGTTTGGGGGACGTTATTTGGCGGACCTTCACAGAACATTCAAGACATTCTCTGAACGTTTAGGGAACCATACTTTATTTGGAAATGTTCTCAGAATGTCCCTGCTGCCCTTGTCAAAAAATTTAATTGAAAATTAGAGCTAAACTGACTAACAAAAGTGGCTGTTCAACCAAAAACTAATTTTTCTTGAATGTCTCACAAAAAAAAAAAAAAAAAAGCTCTTTTACAGGTATTTCCTGGATTATTATAAAACCTTTTCTTTAAAATGCAAATCTCTTGCAGTAAGTCATTAGCTGATAACAGCACACACATGAGCTAACATCACTGCATCAGCAACTACACAGTTACTGCAGCCTTTAAATAAAGCAACATGCAGCAGAGCATCAGTGTTTCTGGATCATCACTAAGTGAAGCACAGGCTCTGCTCTCCAGCACAATGGTAACCTCACAAAACTCAGATAACAGAAACATTAATCACTAACAGATCTCTCTAGATCTCAGCATCCTCACTTATTACAAACCACTCTGACTTTATTTCTTTCATACAAAACTTCTTAATGAGGTGTTGATGTTTTATCAAAATTTATAAATGTCACCGTTATGGAGGTAAGCGCTTGCTTTAGTTGGGCTCCTGACCCTTGATGTTTTAACTTTACTTTTTCTTCAATTGTTATAACTGTGTGTTTATAAAGCACATTTATAACCAAATGAAAACAAATATCTGGTCTAATGAAGTTGGTTGCTCATTGTTGATGTTTTCATCATACAGTGGTCTTGTTCATAGATCTCTGAATATTGTATTTGTTGTTGTAGTCTTATGATGCATAAAATTCTGTCCAGCTTTGAAAGTTTGAAAGTTTTGATCATTACACAGAAATTATTTAGACAGGGTCATGTAGATTCACACAGACATCAAGATTCTGTGTATGATCCTCAACAATGGTAAAAAAAAATGTTCAGATTAACTCTGAACATCACAAAACAAGTTACTAAATTCACAAAAAAGATTTTTGTTTATTGTCACCATTGTTGAGGATCATGATGTCTGTGTGAGTCTAAAAGTCACTGCTCAAAACTCTGTATAATGAATTAAAATAGATATATTAAAAAAAAGTTAATCAATACAAAGCTAACAGTAAACACACTCAGAGTTTAGTCTCTAGAGAGAATCAGGACACTCCATGATGATTCAATCACCATCACTAAATAAGCAAGTTTATCAAATCAGAAATTTTCTTATAATGTTTGCTGTAACAAATGTGTTTTAAAAACACAGTTAAAGCAGCCAAAGAAAACCTAATGTTATAAGTCAAGAATCAAGAGGAGCCCATGTAAAGCAAACGCTCACATCCAAAACGGTGACTTCAAACTTTATTATTTTCTATAAAACACCCACGTAGAAGGCAACGTTCTCATGACCTTGAGCAACGTGCCCTAAAATTTCTCTAAAGGGGACGAAAATTCTGAACCTTTACAGAACATTTGGGTTGGGGGACGTTATTTGGTGGACCAAATAAACCAAACATTCAGGACATTCTGGGAATGTTTAGGGGACAATTACTATAAGACGTTCTGTTATTGTCCCAAATATCCTCATTGTAACGTTCTTATGTGAACATAAAATAACCAAAAGAGAACGTCCCACTAAAGTCATATAAGGAACCTTTCATTACCAAAAGAGGACGTTTTAGGAACATCCCTGATGTTCTGTAAAGGTTCAGAATTTTCGTCACCAGAACTTTTAGGGAACTTCGCCTTCTACGTTGGTTAATTTTGTGTGAAATATTCCAATACATATATTTTGTTGTAGAGCTAGTTGAGATTTTTAAGGTTTTTTTTTTAAGGTACATCCAGAGGAAACACATAAAACATGTGCATCGAAAGCGCTGTAAATGGCTTAAGTGTGTCACAGTTTTCTCTAGAGATCAAAAACTCCAGTCTCCAGACTCCAAATCAATCTTGATAAACAAGGAACAGGAATTTTAGGCAAACTCAATATTTACTGCAAATTTGAGGCAGAAATGTACAGAGTATAAAAGAACAGACTTATGCAAGCCGTTGAATCGACAGACCTGAGCATCTGCACACAGGTCACCCTCATCCAGGAGAGGCACACTGCTGTTGTCCAACTCCATGCATCCAAATGCTATTGTCTTTTCTCTTCAAAGTCCAAATGAACTAAAATGGTTGTAAATACTGCAAATTGTTTTATAAAGCTGTTGAACTTTCACACAAACACGTTAACAGACAAACTTTCTGCTGGTTACCAGGGAAACTATCGCAAATTTGGCACAAAAATCGTGGCAGGGGTGGTTAGCATGGGTAACACAGAGAATCTATCCATCTGGCAGGATATGGCACAATGACTACACGATTGTATCCCCTGTGTAAACTCTGTGCAGCTCCGTAGTAAACATGGTATAGTAGACCGTCCTTCATCAGAGAAGCCCTGTGTTCAGTACAAATCACCACATTCATGTTTCATGGGAAAGATTAACATTTTAAGTTCTCAGCAAAGCCTGTAGCCTATGTCATATCACAGCGTGAGTGATGACATATTACTGTATGAGTGATGTCATATCACTGATAAATACTGAAAAAAAATCTCAATGCTTTCAAATTGAGTTCGAACATTTTCACAAAACATATCAAACAAACTCAGATACAATACATATTTAAGATGATCGAAAAGCATTTTCACAAAATGATAACATTTAGCAAGACACAAATTATCTAAAGATGCTTAGCTTGAAAATTGTACACACCCGCTCTCTCTCATGAATAATCTCCACACACGCCGTGTTATTTAAAATCGGCGTGATCGGTGTAATCTACAACTAAATGAATCGATTAGCCTATACCAAAAGTAAAATAGCCTAGGCCTAGACAATACACCCGTTCATAGAGAGAAAGAGGGGGAAAAGAAACAGTCAGAGTGAGTGAGAGATAGAGAGAGAGAAAGGTGGTATAAAATAGTACATTTTTTGCAATTATAAAGAAAGAAGGAAAGAAAGAAAGAAAGAAAAAAAATCAATCAGGATTTAAAATCAATCTGGGCTTCAAATGGCCTTCTTTGCTATGGATATAATCTGAGTTTAAAAACGATTAGAAATATTTTTTTTTCTGACACATTCAAAAAAGCTGTCTGTACATTGACGTTAATATATGTTATACTGTACAATAGCCATTAATATGTTTGTTATTACAGGTTATTATTATTACATATCATAGAATAAGTGCTTGCTTGGCTCATAATGGTGAACCACTGATGGGACTCCAGCGCCCCCTACTGTTCTTGCAGATCAAACACCTTGAAGGTTTTTAGAGTCTTGCAGCACCACCTCGAGGTAGCAGCGGTACTACACCTCGCCCTCAGGTAATCTGCTCGTTCTTTCGGTCTTATTCCACAGAGAAGTTTCTTAACTGCTCATATAAGGTGAATATTGACATGGGTCAGACGTGAAGCGGTGCGTTCATACTGAGCCGCACTGTTTATGCTAGTGTGCTGCAGTGACATTCCTTCTGGTTTATACTGTTCGTTTCCTTCTGGTTTATATTATTGTTTATATTGATGGGTCATACTGATTCATTAGTGCCATAAATCAGAGGTGATTGTGCTCATGTTATATGTATTAGTTTCACCTGCTATTGTACTTTAGAATACTCCTAAACAGTTTGCACCGGTTTGATCTGATTTACAGTAATCAGTCGCTGATTATGTTGTAATGATTTGTGGGATGTGAGTGTTGTGTGTTGGTGTGTGGTGAGTTTCTGTTGCATGTTATACACGTGTTGTTGAGTGTGGGTGGGGCAGGCTGGTGGAGTTGTATCCATGTGTGAAAGTGTTGTAAGGGTGCATGCTGGGATACCCCATCAAAGAATTAGGTGACATGGTAATGGTGTTGGGCGTCATGGTAACACTATTGGGTGTCAAGGTAACCGTGTTGGGTGTCATAGTGCCACTATTCGGTGTCATGGCAACAGAACTGGGCGTCATGAGTGGAATGTCATCCGGCGAGCGGCGGAGTGTGAGGGCGTAATCCCGTGGAGATGATGCCGGGGTCAAACGCAGGGGGTCGCACAGTGACCCCTCCTCTTGGTTACCCCCAGAGATGGAGGTGGGTGTGTAGCTGAGGTCATTGGGCGGGGTCTGTCGCTGAGGTGCGGGCTGAGGGGGCGTGTCCTGTCGACTGCGTTTGTCCTTGCGGTAGTAGAGCGCAGCAAAGGCCAGGACGTTGAGAAAGAGGAGGGACGCTCCGACAGCGATCGTGACACTTAGCTCTGTGGAGTAATCGCGCGGATTGGCGATGACCAGCGGCCCGCTGCGTGCTGTGGACTGGGGGGGCTGTTTACCAGGGGTACGAGCCTTGTTGCCCCCTGGCCGTGGCGTGGCACTGTGAGAGCTGTGTGTGGTCAGAAGAGGCGGGACCCGTGTGGTGGTGGACGTGTAGTGGAACATGTCATGCAGGTTGTACAGGTGAGGTACCAGGTGCTTCCAGAAGGCCACTTTAGTAGCTCGATAATGATCCCGAACACGAGGCTTCAGCCCAATATGCAGATACAGCTGGTCGTGAGGACCGTACTTGGCCCATGTCACTTCTTCAAAACGGTTTGCCTTGGTGTGGATGAACTTTGTGTCCTGAGGAACTGGCTTGTTCGGATCCCTAAACAAACAGATACACACACACACAAAAACAGTTAATTACAACTGAGCTATATAAAAGTGTTCGTTGTTTTTGTGTTAGTAAATTTTAAAATTAAAGGATTAGTTCACTTTCAAATGAAAATTAGCCCAAGCTTTACTCACCCTCATGCCATCCTAGGTGTATATGACTTTCTTCTTTCTGATGAACACAATCTGAGATATTTTAATAAATATCCTGATGCATCCAAGCTTTATAATAGCAGTGAGCGGGATCAACTAGTATTAAGCTATAGAATGTGCTTCCATCCACATTCATCATAAACGTACTCCACCCGGCTCCAGGGGGTTAATAAAGGCCTTCTGAAGTGAAGCAATGCATTTGTGTAAAAAAAAAAAATCCATATTTAACAAGCTATGAAGTAAATTATCTAGCTTCTTCCAGACCGCCTTCTGTATTTAAACAACTGGTAAAATATGGATTTTTTTACACAAACACATCACTTCTCTTCAAAAGGCCTTTATTAACCCCCCGGAGCCGTGTGTAATATGTTTATGATGGCTGGATGTGGATGGATGCCCTTTCTTCAGCTCATAGTAGTTGATCCTCGCTCACTGCCATTATAAAGCTCGGATGCGTCAGGATATTAATTAATATCTCTCCGATTGTGTTCATCAGAAAGAAGAAAGTCATATACACCTAGGATGGCTTAAAGGTGAGTAAAGCTTGGGGTAATTTTAATTTGAAAGTGAACTAATCCTTAAATTTATATTTTCTCATGCCATAATTCAGTTTAGTCCATTAAACTGCATATAAATTTAGCCAGCAAAATTCACGTTTTAATTTATGATTAAACAAACATTCTGAAAATTCTTCACTACCATTTAAAAATTTAGGGACACTAAGAGTTTTTAAAATAAATACTTATATTCAGCAGTCCTGCTTTAAATAGAGCAAGAATGACAGCCATTTGTAATCTTACAAAACATTTCTACAAAAATAATAAGCAGTGCAACTGTTTTCATCATTGATAATGATAAGAAATGTTTCTTGATCATCAAATCAGCATATAAGAATAACATATACAAACTTATACAAACATATACAATATTTACACATATTTTACACATACAAAATGTGAATAACAGCATATGAAACTATCCCTGTTGTGAGCTAATGTATGTGCACACTATGTATCTACAGTGCATTGTTTTAATGCCACTTTCTTTCCACCAGAAGGCACTGATGCCCTGTTTTACATTAAAATCTACTTCGAACATTGCTCCTCCCACAGTTTCTTGCTATGCTCCCAGTGACCTACTTGAAGGTCACAGTGACTGTTTACCAGTTTGCCAGTCACACTTGTTTTACCATTAGCTGTGTCTGGGTATTTTGGGAGCTAGTTGTATTGAATTTGAGACAATGTGAAATGGTGTAATATACTATTATATACTATCCTGTAATGCCTTTTTACTTCATCTTTTTTCATACACTAGACTGTGAACAAAATTGATTTTTTTTTAATGACTGCATAATTGATTACAGAGTGGCATATACTGTATAAATAATGTTTGTAAAAGAAAAAAGATTATTTGACTCTAGATATTTTATTGTTGTATTGTCACTGATAATATTTCACTTTGTGTTGCTTTACATTCCCAGTTGTACAGTAATTTTGTGCATTGTTTTGATTTGTTGCTTGTGATATTTTAGAGTGTGTTCTGTTTTACCCGGTCTTTGCAAAGTTGGTCCAGTAGGTCATAACGACGGCACTCAGCATGATATCATTACGGGAGAAGTTGCAGGGAAAGAGTTCAGTGGGACCAATAAGTGGAATGCCAAACACATAGGGGAGCTCATCACCGTGTGCGGCGTCTGCCCATGGAGGCTTCATAGGGCTCTGGCAGTGATGGTAGAATGCATAGAAGAAGGTTGGAGAACCGTAACGTGCATGCAGGTCGGCCGTCACCACAGCTGGCTCCACCCACTGGTGATCTGTAAACATGGCCACGAGGGTTTTGCGGCGGGTCTCGGGATTGTCTCGATCGGCCCAGTCCGTGTACATAAACTTTATGGTCTCTCTGAGAGTGTCCTTCCCTTCTGGATAACCGTAGAGACCATCCACAAAATCGGACACTGTGAAGTCAAAATCCGAGCCAGAAACTCCGCCCTCTTCTGGTTCCACCACGCCCTCTACAAAGCGGAAGCCTTCGCCCTGGTTAACACCCAACATGATGTCATAGTTAAGAAATTCCCCCTGCTCCATGAGTACTTCAGGGTCATCCGGAATGAGGTCACCGTCTATGACCGGGCCAAAGGCCACATGGAAGCGCGCTGGCTGAATTTCCTGCTCCACCAGTTCCCTGTAGCTACGTTTCTGCATGCAGAGGACCAGGTCCTGCATAAAACACACAACCATTATATCTGCCTCCTCACCTACACAACAGGTAAAAATTAATAGACATTAAAAAGCAGACACTAAATTAAAGTTAAAACTGGCACCCAATCAAATTTAACCAATCAAAGATTTAATTGCCACAGATTGACCTCAAAGCTGCCGGTTTGCAGTGTTGTAGGAAAGTGGATTAGATGGCACACTACCATTGAAAACTTTAAGGTCAGTAAAACTTTTTTATTGAAAGAAACTAATGGTTTTATTCAGCAACACATTCAATTAATCAAAAGTGACAGTGAAGACATTTATAATGTTACCAAAGATTTCTATTTGAAATTAATGGTGTTCTTTTGAACTATCTATTCATCAAAGAGTCCTAAAAATGTATCATGGTTTCCTCAAAAATATGTAGCAGCACAACTGATTTTCACAAATTCAGCATATTAGAATGATTTCTGAAGGATCATGTGACACTGAAGACTTGAGTAATGATGCTGAAGAAAATTCAGCTTTGCCATAACAGGAATAAATTACTTTTTAAATATATTAAAATAGAAAACTTATTTAAAACTGTAATAATGTTTAACAATATTACTGTTTTCAAAGTATTTTTGATCAAATAAATACAGCCTTGGTGAGCATAAGAGACATCTTCAGAAACATTAAAAATCTTACCAACCCCAAACTTTTGAACAGAAGTACACACAACTGTATGTGTTAAGGCTTTTATTTCCATCTCACCTGACAAGGTTTAACACAGAATACACACAACTGCATTATCACTGCCTCAACTCAAAATACTAAATAAAATTAAAACATCTTACTTGTGTGTCAAGGACATTACAGCCGACACGCTCGGCGAGGAGACGTGTGTATTTCACAGGCTGATAGTTCACTGACCAACTGGACAGCGCTGAGCCGCTCTGAATGATTGCTCTGTGGAACAAACCTGGAGAGAGAACAGAGAATGTCAGAAGAAAATAAAACAGTAAATGCCATGCCAATATTCCAGATCAGTAATTATATTAGTATTGTATCCACAAAGGGCAGAGTTGCAGTATCTTTCATCTGTCATGAAAGACGGGTCTATCCACATCCTGGGCTTTCTAAGAGACTCTGTGAATGCAATCTTAATGTGACCCTCACAGCCTTCAACCAATTCATTATATTTTTTTCAATTATTAAATTAGATGCTTTAATACATTTTCAGTACATGCTGGACAGGTCATTTCTTCTTACATGTGCCAAACATTGTGTTCAGTCCATTTTTAGAAATTAACTTTTTTAGTAAGGGGCAATTGATCTTCAGGGTCGTTTTTGCTTTTATGTTGTTATTTTTTCCTGACCATATACAGTTTCTGTCAAATGCTCCACTTGAATTCATTGTGCCTGTTGCTTAATTTTGACACTTCATATTCAAACTGCACTCACATATTTGTAATCAGTTATATAATATAATATTAGTTGGCTTGAGCTCGAACCCATGAAATTCAACTCCCCTCTGGTCGGTTTTTTTTTTTTAATCATTTAATATTTCACATTCAACTATCTCCCCTGAGACAGTAATTACAGATATTGGACTGCTAACATGTCTATAGAGACACTAATACCAAACTTGATAGGCCTAGAATACAATATCATGACAGTCATATCATCAGACGTTCTCTGCAAATCATTGTGGCCTTCAGCAAAACACTTTTAACCCAGAATGCTTCAGCAGGACTGTTGCTGTGATGAGCTTGTACCTTGACTCTATGTTTGCACTGTAAACAGTCATGTAAACAAGTTTCACCAACCCTGATCAGGTGACTAAAACATTTCTGTTTTATTCAATTCTACCACATCATTTCAACCAAGACAAGCCTTTCATGATTAGCACATGCATTTCTGAATTATGCAAATTACTCTACAAGGAAACAATGGAGAAACAACTTCAACAGCTACATCCTACTGGGATGCCCTACTGGGTGTAAAACATGCCCATCACCCACCAGATGGGAGCTGAATTTCAGGGATTGAAGCTCAAGCCAGCTATTATCAGAATCAGTAAGAGTTTTATTGCTTTCACACATAAGGAATTTACCTTGGTATTGAAACTTCCAGTGCACACATATAAATACATATATTATCAAGATGAATACAAGAAGTCTTAGATTAGGGGATTTAACTTTTATTTTGTCAGTGACTATAAATGTGATGTACAAGACCCATTTGTACTGCATAAAGAAATTAGGGGTGATAATACCATTCTGTTCCTAAAATTAAATATTTTTTTATTTCTATTTAATTAATTAATAGATTTTTTTGTGTGATAATTTTACAATATCACAACAGTGGTACAGTTATCGCACAGCAATATGTACAATCATTCAATGGCTAATAATCCAAGGGTATATTGAAGGGTGATAGCATCAAACTGAACAGAATCAATGAACAAAATAATAATAAATAAAAATATGAGGGTTTTTTTTTCTTTTTTTTCTCTAATGCTTTTCATGTAGAAAATATTATTTTATTCAATCCAACATTCAGGCATACAAAATGAAATAGAATCCACATAAATATGCAGATTTATCTTCTTTATCCTTTTATCCTTGTCTGCAGAAGAGCCCTTCTAGTGAACAGTAAAATTGATTTTTGATTGTTTTAAGTCATACATCATTTCACTCAATCTGGAACAGTCAGAATAATTTAAAGAGAGCTTAAGTCTTAATGACTTAGTATCAGTGTATTTCAGAGAAGCAACAAAACCATAGAAACCAGTTAAATGTAAGGAGGGTAGGGAGAACGGGATGTAGCTTGCATCCAATCATTTTGAACATCTACATAAATGATATAGCAAAAGTACAGATGCAGTCTGCCACCCCTGGCCTCACTCTACACACACTGAAATCAAATGTCTGCACAGCAGCGATGGCCTGTTCTGCAGTCCCCACAGAAAAAAAGGATGCTCCTTTCTAGAGCAATAACTGGAAAAATTGGTAGTGACAGTCAGTTTGGACAAAACCAATGCTATGGTTTTCCGTAAGAAAGCAGGATTTCTGAGAAACATATAGTGGAGGTAGTGGAGGTGTCCTACAATTCACAACCACCTAGAATCTTACAATTTCGATAAGTGCACCGGGATGAGAAGAGAGCTATAAAATTATGTACAAAATCACAGTTTTCTAAAATATATGTACCAGCAAATGCATACATAAACCATCATATGAAAATGAAAAAAAAAAAAAAAAACTGACATAAATACAGAGGGAGAAGACAAAACAGTGAGAGAAAGAGATGAAAAGGTAGAGTAGTTATCAGTACTGTACACTGAAGCAAAACGATGATGTAGGATCAATATCCCTGCAGGCGTGTGTGATTGGCTCTGATCTCTGTAAAACACACTTTGCACATGCCTTGCAGTGACAGACACACCTACATACACTTGAGGCCCACAACAGAGGGATAAGGCTGATGAGGCAGGAGACAAGTTACCATGGTTACAGCAGAGATTACCGTGGTAACGGAAACTCGGATGTGACAGTGGTCATGGTTGCAGAGGCAGCTGTCTCAGCAGTAACGGACTGCAAAAATACACTATACGTGCCTTACTGAGAGACACCTTTAACTGATTACCATAAGACTTACAGAGGGTTTAATGAAATAAGTATAATTAGAAAATGACTTAATTACTAGGATTCCAATGAGCAGATTTTAACAGGACATTGACATTTGTTATCATTTAAAGGTGCCCTAGAATCAGAATTTGAATTTACCTCGGCATAGTTGAATAACAAGAGTTCAGTACATGGAAAAGACATACGGTGAGTTTCAAACCCCATTGTTTCCTCCTTCTTATGTAAATCTCAATTGTTTAAAAGACTTCCGGAAAACACTCGGATCTCAACATAACACCGACTGTTACGTAATATGTATGACCCCAATATTTGCATAATGTCAGCCCATTCGACGCATTAGACAAGGAAAGGCAGTATTAACGTCTGGATCTGTGCACAGACAAGGTAAGCAAGCAAGAACAACAGCGGAAAATGGCAGATGGAGCAATAATAACTGACATGATCCATCATAGCATGATATTTTTAGTGATATTTGTAAATTGTCTTTCTAAATGTTTTATTAGCATGTTGCTAATACTGTTAAATGTGGTTAAAGTTACCATCATTTCTTACTGTATTCACGGAGACGAGAGTCGTTGCTATTTTCATTTTTAAACACGTGCAGTCTCTGTATAATGCATAAACACAACTTCATTCTTTATAAATCTCTCCAACAGTGTGTAATGTTAGCTTTAGCACGTTAGCCACAGAGCATAGCCTCAAACTCACACAGAATATCAAAGGTAACCATCTAAATAAATACTTTACTCACATAATTCGAAGCATGCATGCAGCATGCATGACAAACATCTTGTAAAGATCCATTTGAAGTTTATATTAGCTGTGTGAACTTTGTTTATGCCAGGGGCGTAGGAACCACTTTGACATTGGGGGGGGACATTTTGGCCATTATGAATCAACGTCCATCTCGCCACCATAATAGTAACATACAGTATGGTGACGTCACGTGGTACGACATATATGAAATAACAGCAAAATAAATAAACAAAATCATCTGTTTATCATCTGTTCATCTGTTTAATTTATCTATTTATTATTACACAAATATTGAAGTTGGGAAACATAAAAGTGTACAAGCCCCCCTGCAATTGCGGGCAGAAAGGAAAGGGGCACTTTACAAGGCAAATATTTGATTTGTAACCCCAAAAAAATACAAAAACACAACAGTCACATACGGCTTTGGATATAGGCACTTGGAACTAGAACTATCATTATTATCTATATCAATAACATTTTACTTTTCTATTAAAAAGTTTATAATGTCATGCCTCGTATCCATAATTCAGTTTTAAAAAGCTTGTTAATTTAAACCGCTTGACTGAGACTAATTTACCTCATACAAAGTCGAGTCGTTCAAAGCTGGTGCGCACCAATAACGTATTTGAATGTTCGTAGTGTAATGTTGACTTCTCTCTACCAATCAGATGCTCCGAGTCCGACTATAGGTGAAAAGTGAAGAATATGAAGCTGGTGATTGGCGAATGGTGATTATTCAAACATGAATGAAATCACTCTGGGTTTGACTGACAAAACCGAATATCTTCTTCGTCGCGTATTCAAAATAAAAGTTCAAAATGTACAGTTTTTGTTCCTGCGGTGTATAGGCTAATTTTTGGGTGGGACACATGCAGCATTTTCCAATATTGAGGGGGACACGCCCCCCGGTTCCTACGCCAGAGGTTTATGCAATGTATAGTCGAGAGCTCGTGGGGCAGTGGGAATGCATCTCTTAAAGGGGCCGTGCTGAAAAAAACTGCCCCAAAATAGGCAGTTAAAAAAATTAATTAAAAAAAATCTATGGGGTATTTTGAGCTGAAACTTCACAGACACATTCAGGGGACACCTTAGACTTATATTACATCTTGTAAAAAAACAATCTAGGGCACCTTTAATAACATTTTTTAATTATTTTAATTATTTTAAACACCTCTGTTTCAACACATGTCCATGAAAGATGTTCATCTGAATATTACATAAACATTTGGAACAATAGTGAGGAGAATTTCACTGCATCTGTGACAATTATGTTTATATGGTGAATTAAGCATTAATATTATTTGAGGTGTCTGATCTCTGACCTTCAGAATGGTGTGAAAGAGTTAGCAAACTGACACAGGACGCTCCGATTCCTGAGCCAAACACGGTCACACGGCCTGGATCACCACCGAAATATCCAATATTCTTATTGATCCAGCGGAGAGCTTGAATCTGATCCAAGAGACCATAATTCCCTTTAGCAGCCTGGTCACCTGTGCTTAAAAACCCTGATAAAGAGATAAAGAGAGAGGACAGAAAGATTTGAAAAACAATCTTTTTTTGATGATCCTGAGAGCTAAATCTTTTTGTTTCATTTTGTTTCATTTTGTGTTTTTGGCAGTGAAAATAGGACGAATTTACTGCAGTTAAACAAAACAGAAAGAGATGTCTCCCTGAGATTGTGGAGATTTTTTAAAAATGGCAAACGCTGAACGCGTCTTTCCTCGCTCACGTTCAAAGAAGTATACTTTGAAAGGCTTGCGCTCAACTGTGCACAAGATGGAGTGGAATGTGGAAAACAAAGTATACCAGGGCCTTTAGAATTCTCATTCATTCATTGGCAGTTGTTCAGTTTTACTGTATACTTTGCTTGACATCTACCAGGAGGGGCTAACTGGGTCATGCTAACCAGGCAAAACTAGACCCCAGTTGAGGTTGGTGCATGCCATTGGAATTGGGGGTGTTCTTTAGGAGCAAAATACAGCCTGACCAGCAATATTTATCTTTGTCTAAGAGGTATAAAAGCTTTGATAAGTTTAAGGGCTTTTGTCCCAAATAGTTCTAGGAACTCAGTTCTAGGAACTAGCCACTAGGATAGTTCCCTGAGAACTAATTTCTCTCCCGGGCCATGTTCATGGTTGCATTCGCACCGGAAATAGGAACTCTGAAGCGGCCAACAGTGGCGTCTTTAAGCGCGGCATTTACAAACGCTAAAAACTGGTGGATGGAGGATTCCATGATAAGAGCTGTGCTTGTTGTGTGTGGTGGGTTTCGTGATAACAGAGATGGAATGTAAAAACATAATTTACACGACTGAAAGAGCAAAAAGTGGGGCTAAGAGACAAAATCTCCTATGACAACTTTCAGTATTACATATCAATGAGGCGGAGAAAAGAACACAACCCTGCAGACAACAGGTAAATGCAGTTATCGCTGTTTTCCATGTTCGTGAAGTAAATATGTTTACACGGCTTATTAAAAATGCTGGGTGCCGGTGTTTGACGTGTTTCACCGATCAATGTAGACTTATGTCACTGATAGTTCCTATAGTGCTGGTTTAGACCCTACTCTGAAGTAGGAGCTAATTTAGTTCACCCAAAAGGAGTTCCTAGAACTAAAATCATTCCTAGTTCCTGTGGTGCGAACACGGCAAAATCCAAGTACTTCAGCCAGTAGTTCTAGGGACTATGAAAAGGTTCCTCTGGTGCGAAAGCCCCTTTTGTTATCTAACTGGTCACTATCTGTTGTATTGTAACTGTTGTACAATCAGGATTTGGGAACAGGACCTTAGCCTATTATAGACAAAGTCTTCACTCTAAACAAAAATGGTGCTATATAGCACCAAAAATGGTTCTTTGGCTCGTAATCATAGGGGAACCTTTTTAAGTGCTATATAGCACCTTTGTCATATGGTGCTATGTAGAACCACAAGAGGTGCCATATAGCACCAGCAGTGGTTCTCATTTAAAGATCCCAGAACCTTCTCAGAATGTCCCCACTGGTGTTAAGGACGTTGTCTAGTAATGTTCCCAGTACGGTCACGACGTGGAGTTTTTTTAAGGTTTGGGGGACGCTATTTGGTGGACCTTTACAGAACATTCAAGACATTCTCTGAACGTTTAGGGAACCGTAATTTATTTAGAAATGTTCTCAGAATGTCCCTGCTGCCTTTGTCAAAAAATTTAATTGAAAGTTAGAGCTAAACTGACTAACAAAAGTGGCTGTTCAAACAAAAAATGTTTTTTCTTCAAAGTCTTTTAACTGAGAACAGCACATGCATGAACTAATGTAACTGCTGTATCACTGCATCAGCAACTACACAGTTTCTGTCTTTACATAAAGCAACATGCAGCAGAACATCAGTGTTTCTGGATCATCACTGACTGAAGCACGGCGCTACTCTTCAGCACAAAACTCAGATCTCAGCACCTTATAACAAACCACTCTGACTTTGTATCTTTCATACAAATCATCTTAATCAGGTGTTTATGTTTTATCAAAATTTAAAATGTCACCATTACGGAGGTAAGCGCTTGCTTTAGTTGGGCTCCTGATCCTTGGCATTTTGACTTAATTTTTTTTCTAATTGTTGTAACTGTGTGTTTCTAATACACTTTTGTTACAATAAAAAAATTGTGAGGGAAAAAAAGTTGTTCATATTGATTTTTTGCTCATTGTTGATGAGTATATCATCATACATTGGTCTTATTCACTGATCAGTGAATGTATTTTCTTTTGTGCTGTTGTAGCCCTATACATATTATTGACATTTTGAAAGTTTTTATTATGTAGGAATTATTCAGACGGCATCATGAAGATTCATACAGACATCAAGATTCTGCGCATGATCCTCAACAATGGTGACAAAATTTTCAGAATAGCATTAACTCTGAGTATCACAAAACAGATTTTTGTTTATTGTCACCATTGTTGAGTATCATACGCTGATTCATGATGTCTGTATGAATCTATTAGACACTGCTCAAAACTCTGTATAATGAAAAAATAAACCAATAGTTAATGCAAAATTAACATATAACACACTCCATGATGATTGTATCACCAACATCTAATTCAAATGATCAGACTTTCACTTGCTTTTTTTTTTTGCTATAACAAACATGTTTTAAAAACATAGTTAAAGCAGCCAGAGAAAATCTGATGTTAAAACAGCAAGAATCCAAAGAGCCCATCTAAAGCAAACGCTCACCTCCATAACGGTGACTTCTGAAAATTCTGAAATTTTACAGAACATTTGGGACATAAAACGTCCTCTTTTGGTAATGAAAGTGCTGCAGTTCAAGGTTCCTTATATGATTTTAGGGGGACATTCCAATTTGGTTATTTTATGGTCACATAAGAATGTTACAATGAGGATATTTGGGACATTAACTGAACGTTGCCACATGGTCCTCTGTTGGTCATTTAATAACGATCCCGATATGAGTTTAGGGGGACGTTCTATTTTGGTTATTTTATGGTTGCGTTACAAAGAGGACATTTGGGAAGTTAACAGAACGTCCTATAGTAATAGTCCCCTAAACATTCCCAGAACGTCCTGAATGTTCCTTGAAGGTCCATCTTTTGAGAACTTTTAGGGAACGTTGCGTAAGGTCCTGAGAACGTTGCCTTCTACATGGGATATAGCACCTTAACCACAGCAAAGAACCACTGAAGAACTGCTGAAAAACCAATTTTTTTTAGAGTGTAGTGATTGAGTGCTCCAAACATTAAGTACATTTCTTTCATTCAGAACTTTTATCGCAACCGACAGGCCATCAGTGATGGTAAATGTAGGCGATGATGCCTGTTTGCTTATAGAGATGATTGCTGTTTTATAGGGTTTAGCTGTGCTGTCTTATCAGAGCGTTCTTCTGAGCTTCTTCATTCCTAAAGATGGAAGCATTCTTCACTCTACTTCTCTTTCTTTCATTGTAGGTGATTTTCTGTCTGATAACATTTGAATAGGAAACGTGTGTTGTTTTGATGCTTTACTTGTTAAGATTTAATGGAATCAGAGCTCTTTAGAAAAGAAGAATATTAACAGCACTCTCTCTGAATGAGGCTGTAATGGACAGATCTGCTTCCCAAAGCATTTATAAAACATTATTAAGGTCTTTTAAAGACTTGGATGCTTTTATAATGGCTGACATCTTTCATTTGGAGTAACAGTATCTTATATTGTGCATGTTGGTCTTTCCTCCAAAACATGAAGAAAAACACTGTACTTTTTAATATTTATAAATCACTTATTTAGCCATAATAAACTGATTCTTAAAAACCTTTTCCCTTGTGGTACGTACCTAATATTCCCACCCTGTAGTTGAGGGTTATGACGATGACATTGCCGTAGCTGGCCAACACACTACCATCCATAATGTTCCCTGTGCCCTCCATGTACGAGCCACCATGTATAAACAACATCACAGGACGGGGGTCATCTCGAGAATCCCTCAGCCCTGCATTCATACACACAAACACACACAGTGCACAAAAAAAAAAAAAAAACATGAGGCTCTCTGCGTTCTGAAGTGTTTTTCACAGCTGCTCAAAATTTCCACAGAGATCTTCTGCACCACTGACAGACTTCAGGTTTAAATAATCTATTTTACTTATCAACATTCACAGCACAAGTGAGTAAAATTAACAATGTAACCAGCCAAGATCTGCCTCTGAGACTTCCTTTAAATTACTCAATTTCTTTGAGTTTCATTTATTATAATGATTATAGTCATTTCATGGTTGTCTTCAAATGCAGCATTCACAAATAACAGTAGGCAAACGAATGTCTTTTCCTTAGATTAGTTTGAATTTCTGCCCAATAATATGATAGTATGATATCTACAGTACAACCGACAAGATGCGGGGCAAACACACTGGACTACCTTATAAAATCCTCCTGAAAATGACGCAACATTGTGTAAATATCATCCAGATTATTCTCTACTGCATTAACCAAGATGGGATAAAAAATGAATAGAAAAAAACATTAAAAATGGATTCAACTGAAAGAATGATGAAAACGGGACATACCATCATCCTCTGAACGCTCTGTGTCAGCTGACATGTCGCCTGTTCTCTTTGTACCTAGAGAGAGAGAGATGATAAATTAGAAGAGCAGATAGAAACTAGACCGCGGAGAAACATGTGGGTGTGTTTGTGTGTGTTGTGGGTTCTGTGTAAGTGCGTAATTGGGGCTATATAAAAGCTCAGTGGACTTCTCTCTAAATTACTGTGTGAAACAAACAAGGGTTTACTTTCCCACTTCAAACCCTGCAATAATAAAGCTTTCAACATTTTACCAGGAAATATTTGCTATTTACTTCAAATGAGGCCAAAACAGTGCTCCAAACGTTCACTCCAGTGGACACAGATGCTGCTTCAGTTCAACTTAAAGACTGCAAGGAAAGCACAGAGTGGATTTTGGCCATAGGCACTGAACTAGATATCAGAGAAGCTTCTGATGTAGCTTAGAAAGGTTGAGAGAGACAGGAACTGAGAGGATCTGTGGTGGACTGTAGTGTTTTCAGCTAACATAACAGGTCTCCGGTGGAATATTGTCTTTTTATTTTTGACAATATTACAACCAAAATTCAAAGGTCTTTGTGCATTATGTTGCAGTGAAGTTGGAAACTGTAGCTTACCATGCTTCAATCTACAGTAGTTAAACTTTTTTTTTTTAAAGAAATGAATAATTTTATTCAGTAATGCATTCAGGATGCATTAAATTGATAAAAAAGTGACAATAAAGACTTCTACATTGTTACAAAATATTTTTCTTAAATTTGAATCAAAAATTCTGAACACACATGCACAATTATATCACAGTTTCCACAAAAATATCACAACTTTTTTTTCCAGCATTTGATAAGAAATGTTTCACCAAATCAACATATTAGAAGAATCACGTGACTCTGAAGACTGGAGTAATGATGCTGAAAAATCAGCTTTGCCATCACAGGAATAAATTACATTTTAAAATATTATTATTTTAAACTGTAATAATATTTCATAATATTTCTGTTTTTACTATATTTTTGATCAGATAATGCAAAATTGGTGAGCGTTAGAGATGGTGTAATCTTTTGAAAATAAATTACTAAAAAAGTTACTTACAAAAATTAGATAAAAACACTGAAACAGCCAGTATATATTAAATATATATCTATCTCATTATCTAATTGTTTCATTTTTATTTCAAACAAACTGGGTTTTCGAAGGAGAAAAAAAACTTGATTAGGACAAAATCATTAAACTTCAACAAAAAATGTACACTAAATACAACAACAACAACAACAACAAAACTAGAATGCATCATGTATTTATATAAATGCAGCTTTTAAATAAATAGTATGCAATAAAAAGAAGACCTAAAATGCAGCACAGGAACTTAAATTGTTGATTTTTTTAAAATCTGTTGTTACATGAACCATATGAACAAACTAATTCCCCTGAAGGTATATTAGAACAAAATAATAAAATATTATAAAATAATATTTAAATATTATAAAAACAGAACCCAACACCCTAGGTGGCAAGTAAAAACTACAGCAAGTAGATGAGGAAGAAACTAGGAACCAAGAACCAAAAGCAGTGGTGTTCTGTATATGTAATTAGGAATGTGTGTGTGCATTTTGCATTTGTACTCACCACTTTGTGTGGGTACGTATATGTTCAAGTACAGACAGTCCTCACTCTGCTCCTGCAGGTACGTAGCGACCGTGTCAAGGTTGTAGGTGGCCCAGACGGGCATCATGATGTCGGGCACTGCATTGCGAACGGTCTGTGGGCAGACAGGAGGAAAGCGGGTGGCGTTCCGTACACCGGACCAGGCCGACGGAGCATCGGGCGGCATGAAGCGCTTCTCTCCTACAGGTGGGGCAGCGTAAGGCACACCCAGATACTGATCCACAGGGCCCAGACCCTCCGTTGCCACAGCAACCCGCATCCCCCTTAGTCTGCCAAGTGCTGTGTTTACTGTGGGCTGGTAGGTCAGTGCTGTTGTCATGGAGACTGACAACATCAACCACACAAGCAGCCAACACAGAGCAAAGTTCAGAGGTCGGCAGAGCAGGTGGGTAAGCGGCAGGTAAGTTGCTGACTGTGTGTGCCACATGGTCCCTCTTAACAGCACACACGTTCGCACTGAAAAATTTCTGTCTGTAGCTTAATGACACTCTCTGCTTTGACACAATCACACTCTAGCAATCAAAAACAAACGCCACACACTCGGGAAGATCCAGTGGGCATCTTCGCAGCCGGGTGTCCACCACCAAGTGCCCCATATTGGTTGTTGATTTCAGCAGGTGAAGCTGTTCATTTTTCCAGCATGTAGATCCTTTCAGCACAAACCTGAAATACACACAAACAGGATGTAAGAGCTAGAACCTCTCATAACACCACTCAGAATATGAACCATATTAATAATCCCTCAGAAAATACAGTTTGTCACATCTTACAGTGGCCTTAAAAATGGACACTTAATGTCAAATCTTAAAAGGCATGAATGTCATAGCATTAGATAGCTAAATATCAAACCAAATGACATTTATTTTAAATAAAAGAACACTTTTCAAGCATAAAAAGAAGTTAAAATTAACTTTGTAATGCAAAAACAGTATTTCTGTCATGACGAGTGTTTGGCATGGAAATGGATATGACACTGTTGATGTATTTGGCCTTAGCAGAATAGATCTGCTATGCTGTTATTGCTGCGGCTGTAGAGCTAATACAGGACTTGCTACTGCCAATACATACACAACACGCTGCTGGGAGCAAGTAAGACATGCTGCTTCTGTAAACTGCTACAGCAGACACTGACCAAGTATTTGAAGGATGAGCAGCGAGTTTATTGGCTATTGATACTGCAGAAATCAGCTGTGCCCTATAGAGATGATGTGTTTGCAAGCGGATTGAGTTAAAGGGTTAGTTCACCCAAAAATGAAATTTCTGTCTTTAATTACTCACCCTCAAGTCAAGTCAAGTCAAGTCACCTTTATTTATATAGCGCTTTTTACAATGCAGATTGTATCAAAGCAGCTTTACATTGATAACTGGTATATATTTTTGGCTGCACAGCAGCTCTTAAATAATAGTGTCAATGCAGGCAGATCAGAAGCACTGTTGAATAAATGTCAAGAATACTATTGAATATCAAATGTCAAGTGTCCCCAACTAAGCAAGCCAAAGGTGACAGCGGAAAGCAACCCAAACTCCATCAGGTGACATCAGGTGGCAAACAAGTGGCAAATAGGTGTTAAAATGGAGAGAAAAAAAAACCTTGGGAGAAACCAGGCTTAGTCGTGGTGCCAGTTCTCCTCTGGCGAACAGTGCTTTGTTGCATTCAGGTTGCTATCATAAGTCTGATATGATCGCAACAATCAAAGTATTTATTTCAGTTCCATCTAGTTGAGGATAGTATTCATCACGCCGGTATGGACGGTCTGAGGAACTGTGGCACTGGATGTCGTGTCGATGATGTCGTTCCACACCCGTAAGACCTTCGCTCATCTTCGGAACACAAATTAAGATATATTTTTGATGAAATCCGAGAGGTATATGACACCTCCATTGACAGCAATTTAACGACCACTTTCAAGGTCCAGAAATGTACTAAAGACATCGTTAAAACAATCAACGTGACTACAGTGGTTCAACCTTAATTTTATGAAGCGACGAGAATACTTTTTGTGCAAAAAAACAAAACAAAAATAATGGCTTTATTCAACAATATCTTCTCTCCTGTGTCATTCTCCTGCGCTGTTTACGTTCGGTGCTGAACGCTGACAGAATTTTCATTTTTTGGGTGAACTAACCCTTTAAAGACATCAGCCTGCACCATCTAGATTTTCATGACAGAACTTTGTATGTATCTGAATATTACTGAATGTTATACACACACAAGAATACAGTATGTATGCACTGATGTCCAATAGTTTGGGGTCAATAAGATTTTTATTTTTATTTTGAAAGAAATGAAAACTTTAATTCAGTTAGGATGCATTAAATTGGTCAAGAGTGACAGTAAAGACATTTATAATGTTAAAAAAGATTTGTATTTCAAATAACTTCTGTTCTATTCATCGAAGAATCCTGAAACAAACAAACAAAAAATCAGCTCCCACAAAAAATATTAAGCAGCACAACTGTAATGTTAACATTGATAATAATAAGAAATGTTTCTTGAGCACCAAATCAGCATATTAGAATGATTTCTGAAGGATCATGTGACACTGAAGACAGAAAATTCAGCTTTGTCATTATAGAATAAATTACACTTTAAATGTATTAACATAGAAAAGTTATTTTAAATTGAAATAATATATATATTTTTTTACATAATGAACATAAACTTCCTTCAAAACTATTTTAAAAAATCTTATCGACCCCAAACCATAAAATTGTAGTGCATATATGAATGTTCTAGCAAAGGATATGCTTCAGAGAGAGAAAGAAAGCAGAAACACTAAAGGCATATGCATGCACAGTCTGTGCTTCATATCACATTCACACGTGCACTAAGGGGCAAGTACAAACACTTTAACCCTGAACCCTTGCACAGCTCCAGCACTGTAGGTTCAATCTCATGAGGGATCAGACATGGACAGCAGGTGGATCTTATTTCTTCTGAGGGGAGGAGCTTAAGTCTCATAGTGCAGGGCTTGTGTTCAGAATGCATGTTGTGCGAGTGGATCGATATGCAACGCTTCAGCCACAAACACGCAGAGCAGCTGCTTTATCTGAAATCAATGTGCGTGCATGACGCTGTGGGATGGCAGCATGTACAGCCGATGGGCTAAAACCCACAGCATTCATTAGCCTGCACTGCGGTGATGAGGACCAACCACAAAACAAGTGATCACATCTACATCCTTACTTTCAAAAACCTGGCCAAAGATCAGAGCTGGAAGTCTGACAGTCTGCGATTCTGGCTGGATAAAACTGAGGTACCAAAGAATCATTGTGTCATGAAGATGGCTCCATTTTTAAGATCTCATAAACCATTGACATAAAACTGCTATTTTCTGGCCGAAGACATGTTGCATTGGCCAGTCTGGTGTGAAGTCATGTCTGAAGATAGTACAATCTGGGATAAGTGAAACATGGCCACAGTGTTAATTTTTATGAACACATAGACCTTTAATCTGTCACAAGGAACCTTTAAAAAAGCACCAAAGTTTCATCAGTGAATATTTTTTCTTATTGTTGATACATAAAGGGGTACTTCACCGCTGGCAAAATGGGCTTTCAAGAAAACTTGGCTGCCTATGCAGTATAGAGACAACAATATTTTTTGAAATCGGTGCTGCCTGACTTGAGAAAACAAAGAAAAAAGGCTGTTGTCTTTCCTGTTCCCAAATAGGTAGGAAAACTTCAACACCCATAATGCACCAGGCATGATGCCGTCCAATGCCACTCCCACTTGTCTTCAATGGATAAGCTTGACCAGAGTCAAATGCCACCTTTCTTTTAGTTATTATGGTGTCAACTTGTATTGTTCATGGGTGCAGGAATTCAAAGAGTAAACGTTTAAAGGGAGTGAGTTACTTTCGGTTGTCAGTGAAGGGTCCAGCGCGTTGTAGCACAGTCTCTTTCAAGAAAAGTCTATTCACTCGGCAGCCATATTTGCAACGTCTCCGAGCAGCTGTTTCAGGCATCCAAGACCAAGTCCTATCTATTTGAATGGGGGAATCCTGAAATCTCAAAAACTGCTTGGCGAGCTCACAATTAAATAACATATTTTAAATCAGCAATAAAATCTGACATGAACTGTAAGCGCATGAACTGAAAGCACATTGGCTAGACTAGCCAATGTGCATGTGCAGTCCTAAGCACGGGTCTCAGGTTTCTATGGGAATCGGAGCTTCTAACGCATTGCAATTTCTCCCATTCATAACTAACAGGAGTGAACAGTCTTTCTATATCTATAGTCTATATCTATAGGCTGCAAAGAATTATAAATATGAAGAAAATGCTGTGACGGAAAATCTGAAAAAAACCCTGTGTCAACGTTTCAAATTGGATGACTATAATGAACATAGTTGTTGTAGGCCAAATGGAGGGGGAAGAACAAAATAAACTGCCATTTTCATGAAAGCCCTGGAGCTGTAAACAATCAACAAGTTGCACTTAAAAATCAGAAAGTTACACTTTTTAAGCAGTTACATTTTTGAAGAAAACTTTAAAAATAATGTGACATCAAGCTCAGTAATCCCCATCCTAACTCACTGCCCCAGAAGCATGGTTTACAGAAGCCTCAAAATAGCAACCTACAGGATAAAATAATGCAAATACCAATTCTGTAAGCCTTCCTAAGGATTTGAGAGAAATGCACACTTTCTGGGTAAAAAAGGACTGATTTGCAACCATTTACAGCCTGAGATGTAAACAAAAGTAAATTATCAAAGAATTATGTATCAGATCTTCGATCTCGACATTACAGAAATAAAACTGAATATCAAAATATTCGAGATTTATACCCTTACAAATTCTATTTCAAGAACATTAAATGAGCAAAACACTGTGCAATGCAAAATAATTAACAACTTTAAATACAGAACCTAAAATATAACCTATTGCCTGGCACTCTTAGAGGTGTGAAACGCCTTCCATGCGCAGTGGTGTAAAATGCTGGTGTGTTGAGCAGGTGCTCATATGACCTATTTTATGTAATTGCCTTTCCAGTAAATTCAACTTTAGAACTGCAAACAACACAAAATAAAACAAAATCCCATATACACAGAAACAAACTGATCTCAAACTAACCAAAGTCAACTGCTATGCAGATGCAGATGTCGTCTCTGGCATTATTAGGCCTCAAAATAGCAACCTACAGGATAAAATAATTACAAGTATTCATTGTGCAATTAACTGGGTCATTCCCATTAAGCAGCACCTCTTGAACTCTGAAAAGTATTTTGATTATAGGTACACCAGACCTTCAGAAATAAATGCTGGTCAGCCTCAGGCATCAAAACCAAATTAACTAAATGAAATGAGTCAATTTCACTCAAATATTGCAGATCAAATATTTCATTGTACTTAATATAAAAAGTTATGTGAACTCAGTAACTGATTATATTAAGCTGGACTTAATTATATTATATTAAACTGAATGAGTTGCAGCAGATTTTTAAATCCCAGCATGCTTTGCATCAGACAAGGAGACTAAATGTTAAAATTAAGTTATTTAATTTAATTTTAACTTAGCCTAATCTTTGAGTTTGTCAACTTAAAATAATGAGACTAATTACCTCATTTTTTTTTTTTAACTTATGCTAACTTATAGAAATAAGTCTAAACTAACTAATATTTCCATCTTTAAAAATGTTGAATTTAATAAGCCATCCAACTTTTAAGTGTACCCACGGGCTTTTATATATCTTTCAGTTCACTCCTGTCGCTGTCCATGGTGCTGATGAGATTCGCTACCTGTAGAATATCAGCATATAAACAAACGTACTCGCGTTTCTGTAAATATTTTTTTAGCTCTAGGTTCCTCCACCCCTATAATGTGGGTCAGTTAATCTGAATCGTGGGGGCCCATCGAGAGAATACTGGGAGTCCGTTTATTCCAGTGCCCATTTTCCAATAGCGAGCGGACACGGGAGGAAGGCGCGCGCCTCAATCAGGTCAGCTGTACAGGGCAGAGATGTGTTTCAAAATTGGGGTTCTTCATATTTAACCCACATAACTGTGCGCGAAATGAAATGATAAAGTCTGCTTTCATTGAACTGACGAATTCAGCTCTGTTTACATGAATCTGGTGCTATTGCCTATTCAGGTTTAATGATACTGGGTAAACCGCTTCTTTTTTGCATTCATTAGGAATGGGGTGAGTGTGTGTGTGTGTGTGTGTGTGTGTGTGTGTGTGTGTGTGTGTATGTGTGTGTGTTCCCCGGACTCACGGCGGGGACGGTGAAAGAGACTACCATACGAGAGATGAATACCAATAGTCTTGTCCCTCCTCCTCCTCCTCCTCCGTAGCTCCGACTGAACGGTGCAGTGGCGGGATGGCGCTTTGATAATAAACTATGCGGAGGCATTTCATTATGAAAACTCTAGCGAGGTTCAGTATTCACTGCACATCTGGTAACTTAAGTTGCTCGTGAAAATGTACCTGTGGTGTCACGACCCTTCCCTCGAATCAGCTAATGCCAGAGTTTTGTATCGTAAACGAACAACATAGTACCTTTGGACACGCGCACTCACGTGCGCGCGCTGGGAAAGCTTTAAGCAAACCGATCCAACAGATGGTAAAATCACTATCACAACTTGGACTCGGTTCGGGTGTCGCTTCCTGGATTCATCCACACGGACGGTCGCGACACTGGTTTCTGACTGGCACTCCCGCGTGCGCTGCCGTTACCTTTCCAACAGGTGACGAACTGCAGCTTTAATTCACACGCGCGCATCGTCACGCGCTGCCCGTGATTAATATATCAGCGGGTATTGAGCATGCACGCGGAGAACGACTCGACCCCCGAGTGTCCCTCGCGCAGACAGGCCTGTAGAACAGCTAAATAACGGTGCTGGCAGAGGTGTTTTCAAACAGATGCGAATAAGTTTATTTAGTCTGACAACGAGTACTACAAAACCAACTGTTTACGACCATCTAATGACTATGATTAACAAGATCCCACAGCGCAGATGCAGCAAATCATGGCTTTGAGGTTATTCGAATAATTCTCTCTCTCTCTCTCTCTCTCTATCAATTCGTCTCTCTATCTCTTTCTCGTTATCTGCTCACCCTATTGCTATTGCGAGCTTTCATGCTGCAGATGTGAGAATGAAAACGCCGTTAAAATCCAATCAAATGAAATAAAGAAAATGAAAATATTTCCTTTACAGAAATCACATCCTTTTATCGTAGGCATTTCCCAAACACAAGCAATGCGGCGCATTCATTAGACCAGCGTTCATTGTTCAATCAAAACGCGTTCCACTTACACTCATACACAATCCAGTTCAGGCTTTTTTCATAACTGCCCACATTTTTTATTCACCAGCATCGGAAAATTGCTCTTATTACTCGAGATTGTTCGTTCTCACCGCTGACTGATATTGAGAACCGACGGCGCGCATCAGATCAGCCATAAATAAGAAAATTTTGGGCTCACCTGCCGAATCGCTCAGCCGGTATCGCATCCGAGCGTGCACTGTAATAATCTCATATCTCATCGTTCCCACCATCCAACATGCCCCCTTTTCCCCGTCGAGCCGTGTGAACGGCGCACGGCTCTTCTTGCGTTTTTCTTATTTTCAATTAACGTCAATCTCCCCGGGTCTATTTTAAGCGCGCGCGCTGTGCGCGGTCGCGGACGCAAGGTCAGGAGCGCCCACTGCCACGCGCGTTGCCAGGCAACCGAAGGGACACGAGCGATCTTACAAACCGGCAGCGAAACAAAATAAATAAATAAATAAGGAAATAAGGGAGATATAGGCAGCAAAAGATCGTCTCATCCAAACCAGACATGCAGCTTATAAATGAAAACACCACTGAGTCATGGGGAAATGAGAGCGTAATGGCATTGGTGGGGTGTGGCGGGTGCATCACCATTTATTATCTGAATAAAAATCGTAATATCAGTTTGCAGAGCTGCTGCAATGAGAATAAATGCAGAAACTTGTATAAAAACAAAATAAAAGAGACACTGGGGAGTCTTTTTAACATTTGCGTATATGTGCAACACTAGCCTACATTTACTCCCAGGTAAAGAAGTAGCAATTTAGCAGACGCTTTTATTCACACTCAATACAGGCACAGTCCTTCTGAAGGTCTTAAGGGAACAATGATGATTCCATGGATCAAACAGAAACCCTGGTGACCAGACCAGGGCTTCTGCCGCTACGCCGCACCTGCCTTCATATTGGTAGACCTTCAGAGGAATTAAGTAGAACTACATTGGTTATAAAGCTCTATAGACAGTTGCAGTAAAACATTCTCCATTAATCTCTTATTACACAAACCTGTATAACTGTCAGCTGCTGCTGTGCAGCATGTACTACATTTGCATGCACAGCAGGTGCTTATTTGCTCAGCAGGTGGCATGTATTGCAATTGTGATGAGGGTTATTTGTAAGTGAGTTATTATAAATAAGATCATCTCTTTATTCGACACTAAACTAGAATGCAAAGCTTCTGGTATTATTTTATGGTCTTTTTGTGGTTTAGTGCAGAGATCCTGCTGGGAAGCTGTCGACCCTGATAAAAGATGACTTAAAATGAAGATGACTTAAAGGAGTTTTTCAACATAGCAATACTTTCTCCTATCATCCTAATGTGCACAGACATCCATAAGTAAGACGATTCTAAACTGAAATTCCTTGGAGAATGTAAGCATCAGTGACAAAAAAAAGAACACAAGTACAAGCACAGCTTCTGAAGCTCAAATCACCCATCAGTCAGTAGAAATTTGTCTTAAATCTGTCTTTATTTACAAAATATACTTAAATGTTTAAGAGTTGGATGCAGTCATGCAGAGGGACAGACTATTGTTTACGTCAGGATGTGTCTTGACCATTTCGTAATTTTCTATTCTTTCTTTTTTATCATTATTAACCGGGAATGGAGGTGGTGGAATAGGAGAGGGGTGGGAAGAGGGGCATGTCAAGGGAGACTTTATTGAGGGAAAAGCAGTTTTCATCCTTACTGTACATGCAAGTTCACTTAGAAATCATACAGAAGTCAGTTATATAAAATCTTCAAAATAAATATGCATTTTACCATCTAAACAAATGTTAAGAAGTTAAACAGAGTGGCTTTATCTGGATTTATAAAATCAAAGATCCATGTTTTCTTTTTTTATCAGTTTAACAGATATCATACCTCAGTGACAATCGCAGATTTTGTAAGTATTTTAAAACGAAATAAAAGTAATTATTACAAACTATTAAACATTTTGCTGTTGTTTCCTAAGCTCGACTCAAAAAAGAACTGATGTATGATAGTGATTAAAATGAACATTTTTTGTTGTTGTTGCAGATGCTATATGAATGTGCTGTCATTACTTATCTCCTATGTTTAATAATAAAGTAATATGGCAATAACAATTAAGAATCTTCCACCCTTGTTGGGTTTTGAGTACAGAAAACTGGGTAATATTCACACACACACACGCATATACAGCCTGAATTCACTCCAGCTGAAGTAAATAAACTGTAAAATGTGAAATCATTCAATGTTTGCATTAGTTCTCTGATGCCATAATGTATCTGAAATTATTTACATTATTCATAACATAATTATGTTGATGAGGACACAGAATCACAGCACAATCAAATTAACGAGCAGAATACTTCAAAAATATTTCCTACGGATTGCATAAAATGTTTGTTTGCAGAAACTCCTTTTGGTGGGAGTTGTCATGGAAACAAGCTGACTGTCACTCATTAAACACTGTCATCACTGATCATGAGATCAACCAAATCAAACCTCTCTTCGGTGTGTGTGTCTATCTCTCCCTCCCTCCTTCACCGTCTTTCCCTCTCATAATAAGAGCAAGTTGAAATATGGTTTGAGACCCAGCACCCAGCAGGACATCCCCAGGACTTTGGTCAGATGGCCTGCGTGTTTTGTTGTTTTGCCACTGGTTCAGTAAGGCACTGAGAGAGGGTGGGCGGGTGTTTGGTCCATCCGATAGTCTGTCGCGTGATTATTGGTTCAGGTTGTGGTCAGAGCCGAGAAGACAAATGTTCCGGTGAGATGGGTTTTGGTTGGGTGCGTGTCCACTTTCTAAAGGGAATCACAGTCGACTCAAAGAGACAGAGAGTCTATCCCATGCAGCATACGACATGATCAGCAAGGGACAGGCTTCCAATCTGAGAATAAGAAAAGACAGCAGCCCAACCCATTTAAGACTTGCAGGAAGATAAGCTCTTTTGGCAATAACACAATTCAAAGACACCAAAGTCACTAAACTAAATGCAGAAAGTTTGAAGAGATGGAGCACTTGATTTATGGCTGCTGTAAGTACCACCAGACTAAAAGTGCGTTCACATTAGCAAAATTTCATAAAGAAAAAAAAAAAAAAAATCATTGTATAAAGCACAGCTCACAGAGAAGTTACTTTCAAACCAAGCAGCTTTCAAGCAAATTTGCTAGACCAACTTGAACCTGATGCAAAATCTGCAATGGGGAAATATTTCGCTCTCGTGCAACATTCCTGATCGCATGGATTCTTACTGAAAATTCCCTGAACAAAGGTAAATGTGACCGCACTTTAAGCATTGAATTAGAGAGCACCTCCTATGTGACAGGTTTAGAGGCACCTTCAAGTTTTATGACTGGCCAAATTCTCTTACTGGCAAAATGCAATTTAATCACAATTTATTTTGTAGTTATTTATTTCAAATATATGGTTACTTTTTCATACAAGTAACTATTTATTTTATATACACTATCATTCAAAAGTTTAAGGTCGGTACATTTTTTAGAAGATATTAATGGATGGATTAAAATAATCAAAAGACATTTAAATTAAATGCTGTTCTTTTGATCATTCTATTCGAGGAATCCTGGAAAAAAGACTATCACAGCTTCCAAAAAATATAAAGCATAACTGTTTTCATCACTGATAATATAAGAAATGTTTCTTGAGCACCAAATCAGCATATTAAAATGATTTCTGAAGGATCATGTGACACTGAAAACTGGAGTAATGATGCTGTAAATTCAGCTTTGCCATCACAGGAATAAATTACATTTTAAAGTATATTAAAATAGAAAACAATTGTTATAATAGTTCACAATATTTCTGTTTTACTGCATATTTGAGAAGTTTAAATGCAGCCATGGTGTGTATAAAAGACTTAAGTCTAAAGTCTTGCTGACTTCTCCTCAAAGATTAAAAATCTTTCCGACCTCAACCTTTTGAGCGGTAGTATAATTCATTACAAAGTGGCACGCTCCAACTCTGCTGACTGGGCTAACATGACCAGACCACGCTCAGATTCTTCTTTTATGTTTACAGCGCCTAGGGCAGTAACAGAGAGATGTGTGATTTCTCAGAACAACTCTTCTTTAGTGATATCTGTCAGATAGCAGGTACAGTCTATTCTAAAAAAAAATTGCTAACAGCAGCTTTAAAAACTTAACTTACCTCAGAACTGAACACCAACTCTGATATCATCACTTATCAGAAGTAGACCATCATTAATCTTTTTTTTTTTTTAAAGAAATGGTATCACTCACTAACAAACATTCAAAAAATACACAGAAAATAGCCTTGCACGAACCATTATATTTTGACGCTCTCTGTTCCGTAGACGTTATAGCCCTCTCTGTATGTGGTGAAACTCTGTGCAGCGGACGGAGGAGCTGGTTTGAAGTTCTGGGCATTTTTGGCAAGTTTGAGGCGTTTGGTCTCCTGGTGCGACTTATAGCAGAACTCCACCAGAGCCACGGTCATAGCCAGACCCAGACCCCCCACCAGGATATAGAACACGCCTGCCACGTTACTGAGACTCAGCGCGCTGGTTTTATCCTGTGGGGGGAAGACAGAGTTAGTACAAAAGAAGTATATTTGTTTCACCAAACCACTATACAATAACTAATAAAGGATTTAAACATACGCATGCAAGCTTTCACAACCCAGCATGCACTCATTCACGCACTCACACACATCAGCATATCCTCACTTTCACTCTCTTCGCTCTCAGGGGTTGCACGACTAGTCAACTCGGGTCTGTGTCAACATGTCAGTGATTGCACCAACTCTATATACATTGGACAGAAGGAGGAACATTTTGTTCAAAATGAACAAAACGAAACAAAAATTTACAAAAATCTTCCAAAACGTGTTTTTATCTTACCCTGATTCACTATGGTAAGCCCGTTGTAAGTGTTTATATTTTAGACAGAGCAGGATGCCTTTCGTGCGGAATTACGTATTTATGTACATATGTTTGTAAGTGCCTCGTCATATCTGGAAAAGTTGTTCCGGCTACTTTGACGCATGTGGGAGTGGCATAGGTTAGTTGTCACAAAAACGAGCGAGAAAGGTTGACATGGAGCATGCTAAATCTTGAACTTCCAGGGAATCATCTGTTTTTTTAAACGCAGAATAAAGGAGCTTCTGTTTGCAAAAAGAGCTTGTAATAAACAGGAATCAAGAGATTTTGTTGTAAATGCGGAGATGGCCTTTTTATTATTCAACAGGTGAGAGTAAGGTCATTTATTGAACAGATAAATTGCCATATGTAGCTCTCTAACAGAATTCATTGTAAAGTATTATCTATTGTGAAGAGTAGTTTCATTATGGTTGCTGTAGCGCTGTGCTGGAATTTATTTTCAAGGAAGTACCATGTCTACAGTAACGTCTTCAGTTAGTCAGCTAAATATAATTTCTATCTAAACTATTATATCTCTTAAGCCTAGTAGTGAATATTTTATGAGCAGTAGGATGCCGTTATTCGTCTGCACAGCTGAAACACAATATAAACAATATTCTTAGGCACAATGCATGCAGTTTTGGTTTTTAACCCCTAGAGGGTCAAAAGTTACATAGTGTACCTTTAAATCACTAACTTTTGGGCCCTCAGTTAAGAGTGTATGCTCAATTAATCTGGAAATTTTTCAAATCAACAGAGCAGTTTACTTTCACAAAGCACGTAATATGTGAACATAAGTGCTGCAGACATCTGAGATGGTTCATTTTGAGTTCAAATACAAGCCAAATTTATTGCAAAGCATTCTGAAACGAAGTGAACTTAAATTAAGCAGCACTCAGATGCTGACAGAAACCATAAGCGATAGAGACGTGACTGTTTTTTTTGTAAAATTAATCTGGAAAGGGCAATTTCTCACCTGATTCAGCCGAGCAGACTTTCTCTGCACTCGTGAACCCTCCATTAATGCAGAATTAGACTTGCCGGAAACAGCAAAAACTGCTGATGGTGAGTCATATAAATAAGGTAAACAGTGACTCGCTGACTACTTTTTGCCTAGTAAAAACGAATAGCCGTGCAAGCCCTATTTCACACATACCATACGCAACTTGCTTGGAGGGAAAGAAGATGAACTAAATAAAAAGGGGTGCTTGAGGGCTGTATTCAAAAGGGCATCAAATCATTATGAAGTGTGCCCAGAGGTCAAAGGTTAATGGATTAAAAGCTCAGGCAGCTCAAGAGAGGAAGAAGTTATTCCCTCTCTCCTCTCATACCTTCACTTTACTGGCCAGAGAGACAGAGAACCACTGCCCTCGAATAGATTGCTCATTCACGCACACACACACACACACACACACACAGAGATGCTTGAAGAGCCAGCTCTGAGCCTGTTGCCCCCTCTAGAGGTGAAGTTGAGTCAGTACAGAAACATGACAAATAAGCTGCCATCAGAGAGCTACAGTCGAATCCTCTGGCTTCTTCGGTCTGCCATCTTAACAGAGGAAGTAAGGAAGAGGAAAAGGAGGGGGGAAGAATATTGATGTTACTATGGCAATTCCCCTCTCTGAACTACTTCTGCAAGCTTCACAGCCTTCAAAACTCATTAACAGACACCTGCATGCGACCAACGCCACACCTCAAAACACAGACAAGCCTCAACACGACTCGGTTCTGCTGCTGTGACCACCAGCCTGACTGTCTACCAACACTGACACACACAAACATGGTCTGTCTTCACTAGAAGCCTGTGAAAGGACACCATAGCAACAGGGGACTGGGAGTGTAGCATTACTGTCTTGAATGCAAAGCTAGAGACCTGTTTTCCCCCCTGGATACGGTTACCATGGTTACAGGCCCATATAGTCAGTGGTATAGCCTCGTTACAGATCTGCTGTGCTTATGCACATGGGACATGTTTCAAAGTTAATTAACTTTCTCATCAGACCGGATTACATTGAGAATTGTGATAAAACAATTGCAACTAGAGTCTCCAGGCAAACACGCTCCCCTGCACGTGGTCTCTATTAAACCGATGCCACTGTGCAGTTCCATAAACTCAATCAGGACTGGAAATAAAATGACCATGGATATGTCCCAGGTACATACATTCACTTAAACAGAATGTATTTATCTTCACGTACTATAAAGCATTCAGCCTCCCACTTACTCCCTTTATCTGGCCAATTAGAAATACTTTCTGAGTGACTGTCCTTCTTTTAAATGTTCATACTGATGATTAATGTCTGTGAATGTTGCCTGGAAACAATTAATAAACGAAGCAGTAAAGACAATATTGAGAACGAGGCCATGTCACAGCAGCAGAAGAGGAAAAATTTAATGAAATACTTAATTGCTAAATCACTGTAATGAATGCTTACTACAAAATACTTTTATGTAACACTTAATTACTACATCATTAAGAGAATGAATTCCTTGCACTCGTAAATGCTTTCTTAATATGCTATATCTCCTCCTGTGTGTGTGTGTGTGTGTGTGTGTGTGTGTGTGTGTGTGTGTGTGTGTGTGTGTGTGTGTGTGTGTGTGTGTGTGTGTGTGTGTGTGTGTGTGTGGGCTCTGTGGGTGGGTGGATGTTGTGTTGTTTCATTAATGCTAAAGGATTTTTTTTTTTTTTTTTTTTTTTTTTTTAGCTAAATGATGTGCAATCACTACATATGTAAAGATGCTTTCAAAAGAAGGGGCCACAATGAAGTGAATCAAGCTGGAGCCAAATCCACTAAATCCATTAAAACCAGTAAGGCTTGTTGTTATGATGTCTGTAGAATATGAATATGTTTGTTTGTAAATGAGTGAGCAGACTAACCTTACTCCCAGAGTCTTTGGTCCCACATTCACCCTTATCGTACCACCACTTGTTTTTCAGCTTGTCTAAGATGCCTTGTTCACTGAGTTTCAACACTGCAAGGTTTACAGGAGTTCTTCACGAGGGGAAATAACATAAATAACATGGCACCATTATGTTATTTTATGTTATTAAAACTTAAACCTACCGAATATTTGTTAACCAAAGCGATACTGTAGGACACCTGGCCTTGTGCTGTTGATATCGCAGACAGCGAAAGAATAAGAGAGAGGGAGAGATGGAAAGAGAGAGAGGGAATGCAGGCAGGGCTAGCCTCAGTGTTACCTTCGACCTTTGACCTGGCAGTGCTACCTACTGTTATCGCTTTGAGTAATCGGCACTCACTGTTCCAACAGAGGCAGAGAGAGTAACCATGGTAACACAGCCAAACAGAGCATAATTACAAAGAGCATTTGGCAGATGAGTTTCGTTATTGTAATTGTGGTGTGAATGCAGCTTTTCTAACCCAGTATTCAGCAAGCCGGATCCATCGGGAGAAAAAACCCTTACTTGACTAACAGACAAACAGGACCCAGCAGTCAGAAGGGGAACCGGTCTGTGGTGGGTGAGGGCTGAAGCCAAACATCTTACAAATGAAAACACCAAGCCCAAGTCAACACATGAATAATAAAAAGAATATTAATATTAGGGGGCATTTGTAGATATTTGCATAATGCATCCTATAACAAATTTTATTCGTAAAAAAATAATGGAAACAGTACTGCTCACTGATGTTACTATTCCTTCTGGGCATTTAAGTTTGTAAGATGTTAGTATGTCATCAGCAGGACTGCTGGGAAACTCAGTTTATTTTCCTTCTGCTAAATGATGAGAGTTGTAATCCAGCAAAGCAAATATACCATACTTACCAACGTAACACAAGCCAGCTTCAGACCTCGAATGGTTTGACACCCGACGAATAATACCTTGAAAGAATGAGATCTGTTTATGCAGAGATGGACCTAATGCTTGAGTACATTCAACTCGTATTTACTGTGCTTACTTATATTATAATTGAAAATCCACACTTTTATTCATGCAACAGCACTATACAAATGTGGTTTCACCAATTTTATTCCAAATTTGAAATCAATTAATTATTAAATTACTAAATATTGCTCCCCTTTCAACAGGCTCCTCTCATCAGAATGAAGTGGCCATGGTTGTTGAATCCTGTTTTCAATTTACAAAGGACTGAGCGCACATGAACTTTATGATGAGCTTCAAAGAGCTCAGAAGTGAGTCAAATTTGCCAACAGCTAAAAACAATTGGATTTTTCAGTAATCTATGTGTGAAAAATGGGGCCCTGATTCCTACATTTATGAATATATCTTACTGTATCGTGGTGAAATTGGGGTTTTCTGTATATTTGCAGTGTATTGGCTGTTTTTAATTGTGCTATGTGTGCTAATGGTATAATATACTTGCTGGGTTTGCTGAATTACTCCATTCATGCATTTTGGATCAGAATCAGGTCAATAAATGAGAAACATGCAGTTGTGATGTCATAACAGACTAGACACCCTCCACCCAGCATGCTCAACTTATCAATGCATGGACTAGGCGGCCATCTTGGTCTCAGAGTTTAGAGCTCAGGCGCCACTCATGAGAGAGAGCCAATTACTGCAGTGAACTCGCTTTTGTAGACCAATCAGGAGTGAGGGGGGCCGCCTTGCCCTCATGATAGGATGAACACAGGGTGACCATTCTGCAGGCACAGGGGCTAGAGAAAAGTGGCCATAAATTCATTGAGAAGTGTGTGTGTGTGTGAGTGTAATGAATTTGTGCTTGTTTGTGGTTTTCTGTGCATTCATATGTAGATGAACATGTTCCTTTACGGCTCCAGATCTTTCTCCACCTTTGATTTCTAGAATTAGAATTCTCACGTTTTCCTGTGATGTTTTAGCCCCTTCAGGACTGTCTATCCCAGTGGTCTTATATTTTTCTTTAATCCCACCAACAAGGGAGCTACGGCTTTTTCATGGGTTACACACCAATTTGGGGAATAATCTGAGAGAGCTGGCGGCTCCAAAAGGATTTACATACTTGTAGCAGGGAGTTGGCCAAAGACCAAAGATGGTGTCTTTTCAAAAAAAAAAACCTGTCATCTGACTATTTGATTGGAGATGTGAAGATGCCAAAGTCTTCACACTTCTCTTTTGCCACTAGCAGCAATTTGACACACTAACAAATAACTCAAAATATACTCAACATATTGTGCCCTCCAGATGTTTGGAAACACCATAGGCATAGTGATTTGGACAATATCAGCATAAATGCTTGTCATTTGTGAAGACTTTGCATTGATAAGGGACAACATAAACTGAAAAAACCCTTCACTAGCTAAAAACGAATGATTTCAGAACAGAAAAATACTATGTGTTCTAATTGGTCTGTTGTGTACTTAACCTTAACAGGCAATCAATCGGTAAAGCTATGAAGGCATGCTGACCCAATAATCTGCAAAACAGAAACTCAAATTAAGTTTTATCAGTAATTAGGCACAACAGATGACTGTGGCGATCATATATTGCTATTAATATGTAATGAAAAACAAATTCATTATTGCTGGTCTTCACTGAAAGTTACATGAATGCATTTACACCAAAAAATGGCAAATATTTATGTTGATATTGTCCAAAATGTAACTTTGCCTAGGGCATTTCCAAACTTTTAGAGGGTATTGTAAACTGCAACCTAAACACGTACGCATAACTATGCTTAACTACGGCTCCAAAACTAGGGATAATTCACCCAGAAATGAAAATTCTGTCATCAATTACTCTTCCCCATGTCATTCCAAACCTGTATGTCTTTCTTTCTTTTCTTCAAAAGACATTTTGAAGAATGTTGGTAACCAACCTTTGATATTTTTTATGTTCCACAGAAGAAAGAAATTCACAGGTTTGGAACACGTGAGTACAGTAAATGATGAGATAATTTTCTATCCTTTAAGCATAATAATAAACATCCAATCCTCTGTGCTTTAGAAAATACAGACATCTATTTTCCAAAGCAGTTTTGGTCTTGTTTACACTATATTAGATCTCCATATATCTCTTTTTTTCTTTCTGTTGACAGTCATTAAATCCTGGAGCCCTGGTATACACAAACAACACTACATTTTGTGATGATCTGATATTACAGATCAGAGGAGATCCAGAGACGGCCTAGCCTCTTCTACCTAGAACAAGCTGTTTGTTTTACCACACAAACAAACCCGCGTGGCAAGTACACAAGAACCTAACCATCCTAATAAGCTGCGCTCTCTGTGACCCTGACCTCGCTCCACACATCCACCCACCCGAGCCTTTATTCCTCTCCTCCTCTGCTTCCTTTCCTCCATTAGCCAAGTAAAGGGGTCACATCTGATCACAGTTTGCCTTATTACATAAGCTCAGGAAAACAGTCCATTAGCAGCGCTGACAGTAACTATGGCCATCGCAGTGGTGCTAATGTCCTCGGGTCATTAGGCTCAGTTTGCTCGTGTCCACCCCTAAGGGTCACGGAACTGTTGCCGGGGATCATAGGTCACAGCCTTGCCGATTACTCGTAGCTAGGAAAGGGTTGTTTGGGTGAGATTGAGGCTGACCTTCGAGTCCCCTCCCCCGCTGCCGCACTCTCCCTTGTCGTACCACCATTTATTTTTCAGCTTGTCCAGCAGGCCCTGCTCATTCAGCTTTAACACCGCCAGGTTAACAGCACTTCTTCAAATGATAAACACATAGCTCGTAAGAAAAGGGACAGGTTCGTGAGAAATCTAATGAGACTGCAGCAACTTGCAGTTGCTCTTTTGTTAGGGGTCAATACAAAGGAGAGACCGGTTAACTGGTGAAGTGGTTGGACCGTTTGATTGGTTAATTGCGTCAGCTACTGGGTACAGACAGAAGCGTGTATGCAAGTGAGATGCGTGTGGTGCTGAGTGGACAGAGAGAAACAGAAAGAAGTGAGAGAAAGAAAAAGAAGTTGAGTGCTAGTGAGTGATGGGAAGGATGCAGGGACAGTCCGTTGCCAGGAGGACGAGAAACAGTTTATGGCATGACATGCATGGCAGCAGGCAGAACAGCGCTGGTGCAGAGAAAAAAAAAGCAATCCAACCACACAAACATTACAGAACTGTAATCACAGCACAAAGCGAAGGACAGAGAAGATAAAAAGAGGAAAGAAAAGGATGTAGGAAATCAACAGCAACAGGCATCACACTGTAAAAATGGACTGTAAATTAACAAGTTAAGTGACATTTCTGTAGAGAGAAACACGGTAAAACATTAACACAACATACATAACTAAAAGAAAAAAAAACTTGACACACAAGACACGGTTACCTTATCATTTACCGCAAGAGAAAGAGAGACAGGCAGAGTGAAAAACAAAAAAGAATAAAAAAAGAGTTTGAGATAGAGAGAATGAGAAAAGGTAGAAGGGTGAGAGAATAAGAATGAAAAACGAAACATGAACGAGACAGAGAGAAGAGAGAGATGGTGGAATCAGGGTAGGTGGAATACTATAACAACAGAGTAAATTGTTATATTATTCCACCCACCTTAATGCCGACCCTTTGGGCGTGGCCACGCCGTAGCCCTTGGAGTCCAGGTTCCCTCCCACCTTCATAGTGTCGCAAGGCTTTCTCTGTTCGATGTATTCGTTCATCGTGGACTCGAGCAGGAACGCAAACTTCCCCTTTGACTTGCGCACGCGAGCCACTCCGTCAGGGGTGGTCTTAACGAACACGGACGGCTCGGCGGACTTCATGTAAGACCACATCTTCTCATAGACAGCGATCTTTGAACGCTGAAAGAGAAAAAAGAAAGGAAATTAATGGAAATGATATTTTACTAAAAAGCTAAAATTTCTTGTCAGCAAGGATGGACTGGGACTCATCTTGTGACCTACACCGGCCCATCACA
The DNA here is from genome assembly GCF_024489055.1 of Chanodichthys erythropterus. Classification (NCBI taxonomy): domain Eukaryota; kingdom Metazoa; phylum Chordata; class Actinopteri; order Cypriniformes; family Xenocyprididae; genus Chanodichthys; species Chanodichthys erythropterus. Next base: position 34,826,944 of record NC_090233.1, on the reverse strand, counting down.
AGCAACGACTGATAATCCTCCATTATATTATTAGAAAATAGCTCATTTTTGTTACATATGTATCCTGTTGTATGCCAGGAGTGTTTCTAGCTTTTCATCAGTACACACGCCATTTGCTATGGTCAGCCATTTAAATGTGAATTAGATTTAAAACCAAAAAAAACATCATTTATATAAAAAAAAAATTGGCAAACAGCTGGTGTATGAGTGTATGCGTGAATGTGTTCTTCTTGAGTTTCAGGTGTCTCCCAACATGTATATCCAACCCCAGACACATTGTCAACTAAAGATTTCAAACTCTCCTCTCAATGAATCTTTTGTACAAGACCCTTCAGGGACTAAACTAAACCTGACAAGAGCAGAGTATAAAATCATGGTAAAAAAGAGCTCTTCATATAATCACTGCATATTTTCCTCACAAGAGGAAGAAACATCTGCGATGCTTACCCGTCTAAGGCCTTTCCTTTCAGTGACATTACAAACAAACTCTGACTACTGCATATAAAGAAAAAAAACTCAATATTTCAAAACACACAACATCCTTACACTCAGAATGCAGAGAATGAATGAAAGAACAGAAAATTATGGTTGTATTAATACTGTGAATCAGAACTTAAGTTTCATAAACTAAAATATTCTGTGTCCATTTCTTGCTAGACTAGATATAAATGGCCATGTAGTGGACAGGATATCTCTGGGGTAAACACACACACATACACCTACATTTATTAGGACAGACACACACACTCCTGCTTTTATAGGACATAGTTTTACACACTTACACTCACACATATCGTACGTAAGTAGGTTAACTTGACCTACAAACAGCTGGTGTATGAGTGAATGTACTTTTCTTGAGTTTTCAAGCACAGACTGTAGAATTCAAAGGGGGAAGTGTGCAATTTCTGTGCCACTAGTGACACAAAATAGAAATAAAATAAAAAAAATCCCTCTTTTCAGACATCTGCCATGAGTTGGATTATTGGATGAGTGATTATTCCCCAAAAATCTTGACCTCCAAAAATGCTGCTTTAAATATTGTAAATGAGAGCTAACTAGATACAATGATTAAAATGATTATCAGTGATTAAAAACTTAATAATAATAACTTAAAAAATAATAATTCCTGTGGTGGCATGGCTGAATTTTCAGCATCATTTCTCCAGTCTTCAGTGTCACATGATCCTTCGGAAATCAGATTTCTTCAGAAATCTAATTTGATTTCATGACCAAGTAACATTTTTTTTTTAATCAATGTTCTTATTATCAATTGTTGATGTTTGTATTGATGCTTAGTATTTGTGGAAACTGATACATTGTTTTTTAAGGATTCTTTGATGAACAGAAAGTTCAAAAGAATAGCATTAGTTTGAAATTGATTATTTTAGTCTTTACTGTCACTTTTGATCAATTAAATGCAGCCTTGCTAAATAAAATAACCATATGGGCCACTTTATGTTAAGTTTATGGTGTTTTTGCATCCTTTATTAAGTTTGAAAGAGTCCATCCTCCATGAAAAAGAGTACCGGTGTAACCCCTCCATTTGCAGCGCTTGCTCCAAGCGGGGCGTGAACCTGGGCCCGTCTGCATGGGAGCGCCTCTTGAGATCAGGGGAGTGAGGTTTACATGCACAGCTCTTACCGGCCTACGTCCATTACACTCACCCCCCTAAATCTCACTCCAATCCGGGTCACGGCACCAACGTAGCCCCTCCAGTTTGCACTGCCCGCTCCAAGGGAAGTGAGTTGTACATGCACAGCTCTAACCGACCTACGTCCGTTACACCAGCACAACAATTTCTCCTTTTGTATTCCATGGAAGAAAAAAAGTCATCAATTATGGAATAACATGGGTGATTATTCCTTTAAATCACTTTACTTGTGGGGTCTGTTGGCTGCCACACTATATCCACATTGTTTTGTTTTTTACCTAAACTCAAAATCTAAACTCAAACCAGCATCACACTTATTAGATAAGCTGACTTCATTACTTGCTAGAGCAGACAGGAAACAAAATTCGTTTATGTTTTTTATTGCTGCAACAATCAGATATGAACACAAGGTGGAGACTGTCTCCACATCACATTCTGTCCAGCTCTGTGTCAGCTGCTCTCCTGTCATCTCTGCTCTGATCCAGTGTGTTAACAGATGACAACTCATGAAAGAGAGAAGAGCAGAAGGGCACCTCATTTCATGTGTTCTCTCTCTCAAACTCTGACTCCAATCAATCTATAGTGGGTCTGCAAGGTGACGGTGACTGTGTGAGTGACTGATTACGTGTGTGTATGAGTGCGTGTATATGTATATCTGCTTTCACACACACATTAGCGAGTAATCGTGACATTAAGGTGAAATGACAGGATGAGCTCATCAGCAGTGGTGTATCTGGGTCATCTTAAAACTGCCCTGTTCCCTGTCATCTCAGAACACACATGCACACACATGCACACACACTCTGCCTCTGGCTAACTCCCTTGAAAACGGTATCTGGTTAAGATTCAGTAAAACATGTTTTCAGTCAAAAATGATTTCATGTCTGTGGTGACATTTCTTTGTCAGATTGCCAGTTGACTGTCATCATATTTTATTGTCAGAATTTCTTGCAGGTAAATGCACACAAATATGTGCTTTCCTTTAGATTATGTAGTGTAATATTCAAGTTTTTTAACACCGTGTCTACACCAGACATGAGTGGTGCAACGCAACAAGAACACAAGAAGCAAATAGAACCCATTATATAATCAGTGATGTATAATCTACACTGGTTGCGGCACGACACGATAAATCTGACAGTGAACTGATGTCCCATTCTATTTCCGATGTACTCCAAGTGCTCACGCTGCCTCTGACACAAAGAACAAATAGATTTGCAACAGTCGCTTTGTTGCGTAGATTGTAGACAGCTTCAAGCTGTTGCGGCGGCTGAACCAGTTCACCAAATTAGACTGAATTTTCTGAAACAGTTTGTGTCAAGCATATATCTACAAGTTACTCAATCAAAACTCACTTTCAGATGTGTAGAAAATGCTGTATTACTGTTACTACAAATAAACCGGAAATTGAGGGTAATGCGTATATGATGTCACAGGTGATGCAATGACACGGGCCATTACACTGGTTAAAACATTTGTTAAAACATTTAAACATTGTTGGAAATATTTGGGATAAAGTACACAAGTCAACAAAATATATAACATTGTTATAGCATTTTTTTTTTTTTGGGGGGGGGTGTTCCAAAAAGCTTAAATATTGTGCCTTTTAAATTAAGCAAAAGTAACAGTAAAAACTTTTACATTCTTACTTTTTTTTTTTTTTTTTAAATTTCTGTTCTTTTCATCAAAGAATACTGAAAAAAATGTATAACGGTTTCCATAAAATTATTAAACAGCACAACTGTTTTCAGCATTGATAATAAGAAATGTTTCTTGAGCACCAAATCAGCATGTGGATCATGTGACACTGAAAACTGGAGTAAATTTAGCTTTGACATTACAGGAATAAATTACATTTTGCTCTATTTTTGATTAACTAAATGTAGTCTTAGTGAGCATAAGAGACTTCTTTTAAAAAAAAATTAAAAATCATACTAACCCCAAACATTTGAACGGTAGTGTATATGTAAATAAGGTCAAGATATGGTTGGGATACTGAAAAACCCTGGCAATTTTTTACTATTATCAATAACCACACCAGTTTATTTCCTCGTTTTGGCTAAAAATGGCGGTGATATTGCATTTGATAGAACATTTCTATTGCTGTCCTACCCTGAAGAACTCTTTGGTGGAACCGGAGTCGAGCGTTCCGTAGGCGATCTCAGTCTGCTTGGCCAGGTCTTCTGCGCTCTCTATAGGCGAGACCATCCTTTCCACAGTCAGGAAAGCAGCCAAATTGGCTGTGTAGGATGAAATGATGATCAGAGTGAAGAACCACCACACACCTCCAACAATTCGGCCAGACAGAGACCTGAGAGAGAGGGGGAGAGAGGGAGAGAGACAGAGAGACATAGGAGAGCAAACAAATTCCCTGTGAAAGGTTAACAATTAATACAGACATATTAAAGCAATTGCTGGTGATGAAAGATGCATGTCTTCAAGCAATGGACAAAACACTCAATGTACAATCGAAGCTTCTGTTTGGACAGGTCTCTCTAATGAAGGGCCCGCAGAAAGATGAGAATGAGGACAGGGTCACAAAGATCACCTCAAGAATGAAAGACACGAATCCATGAGGAATTTGGTGAGTAAGACAGGCAGGAGAATCAAATGACTGATTAGAAGAATGATGGAATGAGTGAAGAGGGCTGACACTCCTCCACTGAAACAGTTTATAAACACCAAACTGCTGACAGTAAAATAGAGACATGCAGCAAGAACACGGTAGCCCTCCAAGAAAGAGAGAAAGACAGTGAAAGAGAGAAAATCTGTACATTTTACAGTCAACACATGGTGAATATAAATTATTTTAGTTGGTGTCCAGCATAGCTTAAAACAGTGGTTCTCAAAGTGTAAGGCAGTATGTTTGAAACAACATGATAATGAGTAAATAACTGAATTTTCATTTTAGGATGAACTAACCCCTTATCATTTCACCTGCAAAGCAGTATCATTTGTTTATTTATTCATTTATTTCTGGATATCATAAAAGACATTTCCTGTTTTTTAATATATTTAATATATTTATATTATACTTTTTTCAGTGAAGACTAATTTTTCATAATTTCACCCGCTGGATCATTATCTAAAACATGCAGTTTTCATTGTTATTACATTTAAGAATTACAATTAAACAGCAAATGTTTGAGTAAAAACGTGCTTCATACAAAAGCATCTGTTAAAACTGTCACTGTAGGTGCCAAAACTTGGCAGCAATACTGACAGATGATCATTGGGCTGAAGGTGAAGCAAAAGTATGAAAAAAAATATTGAGAACCACTGACTTAAAACAAGCTGTATTTCAAGAGGAAAAGAGGAGATCAAGACAGGAACAGTTTTGCAATACTGCAATATATTGCGACTGACGAGTGATTGAGTGAATGAATGAAGTGACACGATGATAGAATGAGTTAAGGGTCAAGAGATAAGCTTTAGCTTACTGAAAAGTGAAACACCCCTAGTAAAATAACATATATGCACCATGAAAGACAAGACAACCATAAAATGCAAAGATGATGGGAGAGAGAAAGATGAGGATGGAGAGACAAGCACGGGCTAAATAATACACCAACCTTGGCGAGATATCGCATCCTTGCTGCATGAAAGCTCCAAGAGAGAACCAGAGACTGTTAAAGATGCCAAAGTCGTTGGGTGGGTCAGGTGGCGTTTGCGGATCCTTCGCCTCTTCGTTCTCGTCCAGGTGCCATTCGTATGGACTGAAACGACTCACCAGGAAGAGAACCACGCTCACACCGATATATGCAAAAACGATACACATCCAGATCTCATAGGCCAGTGGATCCAGAAATGAGAAGACTCCTGGTTTGGACTTCTGTGGTTTCTTGATCATGATGGAAATGCCGAGACTCATGAAGGGCTTGGAGAAATCTATCACTTCCTCCCGGACAAGGGTTATAGTGAGAGGAGCCACAGCTATATCTGCCCTCTGGAAACATGGAACACAGTAACTCTCAGTTCATAGTACAAGAAAAAACAATGTCATGGTGTGATCATGGAAATGTGATTAGATAGTCTAACATTTTCAGAGTCTAATGACAATAAAAATGCAGAATTAGGGAGTGAACCAGTTGTTTTACTACAACATTTTCACAAGGTTCACGAGAGCAAGTAAAGGAGAACCTTTGGTACACTCTTTACAATTAACTGTATTTTGTAACTGTATGTAGCAGAATGTTACCATGTACTTCTGTCCCATAATGCCTTCTTGTCTCCATCTGCTTATGAAAGCAACTCAAAACTCAATTTAAAATTCAACAATATAACTAAATAGAAATTCATAATATAACATTGTGTGTAGGAATGCCTTCAATTCTGGCCAGTACAGAGAAGCTAAGAAATATTGTCATGACATGGACAATAAATAGTTTATGATAAATGCCTGACCATATAAATTTATATTAAATATATATATATATATATATATATATATATATATATATATATATATATATATATATATATATATACGATAAGGTTCATTTGTTAACATTAGTTAATGCATTAACTAACATGAACTAACAATGAGCAATACATTTGTTAACTTGGTTAATAACAATAAAGCTGTTCATTGTTCATTTTAGTTTACAGTGAATTAACTAATGTTAACAAATACAAAGATTAATAAATGCTGTAGAAGTACAGTTCATGAATATCATTATTCATGTTAACTAATGTAGTTAACTAATGTTAACTAATGAAAACTTATTGTGTTACCAAAAAAAGATTCAGTTAAACACTCTTCACCTGAGATTATTAAATGATATGTGTCTCATATACTCAGGATATGTTGAATAGCACACAGAAACAAAACAAAAGCATAGACACACACACACACACACACACACACACACACACACACACACACACACACACACACACACACACACACACACACACACACACACACACACACTTCTCTTAAGAGATTAGGTTGTGTTGTTTAACCTTAACAGCAACCAGGAACCAAATGGGCGGAGCTGTTCTTTTTCCTTTTTTTAAAATAAATGTGTTTTGAATGGCTTTACTCATAGTGCCTCACCAACATGCAGAGAAACACTACTTCGGAGCTTGACTGTGTAAAAACACTGACCATGACCAAAGACTTGGGTGATGTCAGCAACACCAGGAGAAATTATGTAAAAATCACATTACAGTGTCAAAATAAACATGTGACACAGGAAAGAATGTTAAGAATAACTCTGACAAGCACCAAACTCAAAAATCTCAAACAGCTTTGTTGTATTAAAAGATCCTGTATGATACATTTCGAAACCTGCAAAGAAAAATAAAGCGTGATTCTGTGACTTTTATTTTGACAGAGCAGTCAGTGATTAAATATGAGGCCTCCTAAGTGTTGCTGGCTTCACACAGCCACCATCCCACCACCAAAACTTTCCTATTGCAGGATCATTTTTCCTAGAACTCACCCCATATACCAACTCCCCCACCATGCCGTTCCAGGTCTTGGTCTCAGGGTCGCGTGCTCCATATTTCCCATCAGCTACAATGGACAGTTTGTACTTTATGCCCACGTGCTTTGCGATTTCTGATGCCAAGTCTACACAGTAGCCCTCATAGCGATCATTTCCATCCAACTGCATATAATTCCTCTTGTACATTACATATGGAGCTTCCTGTTAACCAAATCAGATGAGGTTCAGCTGGCTTTCAGACTGACAGCCCAGAAAACACAAAAAATCATTAAGTCTGCAATCATGCTGATATGTCTCTCAGTCTCTCTCTCTCACACACACACACATTCACACCTATTTCATTCTTACTCATTCACACAAACACATACTGAAATATAAACATGCATTGTAAGTCTCATAACAGCAATGTGACCAACGGCCAAGCTACCAAACAAACAACAGCTGTGAGGGAGGCTAGTTCGAGTTTAAACTGGGTTTTGGGTTTGTGGACGGTACTATTCAGTGGTGGAATCTGATTTCTCAAAGTGGAGATAGAAAAAGAGAGCTGCAGGTCCTCTCATTAGTAAACTAGAGTCATTCGTCAGTCTGAAGCAAGCAAGTTTAAGGGGGCTCTACTTAAAAAAACTCACACATGTACGTGTACAGTGCATGCAGGTGGGTTAAAGATGGTGGCAGAGGTTTTCTCACATGTGTGTGTGCTTTTAACTATTTTAATCAGGCCAAAAGTTAACATGAATGATGATGAAACTGATGAATCTCTAACATTAAAAGCAGAACAAAATTATGCTTTAATAGCATCAGATCAAACTCTAGTTTTTCTTTCATCTTTTTTACAAACTGGTCCATCTAAAATTATCATCTGTTTTTTCAGTCAGTTTATATGAGATTTCTATACACATTTAGAATCCAATCTATGCAGAATAAAACAATTTTTTCACAAATTCTTATTAAGCTAATTGTCTAATTAACCTAAGATTTATTTCTTTCACTTTCTGTATCTACTTATGAGATCATCATAGGCAGAGTCAGAAAGAGGTCATCATCACTTTTAAATGTAACATAAGGCAAACCTTGTGGTACATTTAAATATGACTTTGCTTCTGTGACTAACTAAATTTAGTGAAATATGTTTATGTAATTCTGACTGGTCTTATAAATGTTCACTTTTCTAATGAATGTAATGTACATGTACTAAAATAACTACTCCTTATTGACAGTTCTGAAGTTCATTTTATTTTTTACTCACTAAGATTTGGTTTTTGTGACCTTCAGGTTATGCATTATTCAAAAGATTAATTACCATATTCTCCTTTTAATTAATATTCTTTCAGTTTCATCTCAGTCCTCGCCTCTCTCCCCCCTGCCCTCAAGTTCTTAGAGTTCTTCATTAAGGATGTAATTATGAAACTGTTTAAGCCCAGCTGTAATCACTCTACAGCCCCAACCAATTCACTCCCAGCATTTGGTTCAATTAACACGTGTTTGTTTAAACACAGTGAGTCGTCCAACGTAACATGTCCAGTAGGCAAAACATTTCCACGTGCATAAACTAGCACATGTCCTGTTTGAAATGCTCTAGATTAAGAAGTTCTGCATTTCTTGTTAAAGGTGCAATGTATCATACTTTCTGTCTGCTAGAGGTCGCTAGAGGCCCATTCAAAACAAAGTCGTAGCTTGATGATGCCAAGTTTGAGCGCGGAATATTGGGACATGTGGTCTTCACCTCAATGGCCGGTGGAAAAGAATTGGGATAGGACTCGGGAAGAAATCATGTTCATGGATGAGATTATTAATGTTACTGTAGTATGAAGCAGAGCAGGACGGATTGTGGTGTGGGAGCTGAACGAGGCCGCTGGAGCGATTGCGCAACAAACGCCTCACGAGCAGTGGAACTTTTATTATGACACAGTCGCCGGCGCCGCTTCCGCTTCCGCTTTTCCGGTCATGAGTATGAGATAACGCAGTGCTGTTTATCATATTAGATACATTTGAGTGTGTTGAAAATGATGTAATAATGTTACTTTGTTGTGCGTTCGCTCTGCGGCTGCGAGACACTTGTTTGAGACACACTGCAGTAACCTAGATTGATTTTAGAATATCATATTAAATGCTGGATGGCTTGTGTTGATACTGTAAATGGCATGCAATTAATTTTAAAACATATTGCATGATGGAGAAAATTATGTATTACTGTTACTAAAAATAAAGCTGCATCTGATTATGCTATGTTAGCTACTTCACAAAATAGTGTTTTTCTCTGAGGCATGGTAAAGCATGGTACTCGCAAAAAAAACAAAAAAAAAATCAAGAAAATTCGATTTAAAGAATAAGATTAAACATGTTGAGCTATATAAAAATAATTAGTTTTCTGTCTATAAATATATCTTGTCTATTAAAACATGTAAATATTAAAGTGTCTTTGGTGTTTCCATGGTTTCTACAAAATAAAACCGGAAACCGAGGGTAACGCGGGTATGACGCAATTGACAGGCGACTTCTCACACGTCCTGTAGCCTTGGTTAAAAATTAAATTTTCTCACGATTTACAAACAGTTGCAAACATTTGGGATATTGTAAGTACTCAAGTGAACAAAATATATAACAGTGGCCTAGTGGTTTTTGGATATTTTACTGCAAAATTCTTACATATTGCACCTTTAATTGTTAATATATGGGATGGACAGATAAAGTCAATTTGAAAAGAAGTAAAATCCAAATTAAAGTAAAATTGTTTTTGAAATTGTATAAAACAACAGTTCACTCAAATATATTCACCATTTTGTTTTGGTTGGGAGTTACAAAATTAGGGCTGCTTGGTCAGATTTTCTATTTTTAGTGAAACAAAACTGCAGCTGTTTGTCACTGGATTTATCTCAACAGTAGCAGTACATTTGTATGCATTTAATTTTGTAATATTACTGAAGCGTAATATTGAATGGAAAGGTTCTGAGCTGGTTCCAAACCACAACTCGTATTCATGTGGCACTTGAATAACCACTAATAAATTAAAGAAATATGTAAAAGCCAATCTAAGGAAAAAATTTTACTTGTATTGATTTCCTATTAAGTGGACACTGCTCACACTCGCTTACCCAGCTCACATTCATCGCTTCTGCTGGGAAGATTAAACCTTTTTTTTGGGATTTAAATAATGAACTGTCTGCACCTAATGGGCACATTTGATTGGACAGCTGGGAATAAAAAACAGGACTTCAGCTAGAAAACGTAGAGAACATCTGAACTCTGCAGGGGGTGTAAAACAAAACACTACACTTTGCTTCTTTTTCTGATGTTTACTATTTCACATCATGTGTGAGAAAACCATCAGCCAATTTTTGTGTGCGTGTGTCTTTATGCACACTGTCACTTGCATCCAGCCCGGCATCTCAGTCGTTCAGTACTTACGTTTGGTGGAGTGAAAGAAGCAGAGAAAGGAATATTCTAACCTATTTCTTACCAAAGCCAGTATTGTGATGTCACTGCTACAATAGGCCACTGGAATGGAACTGAAAATGCTTTGGCACTCACACGGATACAGTTGAAACACTCTTCTGTGATCGACTGTTTCAACATGTAGTGAGTGAGTGCAAAGCAAAGCAAAACAGAAAAACATTCTGCCCCCCCCAGGATGCAATGCAACTGTGTCACTAAACCTGAGAGGGCAGAAGGGATCATGGTTCAGCATATTTAAAAGCAGCTTTAGATAGTGTACCATAATAGTAGTGACCACAATGGTTCTGTTTTCCACAGAGGAGGACTCGTTGGTAACCTGCTGCTCCACTATATAAACAAATTTCTCATATTCATTCCAGTAGCCAATCTGCAAGGGAAAGAAACAGCAAAAGCATAAATAGAATCAATCAATCACAGTCAACCGATAAAAGAAATGGAGCAATGCAGAAAGAGAATGACTCAGTAGAAACATGATCTCATGAATGATGGAGGAGGAAAGCAAGTCTGAGGGTAGCTGGAGCATTCAAGTGCACGTTAAAGGGGTCATAGCATGAGAAATACAATTTTCCTTGATTGTTTAAGATAAAATAGTTATTTGTACTATTAAAAAAAATAGCTACTGTTAAAAAATGAAAGAAATGGGCAACAAATTGAACATTTAATGACAAGGGTCTTAAAGAGGGCAGTAAAATGGCAATAAAAAACCTCAATTGCTTAACTCTTTCCCCACCAGTGTTTTTTTAAAAAGCTGCCAGCCATCGCCAGCATTTCTGATCATTTTCACAAAAATTCATGGCCCCCAGAATTTCTTGTTGTACGAATGTCTGAACAATATATCAAAAGAAAGAACAGAGCCTCTGCTTAAAGGGTTAGTTCACCCAAAAATGAAAATTCTGTCATTTATTACTTACCCTCATGCCGTTCCACACCTGTAAGACCTTCGTTCATCTTCAGAACACAAATTAAGATATTTTAGTTGAAATCCGATGGCTCCGTGAGGCCTCCATAGGGAGCAATGGACATTTCCTCTCTCAAGATCCATAAAGGTACTAAAAACATATTTAAATCGGTTCATGTGAGTACAGTGGTTCAATATTAATATTATAAATCGATGAGAATATTTTTGGAGCCAAAAAAAACTAAATAACAACTTATTTAGTGATGGCCGATTTTAAAACAATGCTTCAGGAAGATCCGGAGCACAAATGAATCAGTGTATCGAATCTGCTGTTCGGAGCGCCAAAGTCACGTGATTTCAGCCGTTGGCAGTTTGACATGCGATCTGAATCATGATCTGAAGCAGTGTTTTGAAATCGGCCATCACTATATAAGTCGTTATTTTGTTTTTTTGGCACACCAAAAATATTCTCATCGCTTTATAATATTAATATTGAACCACTGTACTCACATGAACTGATTTAAATATGTTTTTAGTACATTAATGGATCTTGAGAGAGGAAATGTCATTGCTGGCTATGGAGTCTCACTGAGCCATCGGATTTCAACAAAAATATTTTAATTTGCATTCTGAAAATGAACAAAGGTCTTACAGGTGTGGAAAGGGAAAAATGACATTATTTTCATTTTCGGGTGAACTAACTTTTTAATGGCGGGAATCATTGTGTCATAAAAGATGGAAAATTCCATTAATGGTGGGGAAACAATTAATAATGACTGTTTTTGGAGAAAATTTTAAACACAAAATAAAAACATATACATAATATATATATATATACACACACATATACACACTCACCGGCCACCTGTTCAACTGCTTGTTAACGCAAATGTCTAATCAGCCAATCACATGGCAGCAACTCATTTGCATGCATTTAGACATGTGCTGCATCCCAATTCACCTACTTTTACTATGCCCTAAAAGTATGTACTCTTTTTGTGAAGAAAAAGTACATACTTTTGAGTGTGTAGCAAAAGAGTAGACAATTTTGGGACATATTATCACGTCATACAATTGCATCTTTAATGGCTGCTCTCTGCTACATCCTGACCGTAAACTGGCCTGTCAATCATATTGTCACAGTTAAAATCCTCCACATTTCATTTCATTTCCTACTGTATCGGAGAAAAATGCAGTAGCACATTGATCTGCAGTCGCGGGTCTTTCATATGGAGAACTCTCCACATATTAATGCATAATGATGCATTTAAAAGTTTTTTTATAATTTAAGTTTTTTCAGGAAAGACTGATTATTAGTCACTCAAACCTTTATCTAAACCTCTCACAGTCAGTTGCACATAGGCTATCCACCATGTTTTGTAGTTTTTAAATACTTTTTACTTGTGTTTTTTAGTTCTGAACCGAAATTCTCATCCAACGCGCAATGGGTTGTGAGCAATATTATCCTTTATAGTGTGCACGGATCCACACTTCGAAAATCTACTGGAAATAGTAGACCATCCGGGGACTTCTGGCATACTCTTTTCAACATTCTATGCTTTGGGACACACTTACTGTAATCTCATACACTTCTTAGGATGATTCTGACTTTGAACATGTCATGGTTGTTGGTACAAGACAGGCTAGTGTTTTTTTTTTCCAGAAACTGCTGATTTACTGGGATTTTCACACACAACCATCACTAGAGTTTGCAGAGAATGGTCCAAAAAAGAGAAAATATCCAGTGAATGGCAGTTCTGTGGGCAAAAATGCCTTGTTGATGCCAGAGGTCAGAAAAGAATGTGCAGACTGGTTTGATCTGATAGAAAGGCAACAAAAACTTACTCATTACAACCGAGGTATGCAGAAGAGCATCTCTGAATGCAAAACGCATCGAACCTTGAAGCTGATGTGCTACAGGAGACCAAACCGGGTGCCACTCCTGTCAGCTAAGAAGAGGAAACTCTGCAGCTACACTGCATGAGGAATGAGGAATGTTTTCAGCGTTATGTTGAATCTATGCCATGAAGAATTAAGGCAATAGTGGGAAGTGGGTCCAACCCAGTACCTGCTAGCAAGGTGTGTACCTAATTTAGTGGCCGGTAAGTGTATACACACACACGCATATATGTATATATATATATGTATATATATATGTATATATGTATATATATATGTATATATATATGTATATATGTATATATGTATATATATATATATATATATATATATATATATATATATATATATATATATATACATATATATATATATAGCCTTATGCATGTAGGCATATTTTTAGCACTGCTGAATGTTCTAAAGTGACTTGTGGCTTTACTGTGACAATAATATTGTGTGAATTTATAGAAACTGCCCTCCTAGAGCCACTAACCTTTCTGGCTCCTCCCGGTTTCATTTCATAAACATCAATGGTGTAATTTGATCGCCGTCCAAACGAGTCGAACTGAATATTTCCTGTCATACCCTGAACCTGAACCTGTAGGTGGAAAGCACATAGGAACAGTAACACCCACAAAATAACAAGCACAACAAAAAAGAAAAGCATAAAACATTATTAAAGTTAATATAGGTATCATATAACCATACAGGTGAAAATAAACAAACTATTTCAAATCCAACAAATGTAAATGCATTTCTAAACAGTATTGCACATTCATTGATAGTAAAAAAATGTGAATGTTGCTGTTTTTCTGTCTCTTAGAAGAGGTTTCTCAGCTACTGTCTGAGGCCTTTTGTGGACCCCTCCTACCATTTTGAGAGCTCTTTCAATGTCGATTCCCTGGCTCCATGGTACGGCCGGGTTGGCAAGGCAGTCGCCTGCACTCCCTCGACGTGAAATATCAACGCGTTGACGTCTCAAATACCGAAATGCCTCAGCTAACACCAGGATGGCATCGTGTGTCAGTGCAGATGTATACTAAACATGACAACAAACAGATAAATGGTTTGAATGCATGAACACATCACTATAGAAAGAGCACCACACAAAAGACAAGCAGTTTTACAATACACTGCATTTTGCCGATATAATTTGCCCAAATGAGCGCTCATATTCTATTAAACACTCAGTGAACAGCTGAATAAGGTTCAGTATGGGAGAATTTCAGCAACATAGGCAAGAACCAACAAAAAGAGATGGTTAATAAAACTACTGCATGACTGCTACATTAAACTCATCAAAATATGTTATCATAAATTACACATACACACATTCAAATAAACTCCAAAATCATATTCACAAGTGGCACACTTCCAAATAAACACATCACAAATGCACATAAATAAGCATAGAAATAAAGAGAGAGAGAGACCTTCAGGGGAGCGTTTCTAGACTCAGGGAACTCTCTCTCGTCGAGCCGCTCCCAGCGCTGGAGAAACTGCTGCACGATCGGGCTATCAGGACTTATGATTTGGAATCCGGTAATATTTGCCCCGCCTGAAAACACCTTATCCAAACTCATGTTAGAGAACCCCTGCAGAGAGCAATGGCCAGTAGTCAAAAGTGAAAGGTCACTCACAGAAGGTTAGGAAATAAGAGCTCTGTGCATGTTTGTGTATTTTCTCACAAGATTAGCCAGGATGTAATGATATCCACGACTATTCTTTCCTGAGATCGCAGCCTGGAAAAAAAAGAATGAAAGAGTGTCATCCAGCATTATGACTGATAGGTTATGTGGACATAATATCAAAATGAATGAATGACGAGCAAAATTGGCAACAAATTAAATGCAAAAGCCTTAACTGCTGAGGGGTGATTCTGTAACTATGGGCACTTTGCAGTCCCAGCGGTGAAAGCAAAAAAAAGCAAAAAGTTTGCTTGCGTTTTTCTTTTTATTAATAGTAAATAATTGAAAAAAAGTGTACTGGGAAAAATAACGGTGTCTTTCTTTTTATTAATAGTATAGCTGAATACTAGAGAAAAGTCACGGGCCATGAGTGACGCAGTCTTTTATTATCATTTTATGGGTAATAGTTTCTGCCATGTCATGGAATATTTGAAATCACAAATAAAGCCAAATAACAAAAATGCTTTCATTTTAAAATAATAAAAAAGTCAACGTTGGCTAATATCTGTGAGCAATGTAGATTTTTTTTTTTTAACTAAATCACTTCTGGTTGCCATGGAAAAAATGAATTTTAAATAAATTATAAATGTATTTAATAATGATTATAGTTATAGTTAACAACAAAAAAAATTAATACAAAAAAAATGTTTATTAAAATAAAATTACTATCACAACACTGGCTAAAATCCCTGAGCATTTTTTTAACTAAATCACTTCTGGTAGTCATGGAATAATGAATTTAGTTTGATCTTGAATTTAATTTAGTGGATCATATGGACAACATGATGTGAAAATGTGTAATATTCCTGGGATATAAAACAGTTGTTGTTTTCTTTAATATATATATATATATATATATATATATATATATATATATATATTTTTTTTTAATAGTCATCGTTACTTGAAATAAAATAAATGTTATCTAAAAAACGAACACACAAACAAAAATAACTTCAGCTAATTGCCAAGAAAACAGTTCTTAATCTTAAACAGCACTTAAACAATACTTCCCCAAAAGAACTAATTACACAACATTTTTAATGGCGGGATTGATAATGTCCAATGTTCATTATAAAAACCTAAATAACACCACATTCCATCTATGGAAATATGCATTTAAAATGTTTTTCATTAAGAAAAATCAGGACAATAGAGCCCATAGTTACGTAATCAGAGATGAATGAACTGTCTCCATTGTCCTGACTGAACCAGTTAGGAACTATGGAGCTGTTATATTATTGCGTCTTCCCACACATCACAGGACTGTGTTATTATTTATTGTTCTACAAAGGTGCAGTACTTGAATCCATTGGCAGTATTGAAATTTTTAGTGCTGTGCAAGTAAAGCTTTGCTGACTCTTGGGCACAACATAAAGGTACGACCCAACCACACCCACACACAGCTATTGATTTACAAATAGCAGCAGACAGCCAGTCTGCTGAAAGCGCAGCGCTCTTATTAGCTTTCTCTGAGCACTGATTGATCTACTCGTGGATTTCATTATCTCTGTGACCTCCCAGTGACACACACACACATTCTTTTCTACTCTGTCTCCATGCATATGTGTCTGTGTGGGAAAAAAACAAGAAAATATAGACAGAGGGTAAAAAAACTGAAAGAGAAAGAATAAGTGAAAGAGACAAACAGAATTGGAGAATGTAACAGTACCTTTGAGAGCTGTATTTTTGGATGAGAGGAAAGGGAGTATTTTTAGTTTTCTCACTGTTCCCTTATTACAGGACGCTGTGCCCTACTTAGACAAACACACACACTCTCACACACGCTATTTTTATCACCTTGTTTGCTAAGGACAGTTGAATTTTGGAAAGGTATTGATCAATACCACAAAACTGAGAACTTTTCCTGATCTACCACCACGACAGACAGACAGTGACTGTAAAAAGAATGACAAATAGGCAGATCGTCTGACAGGTAGCCAGATGAAATGATGTGTGTTTTTATGTACCTGCTCTAGAATACTGTTAATGCGTTCAACCTCACAGTCGATAAGGAAGCGTTTCTCCTGGCGACGATCCATTTCTTCAATAATACGTCGGTATTCCAGCGGATCCACTATGTTCCCCACCGAACGTGCCGTCACCTGCCAATTATTCATCACTGCGGATTCCATGATGGCCTGTAGGATGGAAAACCCTCGAAGAGAAAGAGAGAATAATACAAGGTGTAAAATACACTGCTACACCAGGCCTGTGTAGATGTAGTAACAGGGCAGAATTGGGCCAAAATGATGGAGCAAGGACTGCTTCATTTCTCGCTCTGCTTTGAGAACACAGAGGAACTGCTGATGCAGTGCAAATCTGAAGGGATGAAAGGAGGGAAGGCAGAGAAAGAGACGTGGTGAATGTAATTACTGTAACTCTGCGCCAATGATTCTAATGCAATGGCAAAACACACATTTTTACGCACACATACAGTATGTTTGTTTAGGTGTGTATTTGGCCTTCATTCATATATTTCTGATATGCTCCACTATAAATCAGGTCCACTGCAGATCATATCTTGTACGCAACTAATCAGGTCTTCTGCAATACATCAGACCCACTGCAGCACATATCAGACCCCTGCATAGACACCCCACCCCAGGAAGTGAGGGTTTTGTTTGCTCTGATTTAAGCTCCTGATTTGTAAAAAAAAACTATATGTATTCAAGAGAAAAAAAAATGGATGGATGGATGGATAGATAGTTTACTGTATTAATAGACAATACCACAGGTGTACTTAACCTGTTAAAGGATTCAAGGAAACACAAAAGCAACAGAAATGCTCACTAACACCATTTATAACCTCCAGCTCAAGGCCATACATACACACACTGGACACAAATCAGCCCTGTTCCATTTGGTCTCGTTTTTAGCCCTGCAATCACATTCATTATAGGACAACACACACACTCTATCACTATTTTAATTAGCATACGTCCTAGAGTGCCAGACCGCCAGGCTGTTTAGCAGTGACCAATTAATCAAGACTGACAGCTTGCAGAGAGGTGAGAATTCAAATGACACACGTACACACAAGCACTTCAAATCTTAAAGTCATACATGTTATTAAGAGGAAGGGCACGTGCCAAGTGATAGCAGCGCTCAGACCCGCAAAGGTTTATAAGTTAATTAAACATCGTTCCTCATTAGCAATTAAGAGGGTCTTGCTAAACACTGCATGGACAAAATCTTTTATAGCCCTTCATTAAATATCTCTTAACCTCTCTCACAGATTAATTTTGCAAATTATATACTTGACCTTTTGCATTTTTATTGAGCATCTCTGCCAAATACTGCAGCAGCCCTCTGAACACCACAACTCAATGTCTCTGAATGTTTATGGTAACCAGCAAGCCAAGGCTCCAATCTCACACAGATTTTTTTAATCGTCACTGTTTAGCATATTTAACAGATGCAAGAGCCCTGTGGTGATGTAAAGCCATTTAAAGATTGGCACCACCAGCACAACTCCCTGCTGACTGTAATGGATGATTTTTAAGGGTGGTAACAGATTGAGGCTGTCTGCACTGTATCATGATTTGAAAATGATCAGATTCCAAAGAGCATCTTTTGCTTCAATGGAAGAAAATCTGACCTTTTGAACAAATGAGAAGCCTAGAATTTCTATGTAGTCTCTGATTTTGCCGCCTATGGTGTTAAAAAGTGGAGTTCCAAACAAAGTTCCATCGACCTCTAGCTATAAGTACACTGTTACTCCAAATATTCAGTGCTTTAGTATGATGGGTTTAATCCATTAAGGAAAATCCCTAAAGAAAACATAACAATGCCTCTCTTGTTACCTTAAACTGTCCCTGTAAGCACTCTCAGAGTAAACAAGCTAGGAAAAATGTGTGATTGTTGGCTGAATGCCCATCAGGTGATTTGGAAAACAAACAGAAAGGAAAACTGTCCTCCATTATACCAGTGTTTAACAGTGTTGTCACTATGCCTGATATAAACAGTGATGTCTACTGCTTCAGCGGGAATTTACAAATCAAAATATTTGTAATATTTATGTGAACAAAAGCAGACATTAGGCCTACGCGACTTATAAAACAGACATCAGGCATGTGTACAAATAGACATTTTGCAAGACATTTTTTATTTGATTTGATTTGATTTTTTTATGTATTTATTTTTATTTGACCCATGGTACAATTCTCGATCAATTCTCAGTTCTCACTACAAATTCTTAATAATTCTGTGAGACCGCACAAGCCTCTCCCAGTCTCCGATATCCCTTGTCACAGTCACCACAGAGCTCTGCAGCATCCACATCTCGCTGATCTGATTCATTGGTGACAGCTAGGTTTGCCCAAAACTTTGGCACTGCTACTTAAATCAGTATTAAAACATATCAATACAGTCAGCCTAACTTAGCCAATGGCCCTCCATTAAATGAGAAATCAAATTTGCCTTGATCTTTTGTCATATAAGAGGTTTTTATATCATTAAAGCATCCTGCAAGTTTCATAGCTTAAAACATCCTCCTTAGTAAGCAATTATTTAATCAAGCTCGAAAAACAGCTTGTTTTGATACTGAGTGACCTGTGACGTCACACTGGCAAAAGTATGTGGCATATGACTGCCTCCAGAGAAGCCCCGCCCACTGGCATTAAAGGCTGATTTTTAGGAATTTGCCTATACTGGATGTGAGTATCGCGTCAAAAGCAAATAGAACCCTTTATAATGACTGACTCTGTCTAGACTGGATACAGTATATAGATGTGCATTCAGTTTCAGACATTTGATGCACATTTGAGTCTGTCCACAGGATAAATGGAAGAGTGAAAGAACGTCTTTCAGAAGGATCCCAGGGTCGGAAACAAGTGAACGGTTTATTTTAATGGTGTCCCAGATTGTGTCGGAAGATTATGGGTTTTTTTTCCAAAGCATTTTGTTTTGTAAATGAGGTACAGTGTAATGGAGAGTTCAAAAAGAAACTTTTGTTGAAAGATGAAGAAGCCAACTGTATTGGATCTGACAGCAGTTGCATCACAAAACATAAGTAAAAGATTTCATTATACTCTTTAGTTTCCTATGCAATGACGTTAGCCAGTCATAACAGTGACTGTTTACTGATAAGCCTATAAGGAGCCACCCTATTAAAACAGGTAGTTTCAGACAGAGGGTCAGAAAATGAAGGTTGAAAATAAATGTTTTTGCGCACATTTGTTTCTTTTGTGTGTGCAAAATACTTAAAATTAACATTATAAGTGAACTTCAAGGAACATATTAAAATAATTTAAAAAATCTATGTATTGACCGCCTTAAGCTTAACAACAAGCAAGCTAGTCTGGCATTGATGTAAAATAGCGTCATGTAAGATTGGAAATGCCACCAAAATTAATAAAATGCCCCTGAAATTCAAGATATGAATTGTCCTTGTATGAGTTATTGTATTTTGTTTATAACATAATATAGTTAAACAATATCACACGAGCAAGAGTGTTATTTTCTCGAATATAGAAGCACAATTGCAAAATCTGATACAATTTGATTATATGGATTGACAATTTTGACAGTTTTTGCTCTATTTTGCCAACAACAACAGTTCTAAACAAAGCAGAAACGTTGCGTCTCCCAGCAACACACAGTGATGTTTCGTTCTTGAATGCTTCACCATTTTTGAATGAATTGGGTGAGTCAATGATTCAATGACCCATTTATAAAGTCAGTGGACACTTGCTTCTTTCATGAATGAATCACCCAATTTGAACGAACGCCCTTTTTTTCACTTGAGCACCTGCCCCCCCAAAATCCCCCCACAGCTCTGACAAACATGGTACTCTATAGGCCCTTTTTCCACCTGGTATTAAGATGATTTTTCAGTCATCTGATCACATGCATTACCATTTACACCTGGTATTAAAACGCATTTCAAATGCATCTCCT
Source organism: Chanodichthys erythropterus (assembly GCF_024489055.1). Classification (NCBI taxonomy): domain Eukaryota; kingdom Metazoa; phylum Chordata; class Actinopteri; order Cypriniformes; family Xenocyprididae; genus Chanodichthys; species Chanodichthys erythropterus. The sequence continues at coordinate 34,806,001 of NC_090233.1, read as the reverse complement.
GTGACCACTTCTGTTCAGATTTTCTTGAGTCACTCTTCTCTCATTTTGTCACACTCTACATCACTTTTGTAGTGCACGAATACTACTACTAACTGACTGAACCCATGCTACACCCATGCTACCTGTGCACAAATGGACAGTGTTTACACCAGTATTTAGAGTTGTCCACTTGTGATCGGACAGACAAAAATGTATCTTAATACTAGATGTAAACACAGTCTTATGTGACATAAAGAGTACTTCTCCAATCATTTAGCCCGCTTAAACCCTGCCCCTACAAGCTTGCGTTCATCTACTTCCACTTTTGAGTGCAACCCCCACATTTCGAAACCCAATCAACAACCGATGGATAGAACCAAGTACCTGCCCTGTTTTTTTTTTTCTTCAATATGCTGTTACACTCAATAAGCTGTTTAAATATGGAACAAAAGAGCTGTTGCTTCCTCCATTTCATTACAACTTTAAAGGGATAGTGTATGTAAAAATGAAAATCCTGTCATCACTGGCTATGTTCAAAACAGCATACTATCATACTATTATATAAATGGAACACTTTTATAAGTACACATGCTACTGTAAAGTACAAACTACCTGTGTTTCCAAAAACATTATCGTTAGTAACACATACATCGCACTTTAATCTCTATGGCATGTTTAGGATCAAGTCACCTTTATTTATATAGTGCTTTATACAGCACAGATTTCAAAGCAAACAGAGTGTGAACATAGTTTAATGAATCAACAGTGCTCTAACAAAGAAATAGTATCATTGTTCAGCTGAAGTCCATTTAGTGTTGATTCAAATCTGTTCTATAACTGTAAAGTTCATCAATTATGAAATGAGTTCAGTTCGGCTATAAACCATGGTTGTTTAGTAGTACGATCAATTGAACCCTTTGTAAATTAATGATACCCTTAGACCACTTAGGCTATTTAGACCATTACGTTAAATATAAAAAAAATCTCTCTCATCTCTCATATGAAATATTCTCTACAAATAAAACCATATATTAACATATCAATAACTTATCAATAACTTACCTAATATATGGCATAATCTACCATACATTTTAAAGGTGCCCTTGAATGAAAACTAAATTATTTTCTCCTTCTTATATAAATCTAATTTGTTTAAAAGACCTTTATAATGATGCCCCAAAATAGGCAGTTAAAAAAATGAATTAAAAAAAATCTATGGGGTATTTTGAGCTGAAACTTCACAGACACATTCAGGGGACACCTTACCAGACTTATATTACATCTTTTTAAAAAAAGTTCTAGGGCACCTTCAATAATAATATTTGTGATGTTTTGGAAAACCCAGCTATAATGAGTTATTTTTACCTATGTATAATTTAAGTATTCTACTCAGTAAAAAGTAGTAGGGGTTCCTGTAAGGAGCTATACTGTTACCTGAACACTTAATATGAGCTAACTATCAATTTGATTCAAAACAGGTTTTGACTTGAATCAAATTTATGTTACCACTTTCACAATTTTGTTTACATTTTTCAGTGTGCTTTTTTTCTTTTTGTTGAGCAAAATAAAATCTATATATAAAATTTAACAAACAGAATTTTTATTGGTTAGATCAAGACCGTTGGTGAGGAAAGTTGAAAGGTAGAACATTTTGACTTGGATTTCCACATTTAAAAAATGGTTAGCACATATATTTGTAAGGAAACAACCTGCACAGCTGTGCTGAAGTAATGTTCAGTGTTTGTCGTGACAACAGTGCAGCATACTACTCTGAAACATTATTAGTTGCATATTGTATACTATTTCACACACTATTCTTTAAAAAATAGTAGGCAGTATGCACTGTGTACTGGGTAGTAAGTAAGTGTGCCATTCCAAACACAGCCAGTCGTTCACGTTATGTCGTACCACCATGATCTGTATGACTTTCTTTCTTCTGCAGAGCGCAAAAGAAGATATTCTGAAGAATGTTGGTAACCAAACAGTTTTGGTGAGAACTGACTTCTATTGTATGAAACAATCCCCCACAATTCTCAAAATATCTTCTTTTGTGTTATTGTTTTATTCACAGCATTTTCATTTTTCACATTGAACTATGGCCACTGACAGTATACGTGTTAGTGTATGCAGGGCTGGGTAGGTTACTTTTAAAATGTATTTCACTACAGATTACAAAATACATGCTTTAAAAAGTAACTTGTAACGTATTCCATTAGATTACCCAAGTTTTGTAACTTAATCTAAATACTTTAGAATACTTTGGAATACTAATAAGTATGCAACATACTTATAAGGGTAATTGCAAGTTTTTCTCACAAGTCTGACTTTCTTCTCAGAATTGCAGAATTGCAAGTTGCAATTGCAAGTCAAAATTCAGAGATACAAACTCACAATTTCCCATTAAAAAAGGTAGAATTGCAAGAAACAAAGTCAGAATTGTGAGATTTCTTGCAATTGCAAGAAAAAAAATCAGAATTCTGACTTTGTAACTTGCATTTACAAGTTTATATCTCGCAATTCTGAGTGTAAGATACTGTAAGATGCAAACTTGCAATTGCAAGGAAAAAAGTCAGAATTGTGAGATAAAAAGTTGCAATTACCAATTTTTACAGTTACAAGGGACTCAACAAACTACTATCACAAAACATGAAAACAGTCGTGGATTATCAGGTAATGACAGGACAGTTAAGATTTAAGGGTATATACATTTTTGAATGGGGCATTTTTTATTTTTTCATTCATTTCTTTATTTAACCAGGTTAATCACCAAATTGCTTTTTACATTAATTACCAGTCACAGTTTACATTAATGTTTAAATGAAATTCAAAGTAATCAATTTGGTAATCTAAAATACTTTTCAAATGTAACTGTAATTTGATTACCACCCATTTAAAATGTAACTGTAATGAAAAACAGTTACTCAAATTTTGTATTTTAAATACGTAACTAAGTTACATGTATTTCATTACTCCCCAACCCTGAGTGTATATGTGTTTACTCACCTCTATCGGTGTCATACAGGTAGACAAATTTCTCCCATTTGTAATGGGCTAGCAAGCTGAGCAGCGCCCCCCGGAGGCTCGGCCTCATCTGCAGAACAAACTGCACATCTGTGTCCGTGGGAAAAGATGGAGTGATGAAGGAGGTGTGCAGAGCGCCGCAGAACGACGTTAATGTGTTCATTGACCTCCTGTCATAGAATCCAAATATTGCATACACACCCCTGGAGAACTGTGAACAGACTGCCAGACCAAGACAGAGATAGAAGCAGAGTCAGTACACTTTAAAACAAACTATTTTGTATTATGATGCTCACTACTGAGTGTGTGTACTTGTGTATGTGTGTGTAGCCTGAAATGGAGAAAATATGACAGCATGTTTGATGTCACATTTATTGCAATATGATGTAGATTCTTCTAAAATCCAAATGTCTTGTTATTTATTTATTAAAAAAAAAAAACTAAATGCATTTGTCATCTAAATTATTTAAAGATAAACTGCAAATGTTTCTAAATCTAGCAACCATGTAGCTAAGCTGACAGTAGACAGATTGAGTTCACTGACGTCTCCATAACCCTAACCATGAATGAATCCTCAGAAAAGTCAGTGTTAAGCATTAATTCAGCTTTAGTGCTGTCTTATTAACTTAATATTTACAACCATATGTTATCCAGAAAGAGGACATTTTACTATTTGTTTCCTGAAGCAAATGATTTTTGCCTTACACAAACACCTGCCTCTTGAAAAAGAAAGAGAGAAGAAGAGAATAAGGAATTGTGGCAGGATTAGAGGTTAGTTAATTCTAGAAAAAGGAACAAAAGGGGCAAATGTTCCCAAATATGTCCAGAAGACACAAAAAAAAAAAAGAAAAAGCAAGGAAAAAGAATTATGTGGCATGTAAGTATGAGGGAGAAAAGGATGAAAATACAAGCAAATGTCACATTACTCAGAGAGCCCAGAGGTTAAAAATCATCACACACAGATGAACACATACACACAGCCTAAGCTTAAAAAAAAAAGAAAAAGAAAATGTTCAAACATTCATACAGCAAAGCAAATACATTCGTACACAATTGAAAGCTTCAGTACAACAAAGAAAACACAGAACACCTTTGCAAACACTGACTACATACACACACACACGCAAACACAGGCCTATACATAGAGCCGTACCCACCACAGATAATGAAAGGGACGTGTCCTCAATATTTCAATTAGTGAATCAAATATTTTCAATTAGTCAATCAAAATGTGCTTTTTTTATGAGCAGAATTTTAACTCATTAAAATCATGGTCGTTGCCATTGCTTTCCTGTGCACCATCCATCACTCTGCACTCCAGTCCAGTAGGTGGCAGAAGTTGTATGGAGCACAGGAGTGCAATGCTCCCCACCACAATTTTACTTTTAATATTGATTAACTATTGATGAACTATTGCCATCTTTTTGCAAAAAAAAAAAAAAAAATAGAGAGAGAGAGATCAGTGAGACAGTGAACAATGATCAGTGGGACAGCCTATATTTTTTGCTGACACTATTAGGCATTATAGTAATTGTTCAAGTGAGCCAAGATGTAATACCATTGTCCTGAATGGACTCTTTACATGGTCATTTCCACATTTAGCCTCAGTGGCCACTGCAACTTCCATTGCAGCATAATGTATGGAAATTGCAAGAAAATTAAGCACAAAATTCAATCTTGAGAAAGTGTTACATGAGCGGATAAAGAAATATTGATATGATCCACCTTCACACTAAATGTATTTAAAACTCCTGGTGTTTAGTGTAGTTGATATATATTATATATTATAAACAGTACTATATTAAAATATAATGCAGTTATTTGTGATTGATAGTTATTATAAATATAGAGTCCTTTCACCAACTGGATATTCATTAAGTAAGTCCAAAGAAGAAGAAAAAAATAAAACATTTAATATCTACACACAAATTGAGTACTGTTTTTGTGTGGGTATGTGTTTTAGTGTGTGTGTGTGTGTGTGTGTGTGTGGTCCTGTCCTGTCCTCTTTCTATATTGATTGTGCCTCAGTGGAAAGCAACTCTCACCATGATAGAACAAACGATCACTGCAGTTCAGAGAGACACATTCAGTTCTTACTCACTCTCTCATTCAGTCCTTAAAGCTGAAGTGCATAGTTTTTTGTTACAGTACTTTCTTCATTCTTGACTTCATATACAGTTATCTATTGCTAAGCCATTTTGTAGTTTGCAAATACTTTGGCTCATTGATGCAATCAATGATGTGGAAGGACTATCTGTTTTTTTAACTGACCAATTACAGATATGGTTTGAGTATTTGTAGGGTGACCAAACGTCCTGTTTTCCCAGGACATGTCCTGTTTTTACGTCCTGTCCTGGCCGTCCTGGTTGTTTTTTTATAAAGTGATGAAAATGTCCTGGTTTTCATTGTTTTTCATTGGGCCATTAAATTGACCGGCACTTAGACACTAACTTCAAAGACACTTCTTGCAAATACTTTCATGCTTATTTGTTAAGCAACAAAAAAACTGCTGGGAAAGATCAGCTCTACAGCAAAATATATGGCAAACAAGGAGGATGAGGAAGAAAAACAGGATGAAGAGGAAAACGAGGATGAAGAATAAAACTAAAGATATAGATATTATTTGTTAGTTAGTTTTTGTAAGTTTGTGAGAGCTATTTTTGTTAAATCTGGATTGCTAATATAGCAGAGGTTTTATTTATTTATTTATTTATAATACAAAAGAGACATTATTTCTATCATTATTTCATTCGTTATTTTTGAAACTTGTCATAATAAAACATGTTGAGTAACCTCTGAGAAGCCTATCTGAATTTGTGTCTTTGGTTAAAGATAGTATTTTGTAATATAACAATTTTCTATCCATACAGAGGAGGCATACTTTAAATGTATTGAAATTATAAGGCATCTTTGAGTAAACTTCAAGCATCATTTGAGTATCTCATTGCCGGGCTAAGTGTCCTGGTTTTCGGTAATCAAAATATGGTCACCCTAAGTATTTGAGAAACCTGTTGGACAGCAACTATAGGTGCACAATATATCAGTGGCTATTTTGCATTGTGTTCTCCCCAAAAATATACTTGCTATAATTTGAAGGTTAAACAAATATGTATCAATTTAATATTAATTTAAATATGGAATCAACAGATAAGAGTGGGTCAGTCTGCACATGTGCACTGTGAAGGGCAGATTATCTGTTTTCATAAAAGTTTTTTTTTTTAATTAATTAGCCAACATATACCGATAATTAATTAGTTCACACAGATAAACTGTAAAAAATGATCGTGATTTTAACGGTAAAAGACTGTAAAAATGCTATGGTGAAAAACAGTTAACTGGTTTACAGAAAGTTAATAAGCTAAATAACTGTAATAGATCTAACTGTACATTTAATGTAATTTTACAGTAAAATACTGTTCAATTTACAGTTTTTGGAAGTGAAAAATAACAAGTCATTATATAATTTACAATGAAAAACCGAAAATTAAAGGTGGGGTGTTTTTTTTTTCAACTACACTGTGTGGAAGTTAGTCGGGCCAAATGTCTAACCAATCACCATTAGGGGGCGTATGACGGTCGAGGTGACAGAACGAGTAAGACGGAGATTTGAAAAAAAAAGAAAGAAAAAAAAAAACACAGAAAGAGAGATGATGAGACATACTACAAAAGAGCTCAAAAGAATATCACTGGAATGAAGGTTTATGACTGGGCAAGCACTTTAGCACCGGCATTTATATTAGAAAAGCTTTTCAGCGATGGAGAGAGCTAAGAGGGAAGGCCTGAAAACAGGAGACTGCTTTGATTCCACTTCACGTGAGTAAAACTGGGTTTGAGTGTGTTAATTGTCTGGAGCTGCTGTGCTGTTGGCAACTAACAACGAACACTTGTTTGTATTTACTCTTGTATACTGTCATTTTTTGTGCTTCTTTGTCGTTTCTTCATTATCTGCACTTTATTTTTCGTGAAGCATTTTGTTGCGCGTCAGCTGTGATAAACAGACGTATTGCGTGTGTAACAGTGACCAGACAGTGAGAGTTGTGCAGGTAAACCACTGCACACTGACGACCGTTAGAAAATGAAGTGTTTAGCATCATTGTTAGTGCACTTGCCTCGCATGCCAGCAGCGGACGGGCTTAGGATTGGAGTGGGAGTTTTGGAGGCGGAGCAATGAAGAGGGGGTGGGTTTGTTTGGGTTGATTTCAAATATCAACAATGTCCAACAGCGTTGTTGAAAAAATACATACCCCACCTTTAAAGGATTAGTCTACTTTCAAATAAAATTTTCCTGTTAATTTACTCACCCCCATGTCATCCAAGATGTTCATGTCTTTCTTTCTTCAGTCGAAAAGAAATTAAGGTTTTTGATGAAAACATTCCAGGATTATTCTCCTTATAGTGGACTTCAATGGCCTTTAAACGGTTGAAGGTCAAAATTACAGTTTCAGTGCAGCTTCAAAGAGCTTTAAACGATACCAGGCGAGGAATAAGGGTCTTATATACTGAAACAATCGGTCATTTTCTACAAAAATACAACTGTATCTGCTTATAAACACAAATGATCACCTTGCATGCTTCCGCTTTCCGTATTCTTCAAAAAGCTTACACTGTATGTTCTATGCCTTCCCTATTCAACTTACGGAGCAAACGCGGCGCCAGTTCAGTATTTTCCGTAAGTAGAATAAGGAAGGGTAGGACATAAAGCGTAAGCTTTTTGAAGAATACGGAAAAATTCGAAGCATGTGCAAGGCGATCATTTGTGTTTCACTAGATAAGACCCTTATTCCTCATCTGGTATCGTTTAAAGCCCTTTGAAGCTGCACTGAAACTGTAATTTTGACTTTCAACCATTTGGAGACCATTGAAGTCCACTATAAGGAGAATAATCCTGGAATGTTTTCTTCAAAAACCTTAATTTCTTTTCGACTGAAGAAAGAAAGACATGAACATTTTGGATGACATGGGGGTGAGTAAATTATCAGGAAAATTTTATTTGAAAGTGGACTAATCCTTTAACCCTTTGATGCACAAGCTATGAAAACCCCTTCTAATGCACAACATGGGTCAAAAATGACCCGTATTCATTTCCTATATAATTTCAATAACGGTTGAGTGTTTCTTTGCTGAATCTTTAAAAGAAAAGAATTTTATCATTCATTTATT